>NC_029773.3:31218271-31218914 GCF_000817695.3 Arachis duranensis | reverse complement strand
AAGCAATAGACAGAGAATTCTAAGCAGAGCCACTCTGACTTAGCAACCATGGTCTCTGATCTAATCAAAACCACTCAAAGTTTCATGACTGAAACAAGGTCCTCCATTAGAAACTTGGAGGCACAAGTGAGTCAGCTGAGTAAGAAAGTTACTGAACTCCCTCCTAGTACTCTTCCAAGCAATATAGAAGAGAATCCAAAAGGAGAGTGTAAGGCCATAAACATGGCCAAATTTGGAGAGGAGAAAGAGGCAGTGAGTGCCACTGAGGAAGACCTCAATGGACGTCCACTGGCCACCAATGAGTTTCCTAATGAGGAACCATGGGAATCTGAGGCTCACACTAAGACCATAGAGATTCCATTGGATTTACTTCTGCCATTCATGAGCTCTGATGAGTATTCTTCCTCTGAAGAGGATGAAGATGTCACTGAAGAGAAAGTTGGTAAATACCTTAGAGCAATCATGAAGCTAAATGACAAGTTATTTGGTAATGAGACTTGAGAAGATGAACCCCCTTTGCTCACTAAAGAGCTGGATGACTTGTCTAGGTAGAAATTACCTCAAAAGAGACAAGACCCTGGAAAGTTCTCAATACCTTGTACAATAGGCACCATGACCTTCAAGAAGGCTCTGTGTGACCTAG
>NC_029773.3:31216830-31218161 GCF_000817695.3 Arachis duranensis | reverse complement strand
ATGGATGAATCCATCATCCTTGGCAGACCCTTCCTAGCCACAGCAAAGGCTGTGATTGATGTTGACAGAGGAGAATTGATCATTCAAGTGAATGAAGAATCCTTTGTGTTTAAGGCTCAAGGATATCCCTCTGCAACCATGGAGAGGAAGCATGAAGAGCTTCTCTCAAAACAGAGTCAAACAGAGCCCCCACAGTCAAACTCTAAGTTTGGTGTTGGGAGGCCACAACCAAACTCTAAGTTTGGTGTTGAACCCCCACATTCAAACTCTAAGTTTGGTGTTGGGAGGTTCCAACATTGCTCTGAATATCTGTGAGGCTCCATGAGAGCCCACTGTCAAGCTACTGACATTAAAGAAGCGCTTGTGGGGAGGCAACCCAATTTTATTATATTATCTATTTTCCCTTTATTATTTTATGTTTTCTATAGGTTGATGATCATGGGAAGTCAAAAAATCAATTGAAAAAGCAAAACAGAATGAAAAACAGAAAGAAAAATAGCACACCCTAGAGAAGAATCTTGCTGGCGTTTAAACGCCAGTAAGGGCAGCAAATGGGCGTTTAACGCCCAGTCTAGCACCATTCTGAGCGTTTAACGCCAGAAAGGGGCACCAGACTGGCATTAAATGCCAGGAAAGGGCAAGAAGTTGGCGTTAAACGCCAGAAATGGGCACCAGCCCGGCGTTTAATGCCAGAATTGGCATAAGGGAGCATTTTTGCTCGCCACTTGGTGCAGGGATGAATTTTCCTTGACACCTCAGGATCTGTGGACCCCACAGGATCCCCACCTACCCCACCACTCTCTTTCTTCTTCACCCATTCACCAATCACCTCAATACCTCTCCCCCCAAAACCCCTCACCTATCAAATCCCACTATACTCTTCACCACTCACATCCATCCTTCATAAAACCCCACCTACCTCACCATTCAAATTCAAAACACTTTCCCTCCTAAACCCACCCATTATGGCCGAACCATACACCCCCTCTCCACTCCTATATAAACCCATATTCACTCCTTCATTTTCACACAACCTAAACACTACTTCTCCCCTTGGCCGAACCACAAAGCCTCCTTCATCTCCTCTATTTCTTCTTTTTCTACTCTCTTCTTTCTTCTTTTGCTCGAGGATGAGCAAACCTTCTAAGTTTAGTGTGGTAAAAGCATTGCTTTTTATTTTTCCATAACCATTTATGGCATCTAAGGCCAGAGAAACCTCTAGAAAGAGGAAAGGGAAGGCAAAAGCTTCCACCTCCGAGTCATGGGAGATGGAGAGATTCATCTCAAGGGTGCATCAAGACCACTTCTATGAAGTTGTGGCCATGAAGAAG
>NC_029773.3:31215181-31216734 GCF_000817695.3 Arachis duranensis | reverse complement strand
ATTGGACCAAGTCCTCATAGACATTTGTGAAGAGGGCGCTCAATGGAAGAGAGATTCAAGAGGGAAGCCGGTTCAACTAAGAAGGCATGACCTCAAGCCCATCACCAAGAAAAGGGTAGAGCAAATAAGAGAACCTCATCAAGAGCATGAGGAAATTCCTCATGATGAAATCCCTGAGATGCCTCAAGGGATGCACTTTCCTCCACAAAACTATTGGGAGCAAATCAACACCTCCCTAGGAGAATTGAGTTCCAACATGGGACAACTAAGGGTGGAGCATCAAGAACATTCCATCCTCCTCCATGAAATTAAAGAAGATCAAAGAATCATGAGAGAGGAGCAACAAAGGCAACGAAGAGACATTGAGGAGCTCAAGCACTCCATAAGATCTTCAAGAGGAAGAACAAGCCGCCATCACTAAAGTGGACCCGTTCTTTAATCTCCTTGTTCTTTATTTTCCTGTTTTTCGAATTTTTATACTTATGTTCATCATATATGTTTGTGTCTTATGATCATTAGTGTCTTAGTATCTATGCCTTAAAGTTATGAATGTCCTATGAATCCATCACCTTTCTTAAATGAAAAATGTTCTTAACTGAAAAAGAGAAGAATTGCATGAATTTTAAATTTTATAACAGATTAATTATTTTGATGTGGTGGCAATACTTTTGACTTCTGAATGTATGCTTGAACAGTGCATATGTCTTTTGAATTTGTTATTCATGAATGTTGGCTCTTGAAAGAATGATGAAAAAGGAGACATGTTACTGAGAATCTGAAAAATCATACAAATGATTCTTGAAGCAAGAAAAAGCAGTAAAAAAATGAAAAAAAAGAGAGGAGAGAAAAAGAATTAATAAAGTTGTGATCCAAGGCAAAAAGAGTGTGCTTAAGAACCCTAGACACCTCTAATTGGGGACTCTAGCAAAGCTGAGTCACAATCTGAAAAGGTTCACCCAGTTATGTGTCTGTGGCATGTATATATCTGGTGGTAATACTGGAAGACAGAGTGCTTTAGACCACAGCCAAGACTCATAAAATAGCTATGTTCAAGAATCATCATACTTAACTAGGAGAATCAATAACACTATCTGGATTCTGAGTTCCTAGAGAAGTCAATCATTCTGAATTTCAAAGGATAAAGTGAGATGCCAAAACTGTTCAGAGGCAAAAAGCTAAAAGCCCCGCTCATCTAATTAATACTGATCTTCATAGATGTTTTTAGAATTCATTGCATATTCTCTTCTTTTTATCCTATTTATTTTCGTTTTTTTTATCTATGTTTTGTGTCTCTACTTCATGATCATTAGTATGTAGCAACTATGTCTTAAAGCTATGAATAAATTCCATAAATCCATCACCTCTCTTAAATGAAAAATGTTTTTAATTCAAAAGAACAAGAAGTACATAAATTTCAAAAATTATCTTTGAATTTAGTTTAATTTGGTTTTTAGTTAAAATTCACCTTTCTGGACTTTACTATGAGTTTGTGTGTTTTTCTATGATTTCAGGTATTTTCTAGCTGAAATTGAGGGACCTGAGCAAAAATCTGA
>NC_029773.3:31205648-31214582 GCF_000817695.3 Arachis duranensis | reverse complement strand
AAGCTAGAATTGATGGCGGCATTCAAGAGAATCCGAAAGGTCTAAACCTTGTCTGTGGTATTTTGAGTAGGATTCAATGATTGAATGACTGTGACGAGCTTCAAACTCCTGAAGGCTGGGCATTAGTGATAGACGCAAAAGAATCAATGGATTCTATTCCAACCTGGTTGAGAACTGACAGATGATTAGCCGTGCCGTGACAGGGTGCGTTGAACATTTTCACTGAGAGGACGGGATTGTAGCCACTGACAACGGTGATGCCTAACATACAGCTTGCCATGGAAGGGAGTAAGAAGGATTGGATGAAGACAGTGGGAAAGCAGAGAGACGGAAGGGACAAAGCATCTCCATACGCTTATCTGAAGTTCTCATCAATGAATTACATAAGTATCTCTATCTTTATTTTATGCTTTATTCATATATCATCCATAACCATTTGAATCTGCCTGACTAAGATTTACAAGGTGACCATAGCTTGCTTCATACCAACAATCTCCGTGGGATCGACCGTTACTCGCGTAAGGTTTATTACTTGGACGACCCAGTACACTTGCTGGTTAGTTGTGCGAAGTTGTGATAAAGAGTTGAGATTGCAATTGAGCATACCATGTTGATGGCGCCATTGATGATCACAATTTCGTGCACCAGCTACCATGTCTATAAGATCATGTGCCTCTTGAGCAAATTTCATCATTTGCAAGGATCCTCCTAAAGAATAATCCAAGGCTTTCCTTGAACTCATGGTCAAACCTTCATAAAAATTCTGCAGCTCCACCCATTCACTGAACATTCCATCTGGACACCTTCTGATCAAAGCTTTATACCTCTCCCAGGCTTCATACAATGATTCTCCTTCTAACTTCCTGAAGGTTTGCACATCAGTTTTCAGCTTAATGACTCTTTGAGGTGGGTAGAATTTGGCTAAAAATTTGCTTACTAGATTATCCGAGTTGGTGATGCTTTCTTTAGGGAAGGTTTCTAACCAATGTGTGGCTTTGTCTCTCAATGAGAATGGGAATAACAAAAGCTTATATATGTCAGGGTGGACTCCATTTGTTTTGACAGTGTCACAAATTCTTAAAAACACAGAGAGGTGTTGGTTTGGATCTTTAGCAGCACTTCCTCCATATTGACAATTATTTTGGACTAGAGTGATCAATTGCGGCTTGAGTTCAAAGTTATTAGCATGGACATTGGGGTTTAAGATACTGCTCTCACAATTCCTTGGGTTGGGGATAGTGTGAGAGGCTAAAACTCTTCTTTGAGGTTGACCATTGTTGTTAGCCACATCCTCAGGTGGATTAGGGAGATTACCCTCCATCTCTTGATCTTCTTCTTCTGATTCTTCTCCAATAGCTCCCTTCCCTCTTGCTTCTCTTCTCAATCTCAAAAATATTCTCTCTGGCTCGGAATCAAAGAAGGTGGATTCACCTCTTCTACCACCTGGCATACAAACACACAACAAACCAAAAACACAAGAGCAGGGCACTCTGTTACTAGAGTGAGATTATGGTTAGTAGAAACAAAATCACAAACAGTTAGTGTGCTTGGTAAAAACAAAGAAAAATGCTTAATCTAGATTATCACCTTACTTAATCATTGTTAATCTATATCAATCCCCAGCAACGGCGCCAAAAACTTGATGGCAAAAAATTTATTTCCGCATAAACTAACCGGCAAGTGTACCGAATCGCATCAAGTAGTAAAACTCATGTGAGTGAGGTCGATCCCACAGGGATTGATGGATCAAGCAACTTTAGTGAGGTGACTAGTTTAGTCAAGCTAATAATGGTGAATTGAGTGAAATTGATTAACAGAATATGATTGCAAGGAATTTAAAGTGCTAAAAGTAAATGGCAGAAGATTAAATGAAGCTCAAAGCAATAAAAATGAGGATTAACAGAGAACAAGATTCATTAGGGATTGGAGATATCATAATCCACAATGAATCAAATAGGTCTCAACTCCTTTCCTAATCATATGAGTATATCTATGGCGGATTGAAATTGATTAGATCTCAATTTCTTGGCAATCCAATCTCTCTAATCACAATCAATCTTGCCAATTCCTTGATCTAATTGTCATGAGAAGAGGTTAAGTACATGTCTCTCATCCATAAGCCATACTAACTCTTAGGAGCTCAATTCCTCCCGAATGGTGTTGATCAAGAGAGTAGTGAAGGATAGAGCCTCAGTTCTAATGCCCATGATTCCCCTTTCGAGGCTCACATAAGCATTCACAGATTCAAACCCCTTTTCAGAGTGAATGAATCATCAATCAAAACAAAGGATATCCAATAGCTACTCAAACGATAGAGAAGAAGAAGAAGTTCACTCAATCATGTGAATTATAATAGAGCCCCTCCCCTAATGTAGTGGGATTAATGGATCATCGCTCTAAGAACACTTGAAGAAAATGTAAATTGCATGAAAGTAAACCCAGCTCACAACAAATGGAAATGTAAAATTGCAGAAAGTGAATTGCAGAAGAAGAGAAGTGCAAGAAATAGAAATTGCATAAAGGAAATTAAATTCAATACAAGCTGAAATGTAGAAATTGCAGAAAATAAAAGTGTATCTCAACTATGCTAAGCTCTCTAGAGTCTCTAATCCTCCAAGAGAACTCTCTACTAGAGCCTTCTACCCTACTCCTACTCCTAATGTCCGTAAAAGCCTTTTGAATCCTTTTTTTCCAGCGCTCGAACCTGAAGCCTTTATATAGGCTTTCCTAAATTACAAATTGAAATGAAATTCAAAACAATTTCAATTAAATGAGATTCCTATTCTAGATGATCCTTGTGGTCTTCATTGAGTGATAGGAGTGGGCTTGCTTGCTTGTAGTTCAAATGGGCTTGGAATGAAGTTAATTTGAGCAGAAATTCACTTCCACGAGAGTGTAGAGTTTATTTAGATAATGGAGCGTACGGGCACCCACACGCATGGGTGCTATATGCTTGCGGGTTCCTGGTGTATTTGTTCATCGACACGTACGCGTCACCCACGCGTACGCATCCCTTGCAGCATTCGCTTTGAGAACGTAGCGTTCGTGAAATGAACGCTCCTTCCACACGTACGCGTCACCCACGCGTACGCGTGGATTGCAAAATGTCAGATCCACACTGTGCCTTCATCAACGTGTACGCGTCATTTACGCATACGCGTCGATGGTTAAACTTCAAATCCAAATTTTGCACTTGTCGCAGGCGTTCTTTGGTAACGAATTGAGCGTTTTCGCGCCAAGAGCGCTCTCCTTGTTTAAATCATGGTCCACGCTTTTAAAATCGTGGCCTAAGGCTCCAAAGCATGCTCAAACTTCAAAATGTATCCAGAATTCTTCTTTTGAGCTTATTTTGTGCTTTTTACTTCTTTTCCTTCATGTTTTCACCTGTCATCAACCAAACTGATACATCAAAGCCTTAACATAATAATCAAATCTTGCATCACTCATATTATCAGCTAAATCTTGCAAAAATTTAATGAAAATGCATAAAATCAACAATGTTTGATTGAATCAAGACAAGCATGAATTTCTCATCCAAGCACTTACTTATTGCCTAGAAATGTATGAAAACCAAGTAAAAACAGATAAAATTTGCTAGTAGAACATGTACAAAATGACGTGTCATCACTACTACAAGACCTTATTCTGTATTGGTCCTTGTGAGATTTTCTTTCTTTCCTTTGCTTTAGAAACTTATTTTTCAATTGTAGCTCAGTGTCAAGTGTTGCATCAACTCTTTGGCTCATTTTCAATCAACACCTCTTCACTACAGACACTTGGCTCACAATTCTTCTTTAGAACATTGGTGCCCATCACCTCTTTGGGTTACTAAATGTCTTGTAACTAGGTTGCTTTTGATAATGGACTTTTGGTTGATAATCCCGGGTTAGTTAACACAAGTTATCAAGTGTTGAAACACTCCTTAGAACCTACTCATCCAAGCAGATCCTAGTACAAAGACACCACATGCATATGTCTTAAGGTCCAAGCTATTGGTGTCTAACTTTTATTCTTTGTTTCTTTCATTTGTTTGTTGCCAATTCTTGGCTTTTCTTTCTTTCCTTCTTACTTTTTCTTTTTCTTCCAGGGACATTTATTCATCAAAGATTCATAGCAGCAACTAAGTTTACACTTGAAAGAAACATTTTACCTTGCATCTTTTATTATTGAGCTTACCAACTAATCAAGCAATTACCACCATTGATCCTTATTCTAATGTTTCCCATATTGGACTTTTATAGATTTTGTTTTAACCTTTTCTTTTATTATGCAGAAGGGGATACAACACAAACATTCAAGCAGATGAAAATAAAGCAAGCACTTATACTAGAACACTTAGCAGACATCAGAATTTGCACTAATTAGGCTAATCAGCAGGATATATAGAAACTTCCAATTTAGAATATTTCAAAGAAAAAGGGAATTAAGTGACAATACAACCTCTTGGGAATGTCTTCCAGATTTTCTTTTGTCATCATGAGGTCAAATGCTTCCCTGCATAATCATTGGAAGTTGCTTGTTCCCCAAGCACTTAAGAAAACGGTTAGCATGTATAAACTGTTGTAGGTTTTTGAACTTACTTTGGTGTGGGAACACCAAACTTATTCCCTTGCTACTATCCATAGTGAGATTAACCATATGCATGAAACCTTGTGATTTTATTAAGTAAACCAGAAAAAAAATTCAAGCAACGGTCAAGAAATTTCCCTAATTGCTTTGGAATTTATGACTCCTGATGTTTTTCAAAGGGTTATAGTGACTTTCCATCAAATCAAACTTAAAATCAAAATTCACCCTTTTTATACTCCTTTTGGTGTGCAACACCAGACTTAATTCCTTGCAATACAGGCGAACTCTTGAATTTTTATTGAAATAGCTATGAAAAGAAAACTACCTCTGGTTGGGTTGCCTCCTAACAAGTGCTTATTTATTGTCATTAGCTTGACGTCCTTTATCCTTGTTCATCCCATCTCCTAAATGCTCTCTTCTTTGTTCCAAGATCCTCCCAGGTAATGCTTGGCTCTGTGACCATTTGCTGTGAATGTGTCATTTGTAGCTTCATTAAGAAGTTCAAGACTCCCATATGGAGAAACCTTGGTCACCAGATAAGGTCCAGTCCATTTGGACTTGAGTTTGCCAGGAAAAACCTTGAGCCTGGAGTTATATAAGAGCACATGTTGTCCTGGTTTGAACTCCCTTTTCAAGACTTTCTTGTCATGCCACTTTTTAGCTCTCTCCTTGTATATCTTTGCATTCTCATAAGCCTCCAATCTGAACTCATCCAGCTCATTGAGTTATAGTAGCCTTTTCTCTCCTGCTGCTTGAGAGTCAAGATTGAGGAGCTTAGTGGCCTAGTATACTTTATGTTCAAGTTCTACAGGAAGGTGACAGGATTTGCCATAGATTAGCTGAAAGGGTGACTTTTCAATTGGAGTTTTGAATGCTATTCTATGTGCCCATAGAGCATCATCCAACTTTCTGGCCCAGTCTTTCCTTGTAATCCCAACTGTCTTCTCCAAGATTCTCTTTAGCTCCTTATTTGCCAATTCAGCCTACCCATTAGTTTGAGGGTGGTATGGTGTGGCCACTTTATGAATTACTCCATATTTGTGGAGCATCTTTTCCATCTGTCTATTAGAAAAATGGCTACCACCATTACTGATAAGGCCTTTAGGCATCCCATATCTGGTGAAGATGTGTCTCTTAAGAAATTGAAAGACAATTGGTGCATCACAGGTGGTTGTGGCTATAGCCTCCACCCATTTGGAGACATACTCCACAGCTACCAGAATATATTTGAAGGAATAAGATGGAGGAAAGGGCCCCATGAAATGCATACCCCAAAGATCAAATAATTCCACTTCCAAGATGAAGTTTTGAGGCATTTCGTTCATCTTTGTTAGCCCTCCAGCCTTTTGACATTTATTGCATTGGTGCACAAATTCTCTGGCATCTTTGAATATAGTTGGCCAATAAAATCCACTTTGAAGCCCTTTAGCAGCTGTTCTTTCTGGCCCAAAATGTCCACCATAAGCTGAACTATGACAGTGCCACAATATGTCTCTCATCTCATTTTCAGGGATACACCTTCTAATCATACCATCTGGAAACCTCTTAAACAATAATGGCTCATCCCACAAGAATTTCTTGGCTTCATTACACAACTTCTTCACTTGTTGCTTGGTAAACTCTTGAGGAATCTTTCTTCCCACCTTGTAGTTTGCAATGTTAGCAAACCAAGGTGCTTGCTGTATTTGGAGAAGATGTTCATCTGGGAACTTTTCATTCACTAGTTGTGGTGTATCTTGGTTGGCCTCTTGTGGTAGTCTTGACAAATGATCTGCCACTTGGTTCTCGCTTCCTTTCCTATCCTTCACCTCAATGTCAAATTCTTGTAGCAGCACCACCCACCTAATAAGCCTTGGCTTGAAATCCTATTTAGACATTAGATACTTGAGAGCAGCATGATTAGTGTATACTATAACTTTTGAACTAATCAAGTATTGTCTAAATTTGTCAGATGCATACACAATAGCCAAAAACTCTTTCTCTGTGGTGGTATAATTCTTTTGTGCCTCATTTAACACCTTGCTTGCATAATATATGCATGGTGCAGCTTGTCTTTCTTTTGGCCCAATACAGCACCAATTGCAACATCACTTGCATCACACATAAGTTCAAAAGGAAATCCCCATTCAGCGGGTGTGATGATAGGTACTGTAGTTAGTTTCTTTTTCAAAGTTTCAAAGGCATACTTGCAACTGTCATCAAAGATGAAAGGATTATCAACCACTAGAAAATTGCTCAGTGGTTTGGCTATTTTTGAAAAATTCTTGATGAACCTTCTATAGAACCTAGCATGCCCAAAAAAACTTCTCACTAATTTTACATTGACAGGGATAGGAAGCTTTTCTATGATCTCTATTTTAACTCTGTCAACTTCTATCCCCTTGCTTAAAACCTTATGCCCAAGAACTATACCCTCTGGTACCATGAAATGACATTTTTCCCAATTCAAAACTAAATTTGTTTCTTGGCATCTTTTCAAAATAATGGTTAGATGTTGCAGACAAGTATCAAATGAGTTACCAAAGACAGAGAAATCATCCATAAAGACCTCCAAAAACTTTTCTACCATGTCAGAGAAGATGGAGAGCATACACCTTTGGAAGGTTGCTGGAGTATTGCAAAGTCCAAAAGGCATCCTCCTGTAGACAAAAACTCCAAATGAACAGGTGAATAAGGTTTTCTCTTGGTCCTTGGAGTCCACCACTATTTTTATTATACCCAGAATACCCATCTAAGAAGCAGTAATAAGCATGGCCGACCAATCTCTCTAGCATCTGATCAATGAACAGGAGAGGAAAGTGATCTTTCCTTGTAGCCTCATTCAATCTTCTATAATCAATGCACATCCTCCACCCAGTCACTGTCCTTGTAAGGATTAACTCATTCTTCTCATTGAAGATGACTGTCATTCCTCCCTTCTTTGGCATAACTTGGACCGGACTCACCCAAGGGCTATCAGAGATTGGGTATATGATTCTAGCATTTCACAGCTTCATCACCTCCTTTTGAACTACTTCCTTCATGGCTAGGTTAAGCCTTCTTTGAGGTTGCATCACAGGTCTTGAGTCCTCTTCCAGCAAGATTTTATGCATGCAAATGGCAGGGCTTATACCCTTGATATCATCAATCGTCCATCCCAAAGTTGTCTTGTGAGCCCTCAATACTTCAATAAGCTTTGTTTCATCTTCGATGTTTCAGAAAGAATTGATTATCAGTGGTAAGGTCACTTCTCCTCCAAGAAATGCATACTTGAGATGAGGAGGGAGGGACTTCAATTTTTACTTTGGCACCTACTCTGTCTTGCTTTTAAAAGAGATTTTAGCTACTCTTTCTTCCATGATATCTTATTTTTCTTCTGTTTCCTCTTTTTGTTTCTCCTGATAGTTGGCTTCAAGTAACACCTCCTCTAATTCTTCTATCATTTCCACCCTCATATGCTTCTCCTTCTCAGGGGGATATTGCATGGCCTTAAAAACATTGATGATCATTTTTTCATCATGCACCCTGAGGGTTATTTCGCCTTTCTCTACATCAATTATAGCTCTTGATGTGGCCATGAAAGGTCGCCCCAAGATAATTGAGTTGTGTCCCTCTTCTTCCATGTCTAAGATGACAAAATCAGCAGGGAAAATGAATTCTCCAACCTTCACTAACAAGTTCTCTACAACTCCATTAGGTATCTTGAGTGATATATCTTCCATTTGAAGTGACATTCTTGTTGGTTTGACTTCCTCTATTGCAAGGTTTTTTATCAATGAGAGAGGCATCAAGTTGATGCTAGCACCTAAATCACAGAGAGCCTTTTCTAGTGTCATGTTGCCTATGGTGCATGATATGATGAAGCTCCCTAGGTCTTTGAGTTTTGGTGGGAGGCCTCTTTGAATCATGCACTGCATTCTTGTGTCAATATCACAGTCTCCTTTTCATTCCAGCTTCTCCTCTTGTTAATGAGTTCTTTGAGGAATTTTTCATATAGAGGCATCTGCTCCAGTGCTTCAGCAAGGGGGATATTGATTTCCAGCTTTTTAAAAACCTCCAGAAACTTGGAAAATTGTTGATCATTGAGCTCTCTTTGCAATCTTTGAGGGTATGGCAGAGGAGGGATGTAACATTTAACTTCCTTCTTCTGTTCTTGTGGGGGCTCTGTCATGACTTGATTTCCTTTCTTTGAAGCCTGTGGCTCATCCTCTTTCTTCTTGGAACTCTCTTGATCCCTTTCCTCTGCTGCCACTTCTTTCTTGTTGTTAGACTTGTCATCCTCTGCTAGCTTCTTGTTAGCTTCTTTGTCATTCCCCAAAGTCTTGCCACTTCTCAATTGAATTGCCTTGCATTCTTCTTTAGGATTGGGGATGGTATCACTTGGGA
>NC_029773.3:31197358-31197989 GCF_000817695.3 Arachis duranensis | reverse complement strand
CACAACTACCGCACGGCTAATCATCTGTCGGTTCTCACTTGTGTCGGAATAGGATCTCTCTATCCTTTTGCACACTATCACTGTGCCCAACATTCGCAAGTTTGAAGCTCGTCACATGGTGGATGAAATTGTGATTGCCTTCTTTGTATTTGCATGAGATTTATTTAATGGCTCTTTGGCATATGTGATCACAACTACGTTCAACTTAACTAGCAAGTGTACTGGGTCATCCAAGTAATACCTTACGTGAGTAAAGGTCGATCCCACAGAGATTGTGGTATGAAGCAAGCTACCTTGTAAATCTCAGTTAGGTAGATTAAATAGTTTTGGGTTTCGAAAATTAATAATAAAAAGAACATAAAAGGGATAGAAATACTTATGTAAATTAATAGTGGGAATTTCGGATAAGTGTGTGGAGATGCTGTGCTCCTCTTGAATCTTTACTTTCCTATTACAGTCATCCAATCCTTCCTACTCCTTTCCATGGCAAGCTGTATGTAGGGCATCACCGTTGTCAATGGCTACATCCCATCCTCTCAGTGAAAACGTTCCTATGCTCTGCCTCTGTCACAGCACGGCTAATCATCTGTCGGTTCTCAATCAGGTTGGAATAGAATCCCTTGATTCTTTT
>NC_029773.3:31163802-31197247 GCF_000817695.3 Arachis duranensis | reverse complement strand
GGAATACCACAGACAAGGTTTAGACTTTCCGGATCCTCATGAATGCCGCCATCTATCTAACTTATACCATGAAGATTCTGTTGGGGAATCTAAGAGATATGCGCCCTGCCTAAAGTAGAACAGGAGTGGTTGTCAATCACGATTGTCAATCACGTGCGTTCATAAGTGAGAATGATAATGAGGGTTACTTATCATCACATTCATCATGTTCTTGGGTACGAATGAATATCTTGGAATAAAAATAAGAGAGAATTGAATAGAAGACAGTAGAATTTCATTAATCCTTGAGGTACAGCAGAGCTCCACACCCTTAATCTATGGTGTGCAGAAACTCCACCGTTTAGAGTTGAACTCCAAGTTATAACGTGTTTTGGGCGTTCAACTCCGGATCATGACGTGTTTCTGGCGTTTAACTCCAGACAGCAGCATGTACTTGGCGTTCAACGCCAAGTTACGTCGTCAATTTCCGAATAAAGTATGGACTATTATATATTTATGGAAAGCTCTGGATGTCTACTTTCCAACGCCGTTGAGAGCGCGCCATTTGGAGTTCTGTAGCTCCAGAAAATCCATTTCGAGTGCAGGGAGGTCAGATTCCAACAGCATCAGCAGTCCTTTTGTCAGCCTTTTTCAGAGTTTTGCTCAAGTCCCTCAATTTCAGCTAGAATTTACCTGAAATCACAGAAAAACACACAAACTCATAGTAAAGTCCAGAAATGTGAATTTAACATAAAAACTAATGAAAACATCCCTAAAAGTAGCTTGAACTTACTAAAAACTATCTAAAAACAATGCCAAAAAGCGTATAAATTATCCGCTCATCAACGCACATGGCGTGTCCGCGTGAATGTGCGCCATCAAGAGCCAAGCTAGGAGCCAAGCTATAAGCCGGCACGTGTAGCGGCTAAGTCATGATCCTCTTGGACGCGTCCGCGTAGGTTACGCTTGCGCGCGAATTGCAATTGCCCCAAGGACACGTGCGCGTGTTGTGCGCGTACGCGCCGATGGTCTCACATGATTTTTAAGAGAGCACGTGACCAGAGCGTGGAGACAGTTAGAGATCCCATTTTGGGGAAATGCTTTGGCGGGAAAAAGCTTAAGAAGACCAAGGATTGAAGGGTTAAGGGACTTTTGGCTCATTTTTACATTTCTTTAGATATTTTCTTAGAGTTAGTTACACTTTGGGGTAGAGAGAGAATCTCCAACTTCTCTCTAGGATTTCATTCTCCTCAATCTCCATTACAATTCTCCTTTGATTTTCCTTGGTGAGATCCATTGTAATACACTTTTACTTTGATGCAATTAATAGATCTACTCTTCTCATATTCTCAATTAGTGTTCTTTGATCCTTTCACTTTGGATCTAGCTTTACTTTTGTTACTTGAATTTGGAACTAGTGAATTGAGGTAATTTCATATCCATTACTTGTGATTGTTCAATTGTAGATAATTGTGTAATCTAGATCTCTTCATTTCCATTCTTCATTCTAATTCCTTAATGGCTCTTATGAATGCTCATCAAGTGTTTGATAAAATGCCAATACTAATTATGGAGTAAAAGTTTCTCACTTGGCTTAGGGTTTGGACCATTAGGAAAAATTGAATAGTAGATGTCAATTGTTGATTGAGAACTAAGGATTGCTAATTGGTTTGGGATGCACTAAAATTAGATTCCCTTAGGGTAAAGCTAAGACTTGTGATTCAAGCTAATTAATTTCACTTGACTTTCCTCTATACTTAGAGGTCAACTAAGTGGAGCAAGGCTTAATTGTTATCATCATTGAAAGAAACTATAGTGATAGAATTTCTAATGCCAACCCTAGGCCAAGTCCTTTAATATTGATTGTTTGTCATCTACTTTTGCTATTAATACACCGACCTTCAAAAGATTCATAACAAAAGCTTCCCAATCAATAACATACATTCTCTAGCAATTCCAAGGGAGGACGACTCGGGAGACTAGTACTCTCGATTATAGACTGTAGAATTGTTTGATGCGAGGTTTGAATGTCGATTGGACTATACTCACGATTATATTCACTATTGAATTCTATATCGACATGTTAAATTTCGTTTATCAAAATGGCGCTGTTGTCGGGGATTTGCTTATG
This sequence comes from Arachis duranensis, assembly GCF_000817695.3. NCBI lineage: Eukaryota > Viridiplantae > Streptophyta > Magnoliopsida > Fabales > Fabaceae > Arachis > Arachis duranensis. The sequence continues at coordinate 31,195,137 of NC_029773.3, read as the reverse complement.
TGTGCCATGCTATTGCTTAGTGTAAATATGTGTATATGTACATAGTTGGATTTTACCTTGCCTCTTTGTTTGATTGACTAAACCCACTTATTACCATGAGCTTTACTTCTTCTTCATTGTATGACGCGTTCACAACCGAATCCAAACTTAGTCCTATTTGATCCGGAAATTGAACGAACTTTGCTTCACATTAGACAAGCTCGGAGGCGGTTAACTTTTGGGGAAGGTGAAAAGGTTCCTACCAATTCACCAACCTTACCCGAAGTGAATATTGAACCGTCATTTGAAAAAAGCACTAACCATTCCCCCGTTAATACTACTAATAAATCTTCTTTTGATCTAGGTACCAACACCATGGCCGCTCCAAGGAGAGTTACTCTCAAGGAAGCAGGTGCACCGGATTATGTTCTTCAACCTCTTCATGTGCTTCATCCTAACTTGAATGCAAACTTTGAACTCAAGACCGCTTTGATTAACCTCTTACCTAGGTTCCATGGACTTCCCGCACAAGACCCTATTCGACATCTCAAAGATTTTCATCGTATATGCTCAACAACTAGACGGGAAGGATCCGATGAAGTTGCTATATGGTTGTTTGCTTTTCCCTTCTCTCTTGAAGATAAGGCCAAAGAATGATTCTACACTCTACCTAGTGAAGTCATTTTCAATTGGGACTTGCTTAGAAGAGGGTTCTTAGAAAAATTCTTGCCACCGAAAAGGATGGACAAGCTAAGGAAGGAGATCTCATGCATTGTACAAGGCGAAACGGAACCCCTATGTGAGTATAGGGAACAGTTTAACAAACTACTTGACGCATGCCCTAATCACATGATCGATTCCCAAGTGTTGCTAGGCTACATATGCCAAGGATGCGAGAACAAGATAGGACTCTCTTGGACTCCTCTAGCAATGGTTCTTTGTCTAAATATAGGACGGCGGAGGAAGCATGGCAACTCATTAGTGACTTAGCCGAGTCCAATCAACATGCTAGAAGAAGAGTTAACCGCCCAAAAACCGTGAATGAGGTATCAACTAGTAGCGAGACCACTGCTCTAGCCATATCCTTGGGAGAAATGACAAACATCCTAAAGCAACTCCAATTGGGCCAACAACAACCTTATCAACAACAACCCTACCAACATCAACCTCCACCATCCCCTCAACAATATAGTCAACAATTAGTTCCTCAGAAAGTGTGTGGCATTTGTTCTTGCTATTCCCACTACACGGATGAATGCCCAAGTCTTCAAGAAGACAACACTTTGGCGGCTACCTACAACTTCTATGACCGCCCAAATCAAGGGTACTACCAACAAGGCGGTAATTTCAATCAAGGGTACCCCCATCAAGGAGGAAGCTACAATCAAGGGGGTGGCAATTATAATCAAAATTGGAAGGATAATCACCAACAAGGAAGTAGGGACAACAACAACAATGGAGGTAACCAAAGATGGAACAACAACAACTCACAAAACCGACCCCCATACCCCTAAAACCAATCATATGCCCAACAAAATCAAGGAAGAAATTACCAAACATACCAACCACCACATCAACGACCACCACCCAACCAATCACAAGCCTCTCAACTCACATACCCTCCAACTTCTTCCAATCAAGATGATACACTTCGGACTATCCTCCAAGGCCAAAAAGAGTTCCAAACTACACTTGCTTCCGGCCTTACCGGCCTTACATCCACTCTACAAACTCTTTCTTGCACACATGGATCTACCATCCAATCTTACTCCTCACCCCTCAAATCCAAGTGCCATTCCCTCTCAACCTCAACCCAATCCCAAGGGAGGCATTAATGCCATCACCTTGAGATCCAAAACTCAACTAAAGGAGAAGAGGGCAAAGGACCCAAGTCCAATCATAATCACTTAAGAGGAGGAGGGAGTAGAGATAGAAGAGATAGAAGAAGATGAGGCACCACAAGTCATAGTTGAAGATGAAAAAACTCAACCAACAAGTGAGGTCCCCAAGAATAAGAGAACCGTGGAAGAAGAAATTGCTCAACCAATCCTATTTCCGACACTTGCAAAGAAAGCTAGGAAGCGCATGGAACTTGACCCAAATATGATAGGATTGTTCAAGAAAGTTGAGGTAACCATCCCCCTCTTTGATGCTATCCATCAAGTACCTAAATATGCAAAATTCCTTAAAGATTTATGCATGAACAAGGATAGAATTCTTGAGCTAGAGACTATTCCATTGGGGAGTTCTATTTCCACTTTAATGGGAGCATTGCCCGAGAAGTGTGACGATCTGGGCCCATGCATGGTCACTTGCACCGTAAATGGAGTTCAATTTCTAGACTGTATGTGTGACCTCAATGCATATGTTAGCATTATGCCCCTCTCCGTCTACAAGGTATTGAGGCTACCACCATTGAAGAGATCGACGGCAAGATTTGTTCTGGCAGACAAAAGTATAATAACTGTGACGGGTGTTGCGGAAGATGTGTTGGTAAATATAAAAGAGTTGGTATTTCCGATTGATTTCTATGTTCTTGAGATGCCATCAAGCGAGTCCGAGAGGGCATCATCCATTCTACTTAGGAGACCATTTTTGAGGACCTCTAGATTCAAGTTAGATGCCTAGTCGGGAACCTACTCATTTGAAATAGATGGAAGAGTCATGAATTTTAGCCTAGAAAAAGCAATGAAACATCCACCGGAGAATCATTCTCTATTCCGGTGTGACCCAATTGACAACATTGTTGCCGAAGTGCACTTTGCAAAGTTGGATGAGAAGTACATGATTGAAGACACAAATGAAGATCCAAGTGAAGCAAACACATTACACCATCCGAACCATCCGAAAATTCAAACTCTAAATCAAGACCAAAAGGTAGAATTGAAGCCACTACCACCCCACCTAAAGTATTCATATCTTGATGAAGCCCACAAGCTCCTCGTGATCATTGCAAAGGAGCTAAACCCTCAACAAGAAGAAAAGTTGCTATGCATCTTGAGGAAGAACAAAAGGGCGATAGGGTGGAGTTTGGCGGATTTAGTGGGAATAAACCCCCAAGTATGCGAGCACTGAATATTCCTTGAAGAAGGAGCTAGACCCGTTCGACAACCTCAAAGGCGACTCAACCCAACTATTTTAGAGGTTGTGAAAAAGGAAGTCACCCGGCTACTAGAAGCGGACATCATCTATCCAATTTTGGATAGTGAATGGGTAAGCCCGGTCCAAGTGGAGCCAAAGAAATCCGGAGTGACTACAATCAAGAACGAGAGCAGAGAACTTATAGCAACAAGGGTGCAAAACTCTTGGAGGGTGTGCATAGACTATCGAAGGTTGAATGCGGCCACTAGAAAAGATCACTTCCCACTACCGTTTATTGATCAAATGCTTGATCGACTAGCCGGTAAATCTCATTATTATTCTCTAGATGGTTACTCGGGGTACTTCCAAATACACATTGCTCTAAAAGACCAAGAAAAAACAACATTTACTTGCCCCTTTGGAACTTATGCCTACAAGCGTATGCCATTTGGCTTATGCAACGCACCGGCAACTTTCCAAAGATGCATGATGAGCATATTTGCGGACTTTCTAGAGCAATGCATGGAAGTTTTCATGGATGATTTCAGTGTGTATGATGAGTCTTTTGACCATTGCTTGGACAACCTTGAAAAAGTCTTGGAAAGATGCACAAAATCAAACCTTGTCTTAAATTTTGAAAAATGTCATTTCATGGTTAGGCAAGGCATTGTTTTAGGACATATTGTTTCCAAAGAAGGCATCTCCGTAGATCCGGCAAAAATAAATGTTATATCTAGCTTGCCTTACCCCTCCTCCGAGAGGGAAGTCCGTTCATTCCTTGGACATGCAGGATTTTTCCGGAGATTTATCAAGGACTTTAGCAAGGTAGCATTGCTTCTCTCTCGACTATTGCAAAAGGACATTGAATTTGATCTAAGCAAAGAATGCATGGAAGCTTACGACAAGCTTAAAGTGGCATTGACACAAGCTCCTATCGTAAGAGGGCCGAATTGGAATCGGCCATTCGAAATAATGTGCGATGCTTCAAACTATGTAGTAGGAGCCGCGTTAGCACAACGCGAGGGTAATAATCCCTATGTCATAGCATATGCATCAAAAACACTAGATGGAGCCCAATCCAATTACACTACCACCGAGAAGGAACTCTTGGCTATTGTTTTCGCTTTGGATAAATTCCGAGCCTATCTTCTTGGTTCTAAGGTAGTAGTGTATTTGTTGGGTAAAAAGGAATCAAAACCGAGATTGATTCGATCGGTGCTATTGTTGCAAGAATTCGATTTAGAAATTAAAGATAGGAGTGGTTCGCAAAATTTAGTGGCGGACCATTTAAGTCACCTTGAACACACAAACGGTGATACCGCTCCTATCAATGATTCCTTTCCCCTAGAAGGCTTGCATTCAATCTCGGAAGTTATTCCTTGGTATGCTCCAATAGCAAACTACTTTGTTTCATGCACCTTCCCTCCTAATTTCACCAAACATCAAAAGGATAAGCTGAAAAGCAAATCCAAATATTATGTATGGGATGATCCCTATCTTTGGAGATGTGGAGCGGACCAAGTAGTGCGAAGGTGCATTCCCCAAACTGAATTCCAAGCAATCTTGGATGCTTGCCATTCTTCCGAGGGAGGTGGACATTACGGACCTCAAAGGACGACAAGAAAGGTCCTTGATTGTGGATTTTGGTGGCCAACTCTTCTTAAAGACTCTTCTCTTTATTGCAAATCTTGTTCCCAATGCATTAGATTTGGTAATATCTCTAAGAAGGACGAAATTTCCCAACAAAACATGCTTTTTTGTGAAATCTTTGATGTGTGGGGTATCGACTTCATGGGGCCATTCCCAAATTCTAATAGCTTTCTCTACATTCTACTAGCCGTCGATTATGTATCCAAATGGGTGGAAGCAATACCCACCCAGACGGATGATGCTCATGTAGTTCTCTCTTTTGTGAGGAATAATATAATTTGTCGCTTTGGGTCACCAAGAGCAATCATAAGTGACCAAGGCTCACACTTTTGCAACAAAAAAATGGACGGACTCATGAAGAAGTACGGCATCACACATAAAATTGCCATGGCCTATCACCCCCAAACAAACGGCCAAGCTGAGGTTTCTAACCGGGAAATTAAGCATGTATTGGAAAGGATTGTGAAGCCTAGTAGAAAGGATTGGAGCGCCAAGCTTTCCGATGCACTTTGGGCATACCGAACGGCTTACGAAACACCGATTGGCATGAGCCCCTTTCGGTTAGTGTATGGTAAAGCTTGCCATTTGCCGGTAGAAATCGAACACAAACTATATTGGGCCATCAAGGAATGCAATCTAAATTTGGGTGGGGCCGGAATTGAGAGAAAGCTTCAATTGGCGGAATTAGAATGTTTGAGATTAGAGGCCTATGACAACTCTAAGCTCTACAAGGAAAAGATGAAAGCCATCCATGATAAGAACATTAGGAGAAGGGAATTCGGACCTGGTGACCTAGTCCTCCTTTACAATTCAAGGTTGAGATTGTAACCCGGAAAGCTTAGATCAAGATGGGAGGGACCTTATCAAGTAGAGAAGGTAGAACCTTACGGAGTCTACCACTTGCGTCACCCATCAAGTCCGGATATTTTCAAGGTAAATGGACACCGTCTCAAATTGTACCATGGTAAGCAAAGAAAAAACACCGAGAAAATTGAAGTATTCCTTTTGAAAGATGCACCTCTTGACCAAGAACATTGAGCTAGTGGAAGTCCAACTTAAGGACGATAAACAAAAGTGCTAGGTGGGAGACACCCCACCATGGTAAGATCTACTCATTTATATATAGCCATTGAACTCTTCTTTGATTGATGCTTGCTTAACCCTTGACTTGAGTAGTTAGATTTGATTTTAGAAATTTGCACTATAAACCATTTGAATGATAGAACACAACTCATTTATAGGTCTTTGATGAAGTTTTAGCCAAGTACCTGCTATAGTTGTGATAATATGTGCATTCTCAAAAAAAAAAGGGGCAGGACGCGAGCGCACGCTTTACGTGTAGCACGGATGCAGGCTCGTATATTTTCCAGAAAGTTGAGCCACTCTCGCACCAGCGTTAGGCCCCCAGCACATCACCACGCACGCGTGTGCGCACCAGGCGCCTGCGCGTCTGTAGGGTAAAACGAAATGGACACGACCGCGCACATGCCGCACTCGTGTCGATGGTCCTGTCGCAACCTCTGGTATATTTTCCAGAGAGTTATGCCAAACCCAGGCCTACTTTATACCTGAGGCATAAAACTACTGCCGCGTACGCGCACTAGCCGCGCGCGCCAATCTCAGAATCGCAGTCCTTGCGCGTCCGCAACATGTGCGCGCGCGTGCCATGACCCCTGCAGCCAACATCTGGTACACTTTCCAGAGAGTTGTGCAACTTCTGGGCCAACATTGTGCTACTGGCACAACCACACACACGCTTGCGCGCACCTGGCGCGCGCGCTTCCTTGCTTCACCTCCCTTCCCTACGCAGACGCGCACAGTACGCACGCGTCGACACGCGCACCTGGCGCGCGCGCGTCCTTGCTTCACCTTCCTTCTGGTGAGCGAAATTGTTACTCATGCTTAAATTGTTGTTCGAAATTGATTGTCCCTGGTGATGCCGCCAAAAACCTGGTGCGCAATACCATGGTCCAAACATAACTTCACAACTTCGCACAACTAACCAGCAAGTGTACTGGGTCGTCCAAGTAATAAACCTTACGTGAGTAAGGGTCGATCCCACATAGATTGTTGGTATGAAGCAAGCTATGGTCATCTTGTAAATCCCAGTCAGGCGGATTCAAATATGATTGGATTAGATATTCAAAAGATAAATAAAATAAACAGGAAATAAGGATAAAGTTACTCATGTAATTCAATGGTGGGAATTTCAGATAGGTGCATAGAGGTGCTGTGTTCCTTCCGAATCTCTACTTTCTTATTACATTCATCCAAGCCTTCTTACTCCTATCCATGGCAAGTTGTATGTAGGGCATCACCGTTTGTCAATGGCTACATCCCATCCTCTCAGTGAAAATGGTCCAAATGCTCTGTCACAGCACGGCTAATCATCTATCGATTCTCAATCAGGTTGGAGTAGAATTCATTGATTCTTTTGCGTCTGTCACTAACACCCAGCCTTCAGGAGTTTGAAGCTTGTCACAGTCATTCAATCCCGGAATCCTACTCGGAATACCACAAACAAGGTTAGACTTTCCATATTCCCATGAATGTCACCATCAATTCTAGCTTATACCACGAAGATTCTGATTAAGGAATCCAAGAGATATGCGCCCGGCCTAAGGTAGAACGAAAGTGGTTGTCAGTCACGCGCGTTCATAGGTGAGAATGATGATGAGTGTCATGGATCATCACATTCATCAAGTTGAAGTGCAACTAATATCTTAGAATAGGAATAAATCGAATTGGATAGAAAATAATAGTAATTGCATTGAAACTTGAGGTACAGCAGAGCTCCACACCCTTAATCTATGATGTGTAGAAACTCCACCGTTGAAAATACATAGGTGAAAGGTCCAGGCATGGCCAAATGGCCAGCCCCCAAAACGTGATCAATAGTCTCCTTAGATGAATAATAAAATAAAACTGAGACCAAAGATGTCGAATACAATAGTAAATTATCCTATTTATACTAGACTAGCTACTAGGGTTTACAGGAGTAAGTAATTGATGCATAAATCCACTTCCGGGGCCCACTTGGTGTATGTTTGGACTGAGCTTGATCTATCCTCGAGCTGAGGCTTCTTTTGGAGTTGAACGCCAAGTTGTAACGTGTTTTGGGCGTTCAACTCCGGTTCGTGACGTGTTTCTGGCGTTTGACTCCAGACAGCAATATGGAACTGGCGTTGAGCGCCAGTTTATGTCATCAAATCACGAATAAAGTATGGACTATTATATATTTCTGGAAAGCTCTGGATGTTTACTTTCCAACGCCGTTGAGAGCGCGCCATTTGGAGTTCTGTTGCTCTAGAAAATCCATTTTGAGTGCAGGGAGGTCAGATTCCAACAGCATCAGCAGTCCTTTGTCAGCCTCCTATCAGAGTTTTGCTCAGGTCCCTCAATTTCAGCCAGAAAATACCTGAAATCACAGAAAAATACACAAACTCATAGTAAAGTCCAGAAATGTGAATTTAGCATAAAAAGCAATGAAAACATCCCTAAAAGTAACTAGATCATACTAACAACTACCTAAAAATAATGGCAAAAAGCATATAAATTATCCGCTCATCACCTTCCCTGTGCGTGCGCGCACGCGTCGATGAGCGACGTGAATTATAAGACAGCGCACTTACATCTCCCCTTTCCACCTCTTCTACCATTCACTATTCCCTTTCTTCCAACCCCTCTCTACACCACTCCATCCACCTCCCAGCACCACCTCCGGCGACCACCCACCTCCGGTGGTCCCCACATTTTCTCTCCCTTCTAAGTCTTCACTTCCTTCCACCCCTTTCTCTCACCTACATCTCCATTCCCTTTCCTTCTCTCCCAAGGTACTATACTCTACTTTCCCTCTTGCTCTACCTCCCTCATTTTTTTCTTAGTTAGTTGATTTCGTTTTCTCTTAGGTAGCTTCCTCTTTTCCCTTTTAAACTCTTCATTACTTGGTTGTCTTTGTTTTTCTTTTTATACTTCTTCATAGGTGTTGTGGTCATGACTTCTTTTGCATTAGTGGATTAAAATGTTTTGCATAATTTCATTGCAATCATAGTGCATTATGGTGACTAATGTTGCTTTGTGGGATGTTACATTGCTCTTTTTCCACTTATTTGTGTACTACAAAAAGAATGCACGCCAAGTGTTTGAGGAAAAGCATACATGGTCTTTTGAGCTCATTATTGACTCATTGCTCCCCAACTAAGTGCTTTCTCTCACTAGCTTGACTATTCTTCGGTGCATCGGCCATACTACTCTTCATATTTCACATTCTACTTACTCACTTTACCATGACTTGCCTTCCATCCTTAATATTTGGGGGTGTATGCTTCTCTTGCCTCTTACTTGCATGCTTAAACCACCCTTATACCACATGCTAGTGATTTTCCTTGTTTAACAAATGTTGTCTTAGTTACATGTTGCAGCTGTCATGTAGTGCGGACACTTAATCCCTTATGGCATAATCTCTCACTTGCATGCTCCCCATATAGTTGTGTTCCTTTGGGTTTGATATTTCCTTCCTTTTCACTCTCACAGGATGGTTATCAAGAAGGACAAAGGGAAGGCCCCGAAGAAAGCAACCGCCAATAGAGCGCGCCAAGAGCCGACGGCCAAGCCCCTCCGAAAGAAGGCTAAGGGCCCCTCCAACAGTGATGTTTTAGAGAAGGACAACCCTCCAAAGAATTCAAACAAGTTCCCTAACCGCTACTGTGAACTTGTTTACCCAGGGATGACTGAGCGGAACTATCACTCGGAGCCCCTTCTAGTCCTACCGGTTCACATCGCTCCGATGGTGATGCCCCGCATTGAGCGGAGGCAATGGAGGTTCCTCGTGAGGCAACCAAAGGAGGCCAACTTATCATGGGTGGTAGAGTTTTACTCCAACTACCACTCACCCCTTCTCACATCAATTTTTGTGCGCCGAAAGCATGTACGGGTCACGGTAGAAGCCATCCAAGGAATACTTAAGATCGGGTCATTACCGGACGGGCATGACGCCTATCAAGAAGTTTTGTCGGCATGCTGCGAATGTGGTTTCGATTGGAACGCGGTTCTCTGAGTAATAGCTTTACCCGAAGCCTCTTGGATTCGAGGGACTATAAAGTGAAGGCCAAAGGGTTTAGATGCATGTTTCCTCACTCAAGAAGCCACGACATGGGCCCAAATCCTAGCTCACTACGTGCTCCCAAGCACCCATGGGTCATCCATTACCGCCGAGCTTGCCTTATTGGTTTGGTGCATCCTAACCGAGAAACTGGTCGACATCCCGCATGCCATCCGACAATCCATGGGGCGCATTCATGTTAAGGGAAACTTGCCCTTCCCCGCCATGGTAACCGAATTAGTCGCGGCGGCCGGTGTTCCTCGCGAGACCAAGGACCGGAGGACCTTAATTCCGGTCGAAGGTGATGTTGTTCCGACCAAAAGGTGCCTCAAACCCCCGGAAGTTACCAAGAACCTTGGCATGGCCATTCCCACTTGCAACCCTACCACCTCACCCGCACCACCAAAATCATCCGCCCAACGCCTTGAAGACCTTCACAAGAAGTTAGACCATTATGAGCGGCACGACCAACGCCGATATGCTCACGTGAAGAAGCTTTTAAGTATTGTCACCCCACCTATGGAGGAACCGGATATCTCCACATCTATCGCAACATCGAGCGGACATAGCACTGACAAGGGAGATGAAGGAGATTCCGGACCCGGCCACCCATTGCGCATCACTTATAGCACGGAGGACCATGCTAAGTTTTAAGTGTGGGGAGGTCGGCTGACCGATTTCCGTAGGTAACACCCGGATAAACTTTTGAATCCCTTTGTAGTTAGGATAGTTTGCATGATTAGGTTTTCTTCGATACCATTTGCATGATAAGTCTACTTGGTTGGAGTAATGAATTCTCTCCTAGGAAACTAAGATTTTAGGACAACCTTACCAATTTTGATGCTAAGCTTGCTTGGAGATTGTACTTTGGAACATGGATTTTGAGTTAAGAACACAAGCAAGTGAGTTTTGAGCCTTATTGCGTGGCTACATCTTATAGTCACTTACCTTCCTTCTTGTGTGCATTGTTCTCTCTCTATGATTGTGATCCGTACTTTGTTTGACTCTATATGTCCATTTTTGTATGTGTGAATGCATGTATATGACTGAGGCCATCAATTCACTTAGCCACTACCCAAATAGCCTTACCATACGAACAACCTTTGCAACCAACTTTGAGCCTATGCTTAACCCACTCATTCTTCATTCTAGCACATTACAAGCCAAGAAGCGAAAAACCATGAATGTCCCTATGTAGATCTTTGATTGGCTTTTTGATAAACGAAATTTAACATGTCGATATAGAATTCAATAGTGAATATAATCATGAGTATAGTCCAATCGACATTAAAACCTCGCATCAAACAATTCTACAATCTATAATCGATAGTACTAGTCTCCCGAGTCGTCCTCCCTTGGAATTGCTAGAGAATGCATGTTATTGATTAGGAAGCTTTTGTTATGAATCTTTTGAAGGTCGGTGTATTAATAACAAAAGTAGATGACAAACAATCAATAAAAGGACTTGGCCTAGGGTTGGCATTAGAAATTCTATCACTATAGTTTCCTTCAATGATGATAACAATTAAGTCTTGCTCCACTTAGTTGACCTCTAAGTATAGAGGAAAGTCAAGTGAAAGTAATTGGCTTGAATCACAAGTCTTAGCTTCACCCTAAGGCAATCTAATTTTAGTGCATCCCAAACCAATTAGCAATCCTTAGTTCTCAATCAACAATTGACATCTACTATTCAACTTTTCCTAATGGTCCAAACCCTAAGCCAAGTGAAAAACTTTTACTCCATAATTAGTATTGGCATTTTATCAAACACTTGATGAGCATTCATAAGAGCCATTAAGGAATTAGAATGAAGAATGGAAATGAAGAGATCTAGATTACACAGTTATCTACAATTGAACAATCACAAGTAATGGATATGAAATTACCTCAATTCACTAGTTCCAAATCCAAGTAACAAAAGCAAAGCTAGATCCAAAGTGAAAGGATCAAAGAACACTAATTGAGAATATGAGAAGAGTAGATCTTCTAATTGCATCAAAGTAAAAGTGTATTGCAATAGATCTCACCAAGGAAAATCAAAGGAGAATTGTAATGGAGATTGAGGAGAATGAAATCCTAGAGAGAAGTTGGAGATTCTCTCTCTACCCAAAGTGTAACTAACTCTCAGAAAATATCTAAGGAAATGTAAAATGAGCTAAAAGTCCCTTAACCCTTCAATCCTTGGTCTTCTTAAGCTTTTTCCTGCCAAAGCAACGCGTCCTTGGGGCAATTGCAATTCGCGCGCAAGCGTAACTTACGCGGACGCGTCCAAGAGGATCATGACTTAGCCGCTACACACGCCGGCTTATAGCTTGGCTCCTAGCTTGGCTCTTGATGGCGCACATTCACGCGGACGCGCCATGTGCGCGTACGCGTCAATGCTGAAGTTTCCAAAGCTTATTTTCTCATGCTCCTTTCCTTTGTACATACTTCCCTTCTCTCCTTCGGGTCATCCCTGCCCTATACTCTGAAATCACTTAACACACAGGTCACGGCATCGAATGGCACCAAGGGAGGATTAGAAATATATCTAATTTAGTGCAAAATAAGCATGTTTTCATCCATGAGGCAAAATTAGGAAAGGAACACAAAGTCATGTATTTTCATATGAAAAGTGTGTAGAATCATTGATAAAACCCTCGAAATCAATACTGAATAAACCCTAAAAATAGGGTTTATCAACCTCCCCATACTTAATTGTAGCAGGGTTCAAATCACCAAGAAAATTCAAAAAATGAATATTTAGCTGTTTTCTGTTGAAACATTTTGGTTTTGAACATTGAACTTTATAGTTTCTGAGTTCCATGTGTCAGGGTGTATGTATTTTGATTTGAATTAAATACTCTATGTTATTTTTTGATAGTGTCTAATTTGACACAGACAAATTTAAAAACAATTAACATAAGCTTCATATTATCATCGAAGGTTTAAAGTCTTATTATTGTTCTTTAGCTTCATATTCCTTTATTTCTAAATTACAATTAGAAATAGCAATGACAAAATAGAACATTGTGTTATCATTTCTATTCATTTGTTCATAACATTCAACAATCATAAATTTTTTTGTTACACAACATCCAAATGGCCTTTACTACTTCCATGCTACACAAACAACAATCACAATTACTAACAGAACAATAACCAACAACATACAAAATGCTAGTTTTAGAGCCCTAACATCAGACTCCAAACTTCCAATCTTTCAAGCAAATTTCATCCTCCACTATTATATTTCAAATCCAGGATTATCTTTGTCATGTACTTTTTCTTCATCCGGAACTTTGTCATCCCACATAAAAAGACCACACCACCTCTTGCCAACACTCTGCAACAACATTTCATGCCCATGGAGAAGAAATGTTACAAATTGAATGAGCAACGACTAGCTATATACATTAACAAAAATCACTTACATTGTAGTTAGGACAACCATAAAATAGTCTCCCTGGATTTGCCTCTGTTCCTGACCATTTAAGGATGGGTCGGCTACCACACCCACACCTATCTAGAAGTCGTTCGTGACTATTTCTGGTAGTTCTCCTCCCAAAGTTTCTCTCAGATCGTCGGTTACTAGAGCTACTAACATGGTTGCTACCTCCACCCATCATGACCCATTCAAACCAATTTTAACAATGGACAGAGAAGAAGAAGGAGACCAGAGAAGAAGAAAGAGAGTGGACGCTAATAATAGATTTGGGGATTAGGATTATAAACCACTTCAGGGACTAAACGTAAAATTCCGATTTAACGAAAATTAAATAAATAAATAACTAAATATGGAATGTTAGGAGTATAAAAATTTAGAATCATAATTTGGAAATTTAAATATGATATTTAGACTCAGTGAATTTTTTTTAGTCGGAAAACATAGTTTTTTGCGTGAAAACACATAATGAAAATTTGACCAGTAGTACCGACTGAAATCTGTCTACTACTGCAGATGAGAAAAATAATTCATGAGTGAGAAAGATTAAAAAGTTAGAATTTATGATTTAGAAAGTAAAGGTATCTAAAACGCGATTTAAAACGCTAATCTTAAAGGTTTTGGCTAAAATTGGGCCAACGGGTTAAACCAAGTAAATCGGGTCCAAGTCATTTCAGCATAAAACAACCCATTTTCTCTCATTTTGAGAGAGAGGTTCGGTGGTGAAGAGAGAAGAGAGTGGAGAAATGAAACCTAGCCACCATCAACTTCAAACATCCATAACTTTTGATCCAGAGCTCCGATTGACGAGTCGTTTACGATCATGCGTTGCTCTTCCCACTCTCTTTGATTCTATTTAGGTATTGTGCTAAGTATACCAAGGTCCTCTGTCTAGTTTTGATTTTTCTCCTTAAATTTGAAATTTGTTAGGGGTGTTGAGTAATTTTATGATTTTGGTCGTTTAGGGATACACTAACATGGATTCTAAGTGGGTTCTATCCCTATTTCATATGGGTTAAGATAAGAAATCCTCAAACCCTAGTGATTTATCAAATTTAATGAATACTAGATTAATGTACATGTGAAATTGGTTATGGTAGTGTATTGGTGATTTTGGTGCACAATGGGGAGATTCAATTTGCTTGTGGAACTTTGATGTAGATTTTAAGTTTGTGAGTCTTGGAGAAGCGAATTCAAGTTTGGGTGTAAACCGTCGTCACTAAAGGTACGGTTTAAGTTTCATTTAAGTACCATGTGGTGTGATGAGAATTTCTAGGCTAGATGCCCCTAGAATTAGGATTGGATTGTGCAAATGGTTGGTATTATATATATAGTTTATATGTTGTGGAAATTAATGGTTGGGTTGAGAATTGTGTGAGTTTGCATGTTTGGTGTGTTGAGAAATTTGATGAATTGGATAATGATTATTGGTTTGTGAAATATGTATTGAAATTGTGAATTTTAGGCGGGAGGCCGAAAAAAGGTAAGGACGGTAAGTGATGATTGAATTGTGTGATAATGTATAAGCTTGAATGAAGAATTGGTATGAAATTTATAAGAAATTGATTGATTTATGAAATAGTAAAAAAATAAGGTTTTAGAAATGTAGAGTTGATGTATTTGAGTTGAAATGTGTAGATGGAGTAGGTTTGGATTCGGTTGTGTGTGAATATATGACTTGAGTTGGTTTGTGTTCATTTTATTGGTTGAAAATGATTGAGGCTTGTGAATCATTAGAAAATTGGTAAATGTGTGTTTTTGGTAAAAACAAATTTTTGGCCAACTTTGGCGGGCCGTAACTCGGTCCTTGGAGTTGGAAAATTTTCAAAATTAAATTTTTACGAAAATTCATTTATTGATCTTTCCAACAGTTCAAGAATGGTTAAAAAAGGAATTTTGTGAAAAAAATTATGAGATTTTGAAAATTGGACTGAAAAACTGATTTCTGCAACATATCAGAATTTCTGTTTTCTGATATGGATGCATACGCAGACACTGCATGCGTACGCGAAATGGTCTAAAATTGGGGTCAAGCGTACACGACATACTAAATTTTCACCTGAAGCGTATGCGGACCTTTGCATGCGTATTCGGACACCCAAATTTTCAGCCTATGCGTACGCACACCAAATGTATGCTTACGCACAGCTCCCAGAATTTGGAAAAATGTATTTTTATGCCTTTCAAACATTCTTTTGAGGATGGAATTGAGGATGGAAGAGTTAAGGATAAAGCCAAATGAGTTGAGTTAGTAATGAACAAGATGTTAAGTGAGATTGATGATGATTATGATATTGTTAATAAGAATGATGATTATTATGAGATTATTAATGAGAATAATGATGATTATGAGATTGATAATGAAAATGATGATGATTATGAAATTGATGATGAGAGTGATGATGATTATGAAATTGATGACGGGAATGATAATGATTATGAGATTGATATTAAATATGATCCTTATTATGATACACCTACCTGGGTAGATCTAGTGACATTGATCCACTTACTCTGGGTTTGGTTTGAGTCTCCTGGGGTAGATGCAGTGGTTAGCCCCCACTTGCTCCCAGTAGAGAATGATTTGAGATTTGAGAAATTATCTAGTTTTCATATTTTCTTGGGTAGATGCAGTGAGTCGGCTCCACTTACTCCAAGTTGAGATTCGATATTCTGTTGACCTTGCGTCGTAAGTGTGGCCAGACACTTAGACCTTTCCAGATGAGCTCTCTCCCATGGATATTTGTATTTTGAATGATTATGATTTTTGAGCTTTGGGATCCAGGCTCGCAGAGATTTTCCAATGGTTAGCTACCAGGACATGTCGGGTTGGATAAATAACCGACAAATGATATCATTAGCCATAGGGCAGGCATACATCATTTGCATATGTTTGATTTGTTTGGGTTTGCTTATTTGTATTTGTTTTTCCTAATTGAATATGCCATACTATGTGATTATGTGCTATTTGACTTACTTGAATCTACTTGTGTATTACTTGTCTGCATTGCTTGTGTTTGTACAACTGAGAGGTCCCTCATGCTAGTGTCGGTTGATGCTGAGGGTTGTCCTTGTTGAAATGAAATGATGAAATGATTGATTAACAATGATGAATATTGAATGAGATTATTTGAGTTCCCTGGGTAGATGCAGTGAAATAATTTCACTTACTCCAGGTGAAGATATGAAGTATTCATATAGAATTACTGAGACAAAATAGCTGGTGATGTTTCTACCTATGATTTTGGTTTTGTTATGTTGGAGAGTTGGAAAGTTGGGAAAGATGAGAAAGATGAATTAGATTAGTATTCACTGATGATAGTTGCGTATTGATGGATTAGTGAGAACCTAGGATGAATAATTGATGAAAGGAAGCTTAGGATGCTTAACAAGTTCCTATTATAGTGCATTGTATAGATTTGGCACTTTTACCATACTGGGAACCCATGGGTCGTTGGTTCTGATTCCATATATATATCTTATTTTTCAGATGCAGGTCCTGGAGCTCAGCAGTAAGCTGTGATTCATCTGAAAGATGGTGAAGATCATTGGATTCCTGTTTTACTTTTGCTTAGAATCTCTTCGTAATTATCTTGAAAAACTTACTTATATATATTTATCATTTGGAAAACTTGTCTATACAGGTTTTGATGTAAATTTTGGGAGCGATAGGAAATACTATTGTCAAACTGATTTTTATTTCTGTACCCTAGTCGGCCTAAACTTCACAGGTCGCGACTAATGGCTATATATATATATAGATAGATAGAAAGATACCCTGTCTTTATTCTATTCTTCCTCATTATTTATATCTTATCTTGTTTCGCTATCCGAATACATTTTATCTTTTATTTATCGATATATGAATGTTCCGTTTTGCGATTTTATTTTATTCCTTTTTAGGCTTCTTGTTTAATACTTGCTTTCAACTAATATATATTCTTATGTATTATAATCCACCTTGAGAGTTGTACCACCTTATTATCGTTGACTTATGGCTCGAGTATAAGAATTTGATTATGAGGGTGTTACACTAAATTGAGTTAAATAACGATAACAGCCACATCAGATAGCCGTTACCTATCCAATGTGGCGCCTTTCCGTACACATCATCACGCCGTTTAGGAATATTCTTCGAAAAATGCTTCAGGGACGACTGTGAGTCACCTTTGTTAAATTTAGGGACAATATTAGGGCCAATGCAAGTTTAGGGATGATTTTGAGTCGCGAATGCAAGTTCAGAGACACTTTGAGATTTAATTCTTTTAATTTTAATATAAGATCTACAACACAATATACTTGACATGGATGAACTTAATTTTGTATTATAAAAAAACAAGTGAAGGGCCTGTGCCAAGAAAATAAAAATAAAGAATTCATGATCATATGAATTATATAATTAATATATAAAATATGAGATTTATTCTAATATTGTATATCTGTGATCATAAGAATGTAAGAAATAGGTTTTAGTCAGTTTAATTTAGAGTATGATAAATCATTTAAAATAAAAATAAATAAATAATAACACATTTAGTCAATTTATTGTTATCTTACTTTAATAAATTGTAATTAATTTTATAAAAAGCATAGAAAATAAAAATTTAAATGAATGCATTAAATAAAGGTGCATCTAAAATGAGCTCAACAATTTTAGCACATTGGATAATCATTTTTTATGAGCTATTAGATTTCATTAAATAAAAATTAAAGAATATTATAAAAATAAAATAAAACTAACGAAACACAAAAAATCTATTAAAAATTCTTAAATGGTTCCTCTACTCTAACCTAATTACTCCCGAGCTTTAATCCCACCTCATCTCTAAACAATGACGTCATTTCACACTAATAATTGTCTTTTACAGATACATACTCAGGGTACAATCAAATCTCGATGTATAAGTCAAACCAAGAAAAGACCTCCTTTATCACCCCAAAGGCCAACTATTGTTATGTAGTAATGCCTTTTGGATTAAAAATACTGGAGCCATCTATCAATGGCTAATGAATAAGGTGTTTTCATTTCACCTCGGTAAGTTGGTAGAAGTCTACATTGACGACATGCTTGTCAAAACAAAAGATGCCACCCTCTTGGCCGACTTGTCTGAGGTATTCAACACAATTAGAGAACACGGGATGAGACTAAATCCCTCAAAATATACCTTTGCAGTAGAAACTTAGAAGTTCTTAGGTTTTATGCTCACCCAAAAGGGCATCAAAGCCAACCCGGACAAATGCAAAGCGATTCTCAAGATCAAAAGCTTGACCTGCCTCAAAGAAGTCCAACAATTAAATGGAAGGTTAGCAGCCCTATCTAGATTCTTGGCGAGATCAGCCCAGAAATCTCTACCCCTATTCTCAATACTTAAGAAATGATGCCAATTTGAATGGACTCAGAAATGCGAGCAAACTCTTTAAGACTTCAAAAACTTCCTGAGTCAGCCACCAATACTCACCTGACCTGTTCTAAGGAAAGAACTCGTGTTGTACTTAGCAATTGCAAGTAGGGTTATAGCCTCAACTTTAGTCCAGGAAGATGAGAATGGGCAACAACCCATTTATTTTGTTAGCAAGGCTCTACAAGAGTGGTGGACGGAATTGTGATTCATGGTTGAATTATTGTTCGAAATTGATTCCCTGGTAATGGCTCCAAAAACTTGGTGCTCAATACCATAATCTAAAAATAATTTCACAACTTCGCTCAACTAACCAACAAGTGCACTGGGTCGTCCAAGTAATACCTTACGTGAGTAAGGATCGATCCCACGGAGATTGTTGGTATGAAGCAAGCTATGGTCATCTTGTAGATCTCAGTCAGGCTGATTCAAATGTGATTAAATTAGATATTGAAAAGATAAATAAAATAGGATAGAAATACTTATGTAAATTCATTGGTGGGAATTTCAGATAAGTATATGGAGATGCATGTCCCTATTGGATCTTTGCTTTCCTACTGCCTTCCTTCAATCCTTCTTATTCCTTTCCATGGCAAGCTGTATGTAGGGGG
The DNA here is from genome assembly GCF_000817695.3 of Arachis duranensis. Classification (NCBI taxonomy): domain Eukaryota; kingdom Viridiplantae; phylum Streptophyta; class Magnoliopsida; order Fabales; family Fabaceae; genus Arachis; species Arachis duranensis. The sequence continues at coordinate 31,175,892 of NC_029773.3, read as the reverse complement.
ATCACCATTGTCAATGGCTACCGTCCATCCTTTCAGTGAAAATGTTTCAAATGCTCTGTCACATCATGGCGAATCATCTGTCGGTTCTCAATCAGGTTGGAATAAAATCCCTTGATTCTTTTGCGTCTGTCACTAACGCCCAGCCTTCAGGAGTTTGAAGCTCGTCACAGTCATTCAATCCTTGAATCCTACTCGGAATACCACAGACAAGGTTTAGACTTTCTGGATTCTTAAGAATGCTGCCAATGGATTCTAGCTTATACCACGAAGATGCTGTTTAAAGGATCCAAGAGATACACACTCTAGCCTTTGTTGCTTGTAGAACGGAAGTGGTTTTCAAGCACGCGTTCATAAGTGAGAATGATGATGAGGGTCACATAATCATCACATTTATCATGTTCTTAGGTGCAAATGAATATCTTAGAATAAGAATAAAATGAATTGAATATAAAATAGTAGTAATTGCATTGAAACTCGAGGTACAGCGCTCCACACCCTTAATCTATGGTGTGTAGAAACTCCACCGTTGAAAATACATAAGTGATGGTGGTCCAGGCATGGCCGAATGGCCAGCCCCCAAAACGTGATCAATAGCCTCCTAAGATGAACAATGAATAAAACTGAGACCAAAGATGTCTAATACACTAGTAAAAAGTTCTATTTATACTAAACTAGCTACTAGGGTTTACAGATGTAAGTAATTGATGCATAAATCCACTTCCGGGGCCCACTTGGTGTATGTTTTAGCTGAGCTTGAATGTTACACGAGCTGAGGCTTCTTTTGGAGTTGAACGCCAAGTTGTAACGTGTTTTGGGCGTTCAACTCTGGTTCGTGACGTGTTTCTGGCGTTTGACTCTAGAATGCAGCACGGATCTGGCATTGAGCGCCAGTTTATGTCGTGAAATCTCGAATAAAGTATAGACTATTATATATTGCTGGAAAGCTCTGGATGTCTACTTTCCAACGCTATTGAGATCGCCCCATTTGGAGTTTTGTAGCTCCAGAAAATCTATTTCGAGTGCAAGGAGGTCAGATTCCAACAGCATCAGCAGTCCTTTGTCAGCCTCTTATCAGAGTTTTGCTCAGGTCCCTCAATTTCAGCCAAAAAATACTTGAAATCACAACAAAACACACAAACTCATAGTAAAGTCCAGAAATGTGAATTTAGCATAAAAACTAATGAAAACATCCCTAAAAGTAACTAGATCATACTAAAAACTATCTAAAAACAATGCCAAAAAGCGTATAAATTATCCGCTCATCACAACACCAAACTTAAATTGTTGCTTGTCCCCAAGTAACTGAAATTCATTTAGGATAAAAAGAAGAGAATATAATATAAATCCTAAAATATCAATGAATATTAATTCTAATTAGATGAGCCGGACTTGTAGCTTTTTGCTTCTGAACAGTTTTGGCATCTCACTTTTTCCTTTGAAGTTTAGAATGATTGGCTTCTATAGGAACTTAGAATTTCAGATAGTGTTATTGATTCTCCTAGTTAAGTTTGTTGATTCTTGAACACAGCTACTTTTATGAGTCTTGGCCGTGGCCCTAAGCACTCTGTTTTCCAGTATTACCACCGGATACATAAATGCCACAGACACATAACTGGGTGAACTTTTTCAGATTGTGACTCAGCTTTGCTAGAGTCCCCAGTTAGAGGTGTCCAGAGCTCTTAAGCACACTCTTTTTGCTTTGGATCACGACTTTAACCACTCAGTCTCAAGCTTTTCACTTGGACCTGCATGCCACAAGCACATGGTTAGGGACAACTTTGATTTAGCCGCTTAGGCCTGGATTTTATTTCCTTGGGCCCTCCTATCCATTGATGCTCAAAGTCTTGGATCCTTTTTACCCTTGCCTTTTGGTTTTAAGGGCTATTGACTTTTTCTGCTTGCTTTTTCTTTTTCTTTCTAAATTTTTTTCGCCAATTTTTTTCACAAGCTTTTGCTTTTTCACTGCTTTTTCTTGCTTCAAGAATCAATTTTATGAGTTTTTAGATCATCAATAACATTTCTCTTTTTCATCATTCTTTCAAGAGCCAACAATTTTAACATTCATAAACAAGAAGATAAAAAATATGCACTGTTCAAGCATTCATTCAGAAAACAAAAAGTATTGTCACCACATCAATATAATTAAACTAAATTCAATGATAAATTCAAAATTCATGTACTTCTTGTTCTTTTGAATTAAAAATATTTTTCATTTAAGAGAGGTGAAGGATTAATGGAATTATTCATAGCCTTAAGACATAGTTACTAAATACTAATGATCATGAAGTAGAGACACAAAATATAAATAAACATGAAGCATAAAAATAAAAAAAACAGAGAAATAAGAACAAGGATTGAGTCCACCTTAGTGAGGGTGGTGCCTTCTTGAAGAACCAATGGTGCTCTTTGAGCTCCTCTATGTCTCTTCCTTGCTTCTGTTGCATGATCCCTAGTAATTTTGGTGCTTCTATCCTTAGTTGCTCCCAATAATTGTGTGGAGGACAATTTATCCCCTGAGGTATCTCAGGGATTTCTTGATTTGCAGTCAAATGTTCTACCACTGAGCTATAAACCCTTTAGATGAGTCTTTTCATCTCCCATGACTCAGAGGTGGAAGCTTTTTTCTTCCATTTTCTATTTTTTTTGTTTTTGAGGTTTCTCTGGCCTTAGGTGCCATCAATGGTTATGAAAAAACAAAAAGCTATGCTTTTACCACACCAAACTTAGAAAACTACTCGCCTTCGAACAAGAGAAGAAAGAAAAGATGAAGAATAAGAAGAAGATATGGAGGAGATGGAGGGATGTGTGTATTCGGCTATATGGGTGGGATTGGGTGGGAAAGAGAATTTGAATTTTGAAGGTAGGTGGGGTGTATGGGGAAGAGTGGATAGATGTAAGTGGTGAATGAAAAACAGAAGGGATGACCATGAATGGAGAGAGAGGGTTAGGTAGGTGGGGATCCTGTGGGGTTCACAGATCCTGAGATGATCCTGTGGGGTCCACAGATCCTGAGGTGTCAAGGATTTACATCCCTGCACCAATTAGGCATGTAGAATGCCTTTGCATACAATTCTGGCGTTTAAACGCCGAAGTGATGCTTGTTTCTGGTATTCAGTGCCAGCTTTCCTCAGGGTGTATTCCTGGCGTCCAAATGCCATGATGTTGCTTGCTTCTGGCGTTCAGCGCCAGATCCATGCTCTATTCTGGCGTTGACCGCCAGCCAGATGCTCCTTACTGGCATTTAAACGTCAGTAAGTCCTTCCTCCAGGGTGTGATTTTTCTTCTATTGTTTTTTATTCTGTTTTTAATTTTAATATTTTTTTCGTGACTCCACATGATCATGAACCTAATAAAACACAAAATAAAAATAAAATAAAAATAAAATTAGATAAATAAAAATTGGGTTGCCTCCTAACAAGCGCTCTTTTAATGTCACTAGCTTGACAGTGGGCTCTCATGGAGCCTTAGAAAAGTTCAAACCACGATGAAATCCTCCCAACACCAAACTTAGAGTTTGAATGTGGGGTCTTCTCAACACCAAACTTAGAGTTTGGTTGTGGCCTCCCAACACCAAACTTAGAGTTTGACTGTGGGGGCTTTGTCTGACTCTGTATTGAGAGAAGCTTTTCATGCTTCCTCTCATTACCAAATAACTTGGCATTTAGCTTCATGATGGCTCCTAGATATTGAGCAACTTACTCTCGAGTTACATCTTCATCCTTTTCAGAGGAAGAATAGTTTTCAAAGCTCATGAATGGCAGAAGGAGATTTAATGGAATCTTTATTGTCTCTATATGAGCCTCATATTCCTTTGGATCCTCAATAGGGAACTCCTTCTTGCTTGAGGGACGTCCCATGAGGTCTTCCTCATTGGGATTCACGTCCTCTCCTTCTTTTCTAGGTTCGGCCATATTGATTATATCAATGGCCTTGCACTCTCTTTTTGGATTTTCTTCAGTATTGCTTGGGTGAGTACTAGGAGGGGTTTCAGTGATTTTCTTACTCAGCTGGCCCACTTGTGCCTCCAGATTTCTGATGGAGGACCTTGTTTCATTCATGAAACTTAAAGTGGCCTTAGACAGATCAGAGACTAAATTTTCTAAGTTAGAGGTATTCTGTTCATAATTCTCTGTCTGTTGCTGAGAAGATGATGGATAAGGCTTGATATTGCTGAGCCTATTTCTTCCACCATTATTAAAGCCTTGTTGAGCCTTTTGTTGATCCTTCCATGAGAAATTTGGATGATTTCTCCATGATGAATTATAGGTGTTTCCATAAGGTCCACCTATGTAATTTACCTCTGCCATTACAGGGTTCTCAGGATCATAAGCTTCTTCTTCAGAAGATGCCTCTTTAGTACTGTTGGATGCATTTTGCCATCCATTCAGACTTTGAGAAATCATGTTGACTTGCTGAGTTAACACTTTGTTCTGAGCCAATATGGCATTCAGAGCATCAATTTCAAGAACTCCCTTCCTTTGAGGCATCCTATTATTCACAGAATTCCTCTCAGAAATGTACATGAACTGGTTATTTGCAACCATGTCAATAAGTTATTGAGCTTCTGCAGGCGTTTTCTTTAGGTGAATGGATCCACCTGCAGAATGGTCTAATGACATCTTAGAGAACTCAGATAGACCATAATAGAATATATCTATCATGGTCCATTCTGAAAACATGTCAGAAGGACATCTTTTGGTCATCTGTTCCCAAGCTTCATAGAGGGATTCACCATCTTTTTGTTTGAGGGTCTGAACATCCACTCTAAGCTTGCTCAGCTTTTGAGGAGGAAAAAACTTAGCCAAGAAGGTCGTGACCAGCTTATCCCAGGAGTCCAGGCTATCTTTAGGTTGTGAATCCAACCATGTTCTAGCTCTGTCTCTTACAGCAAAAGGGAAAAGCATGAGCCTGTAGACTTCAGGATCTACTCCATTCGTCTTCACAGTCTCACAGATTTGCAAGAACTCAGTTAAAAACTGATAGGGATCTTCTGATGGAAGTCCATGAAACTTGCAGTTTTGTTGCATTAGAGCAACTAGTTGAGGTTTCAGCTCAAAATTGTTTGCCCTAATGGTAGGGATTGAGATGCTTCTTCCATCAAACTTGGAAGTAGGTGTAGTATAATCACCAAGCATCCTCCTTGCATTATTGTTGTTAGGTTCGGCTGCCATGTCTTTTTCCTGTTTAAAAATTTCAGTAAGGTTGTCTCTGGATTGTTGTAATTTAGCTTCTCTTAATTTCCTCTTCAGAGTCCTTTCAGGTTCAGGGTCAGCTTCAACAAGAATGCCTTTTTCCTTGTTCCTGCTCATATAGGGAAGAAGAGAACAAGAAAAGAAAGAGGAATCCTCTATGTCCCAGTAAAGAGGTTCCTTATTGTTAGTAGAAGAAGTAAGGGAATAAAGAAAGAAGAATCCAAACAGAAGGGTAAGGATAGGGGTAGTGAATTGAGATGAAGAGAGGTGAAGGGAAGTGTTAGTGAATGAATAAATAAATAGAATAATATGAGAGAAGGAGAAATTTTCGAAAATAAATTTTAAAAAAGAGTTAAATGATTTTTGAAAAATAAAGATAAGAAATAAAATTAAAATTAAAATTTAAAATAATTAATTATTTAAATAAAGAATTTTTGTAAAAGAGGGAGGTATTTTCGAAAATTAGAGAGAAAAGTTGTTAGGTGGTTTTGAAAAAGATAAGAAACAAACAAAAAGTCAAATAGTTAGTTGAAAAAAAATTTGAAAATCAAATTTGAAAAGATAAGAACATAAGAAGATAAGAAGTTAGAAAAGATATTTTAAAATCAAATTTTTGAAAAAAAAGATAAAATTTTGAAAAAGATATGATATAAAAGATAAGATAAAAAGATATGATTAAAAAGATATGGTTAGAAAAGATTTAATTTTTAAAATTAAAATTAATTACTTGACTAACAAGAAACTAAAAGATATGATTCTAGAATTTAAAGATTGAACCTTTCTTAACAAAAAAGTAACAAACTTCAAATTTTTTGACTTAATCACATTATTGTTAGTGTAATTTCGAAAATTTAAAATAAAATTAAGAAAGAAATTTTGAAAATAATTATAAAATTTTCGAAATTAATAAGATAAAAATGAAAAAGATTTGATTTTTGAAAAATTTTTTGAAAAGATAGGATTTTTAAAATTGAAAATTTCACTTGACTTATGAGAAACAACTAATTTTAAAAATTTTTGACTAAGTCAACTCAAATTTTCGAAAATTAGGAGAGAAATAAGGGAAAGATATTTTTTATTTTTGAATTTTTAATGAGGAGAGAGAAAAACACAAATATGACCCAAAACATGAAAATTTTGGATCAAAACACTTAATGCATGCAAGAACACTATGAATGTCAAGATGAACACCAAGAACACTTTGAAGATCATGATGAACATCAAGAACATATTTTTGAAAAAAAAATTTATGCAAAGAAAATATGCAAGACACCAAACTTAAAAATTGACTCAAGACTCAAACAAGAAACACAAAATAGTTTTGGTTTTTATGATTTTATGATTTTTTTGTATATTCTTTTGATTTTTTTTTCGAAAAACATTTAGGAAAAAAGAAAATAAGAAATTCAAAATTTTTAATAAGATTTCTAGGAATCTTTCAATATTTGTCTAAAGCCCCAATCAAAGGGTTTGACATGGCTTAATAGCCAGTCAGCTTTAGGATGGAATTACATGCATTGTGGTGATTAGTTGAAGACCAATTCCAAAGGAGTTTGAACATAGCTTTGCAGCCAGCCAGAATTCAACATGCTCCATGAAACTCTGGAACCATTCTTAAATGTTTTGAAGCAGAGAGGATTTCATAGACAAAACTATCGAAACACTAAAAATCTATTAAAAATTCTTAAATGGTTCCTCTACTCTAACCTAATTACTCCCGAGCTTTAATCCCACCTCATCTCTAAACAATGACGTCATTTCACACTAATACTTGTCTTTTACAGATACATACTCAGGGTACAATCAAATCTCGATGTATAAGTCAGACCAAGAAAAGACCTCCTTTATCACCCCAAAGGCCAACTATTGTTATGTAGTAATGCATTTTCGATTAAAAATACTGGAGCCATCTATCAATGGCTAATGAATAAGGTGTTTTCATTTTACCTCGGTAAGTTGGTAGAAGTCTACATTGACGACATGCTTGTCAAAACAAAAGATGCCACCCTCTTGGCCGACTTGTCTGAGGTATTCAACTCAATTAGAGAACACGAGATGAGACTAAATCCCTCAAAATATACCTTTGCAGTAGAAACTTAGAAGTTCTTAGGTTTTATGCTCACCCAAAAGGACATCAAAGCCAACCCGAACAAATGCAAAGCGATTCTCAAGATGAAAAGCTTGACCTGCCTCAAGGAAGTCCAACAATTAAATGGAAGGTTAGCAGCCCTATCTAGATTCTTGGAAAGATCAGCCCAGAAATCTCTACCCCTGTTCTCAATACTTAAGAAAGGATGCCAATTTGAATGGACTCAGAAATGCGAGCAAACTCTTTAAGACTTTAAAAACTTCCTGAGTCAGCCACCAATACTCACCTGACCTGTTCTAAGGGAAGAACTCATGTTGTACTTAGCAATTGCAAGTAGGGTTATAGCCTCAACTTTAGTCCAGGAAGATGAGAACGGGCAACAACCCATTTATTTTGTTAGCAAGGCTCTACAGGGGTGGTGGACGACATTGTGATTCATGGTTGAATTGTTGTTCGAAATTGATTCCTTGGTAATGGCTCCAAAAACTTGGTGCTCAATACCATAATCTAAAAATAATTTCATAACTTTGCTCAACTAACCAACAAGTGCACTGGGTCGTCCAAGTAATACCTTACGTGAGTAAGGGTCGATCCCACGGAGATTGTTGGTATGAAGCAAGCTATGGTCATCTTGTAGATCTCAGTCAGGCTAATTCAAATGTGATTAAATTAGATATTTAAAAGATAAATAAAATAGGATAGAAATACTTATGTAAATTCATTGGTGGAAATTTCAGATAAGTATATGGAGATGCTTGTCCCTATTGGATCTTTGCTTTCCTACTGCCTTCCTTCAATCCTTCTTATTCCTTTCCATGGCAAGCTGTATGTAGGGGGATCACCATTGTCAATGGCTACCGTCCATCCTTTCAGTGAAAATGTTTCAAATGCTCTGTCACAGCACGACTAATCATCTGTCGGTTCTCAATCAGGTTGGAATAGAATCCCTTGATTCTTTTGCGTCTGTCACTAACGCCCAGCCTTCAGGAGTTTGAAGCTCGTCACAGTCATTCAATCCTTGAATCCTACTCGGAATACCACAGACAAGGTTTAGACTTTCTGGATTCTTAAGAATGCTGCCAATGGATTCTAGCTTATACCACGAAGATGCTGTTTAAAGGATCCAAGAGATACACACTCTAGCCTTTGTTGCTTGTAGAACGGAAGTGGTTGTCAATCACGCGTTCATAGGTGAGAATGATGATAAGCATCAGATAATCATCACATTTATCATGTTCTTAGGTGCGAATGAGTATCTTAGAATAAGAATAAACTGAATTGAATAGAAAATAGTAGTAATTGCATTGGTACTCGAGGTACAGCAGAGCTCCACATCCTTAATCTATGGTGTGTAGAAACTCCACCATTGAAAATACATAAGTGATGGTGGTCCAGGCATGGCCGAATGGCCAGCCCCCAAAACATGATCAATAGCCTCCTAAGATGAACAATGAATAAAACTGAGACCAAAGATGTCTAATACACTAGTAAAAAGTTCTATTTATACTAAACTAACTACTAGGGTTTACAGAAGTATGTAATTGATGCATAAATCCACTTTCGGGGCCCACTTGTTGTATGTTTGGGCTGAGCTTGAATGTTACACAAGCTGAGGCTTCTTTTGGAGTTGAACGCCAAGTTCTAACGTGTTTTGGGCGTTCAACTCTGGTTCGTGACGTGTTTCTGGCGTTTGACTCCAGAATGCAGCATGGAGCTGGCGTTGAGCGCCAGTTTACGTCATCAAATCTCGAATAAAGTATGAACTATTATATATTGCTGGAAAGCTCTGGATGTCTACTTTCTAACGCCGTTAAGAGAGCACCATTTAGAGTTCTGTAGCTCCAGAAAATCTATTTCGAGTGAAAGGAGGTCAGATTCCAACAGCATCAGCAGTCCTTTGTCAGCCTCTTATCAGAATTTTGCTCAGGTCCCTCAATTTCAGCCAGAAAATACCTGAAATCACAGAAAAACACACAAACTCATAGTAAAGTCCAGAAATGTGAATTTAGCATAAAAAATAATTAAAGTCCAGAAATGTGAATTTAGCATAAAAACTAATGAAAACATCCCTAAAAGTAACTAGATCATACTAAAAACTACCTAAAAACAATGCCAAAAAGCGTATAAATTATCCGCTCATCAAGGGGGCAGAACTAAACTATCAGAAAATAAAGAAGTTTGCATATGCCCTTGTGCTCACTTCCAGAAGCCTCCAACCTTATTTCCAAGATCATACCATAAAAGGACGAACTAATCAACCATGAAGCATATCCTCTAAAAGACAGACACTGCAGGTCAAATGCTATAATGGGCCATCAAACTATCCGAGTTCGACTTTTTAGGAATAAAACTCAGACAGCAATAAAATCCCAATTCCTCGCCAACTTCGTAGCCGAGTACTCCGAAACCCAGGGAAGTCCTATAGCCTAGAATTAATATGTGGATGGATCATCCACTAAAGCTAAAAGTGGAGCAGGAGTCATCCTGGAGACTAAAGAAGGAACTCAGATAGAGCTTTCATTAAAATTTGAGTTTTCAACCTCCAATAATCAAGCAGAGTACGAAGTATTACTTGCTGGCTTGAAGCTAGCCAAAGAGGTCGGGACAGTAAAGTTGATCGTGTATAGCGATTCTCAAGTGATAACCTCTTTGGTAAATGGGACTTATCAGGTCAAAGATCCCAACATGAAGAAGTACTTGGAAGAAACACTGGTATAACTAGCTGAATTTCCTGAGGCAGAGGCCCAACATATAGCTCAAGAGTCCAATATCTGAGCTAATGCCCTCTCCAAGTTGGCCAGCACCAAGTTAGGGGGCAACAATAGAAGTTTGACCTAGGAAACTCTCCACACACCATCTATGCTCAAGGAAGTCGACAAGTCAGGGATAATGGCTATCTCCAATCTAAGCCTAGGATGGATGACCCCATTGTCGAATACCTTAAATTTGATATCACCCCTAAAGAAGAAAGGGAAGCAAGGAAGCTCATAAGAGAAGCATAAAACTACACCTTGGTTCAAAATATTTTCTATAGAAGAGGAGTATCTACACCTCTACTAAAGTGTGTCCCGACCACCAAGACTAATGAAGTCTTAGAAGAATTCCACGGTAGCATATGTGAAAACCACTTGGGAGCACAATCACTAGTTAAAAGTGATCTGAGCCGGCTTCTTTTGGCTGAATTTACGATGAAAGGCAGCCGACTTCGTTAATAAATGCATGCCTTGCTAAAATCATGCTAACTTCCATGTGGCACCTCCAAAAGAACTCATTAGCATCACCTCACCTTGGCCATTTGCAAAATAAGGCTTAGGCCTCCTTGGTCCATTCCCACAGGCATCCAAACAAGTAAAATACCTCATAGTGGGTATTGATTATTTCACTAAGTAGATCGAGACAAAACCTCTAGCAACCATCACAGCCCAAAGAAATCAAAAATTTCTCTACCAAAATATTGTCACCCAGTTTGGAGTGCCACACTCCATCACCACGAACAATGAAACTCAATTCACTTATTCAATATTTAGAAGCTTGGTGACAAGCCTTAAAATTAAGTACCAGTGTCGGTAAAACACCCTCAAGCCAACGGATAAGTAGAAGTTGCAAATAAAGTCGTGTTCACCGAGATGAAGCACCGACTACAAGACGCAAAGGGAGAACGGGCTGACGAGCTCCCTCAAGTCTTATGGGCATATTGGACAACGCCACACTCAACAATTGGGGAATCTCCTTTCTGACTTGCTTATGGCATAGAAGCCATGATACCTATAGAAGTCACTGAAGAATCTCCAAGAGTTAGATTCTATAATGAAGTAAAAAATGTTTAAGCTCAAAAGAAAGAAGTTGATCTCCTCTTAGAAGTCCAAGAACAAGCTCGGATAAAAGAAGAAGTATTGAAGCAAAGAATGGCCCTAAGGTATAATAAGAAAGTCATCAAAAGTTGTTTCGTCACAAATGACCTTATACTAATCCAAAATGATATTGGAACACAAAAGTCGGGTGAAAGAAAGTTGGCTGCAAACCTTACCAGATCACCAAAGTCTTAGGAAAGGGTTACTACGAAATATCTGACTTGAAGGGAAATGAGCTCCCAAGGTCGTGGCATGCATGTAACTTGAAAAGGTACTATAGTTAGAAAGTGCACCTTGGTGTAGTCTTTTTCCTAACTTCGTGGTTTTTTTCCGAGAAGGGGTTTTTTGAATAGGGTTTTAACGAGGCACCATAGCAAGGGCTAATGATAATAAAACTCTTAGTAGCAAGAACACTTATGTAAATCTTTTTTTATTACTGATAGTTCCTTTACTCATTATTTTCTCATTCAAACGCACTAATTTAAGCTCAAAAAACCTCAAAAATAATTTCCCGACCTAGGTGGTCAGAAAGATGAAACAACGAGGTACAAATTAGTGTAAGAAGTTATATAAGCAGATTGTGGTCCGATGATGAGCGGATAATTTGTACACTTTTTGGCATTGTTTTTAGTATGTTTTTAGTATGATCTAGTTAGTTTTTAATATATTTTTATTAGTTTTTAGTTAAAATTCACTTTTCTGGACTTTACTATGAGTTTGTGTGTTTTTCTGTGATTTCAGGTATTTTCTGGCTGAAATTGAGGGACCTGAGCAAAAATCTGATTCAGAGACTAAAAAGGACTGCAGATGCTGTTGGATTCTGACCTCCCTGCACTCGAAGTGGATTTTCTGGAGCTATAGAAACCCAATTGGCGCTCTCTTAACGGCGTTGAAAAGTAGACATCCTGGGCTTTCCAGCAATATATGATAGTCCATACTTTGCCCAAGATTTGATGGC
>NC_029773.3:31163282-31163694 GCF_000817695.3 Arachis duranensis | reverse complement strand
GTTTAACTCCAAGAAAAGTCTCTACACATAGAAGCTTTAATGCTCAGCCCAAGCACACACCAAGTGGGCCCGGAAGTGGATTTTTATGTCATTTACTCATCTCTGTACACCCTAGGCTACTAGTTCTCTATAAGTAGGACCTTTTACTATTGTATTGAAAAATCTGGGTAGTTATCTTTGTTCTGATGCTATCTTAGATCATTGGGAGGCTGGCCATTTGGCCATGCCTAGACCTTGTTCTTGTGTATTTTCAACGGTGGAGTGTGTGGAGCTCTGCTGTACCTCGAGTATTAATGCAATTACTATTGTTCTTCTATTCAATTCAGCTTATTCTTGTTCTAAGATATCACTTGTTCCTCAACTTGATGAATGTGATGATCCGTGACACTCATCATCATTCTCACCTATGAAC
>NC_029773.3:31159935-31163158 GCF_000817695.3 Arachis duranensis | reverse complement strand
ATTAGCCATGCTGTGACAGAGCATAGGAACATTTTCACTGAGAGGATGGGTGGTAGCCATTGACAATGGTGAAACCCTTGCATAAGCTTGCCATGGAAAGGAGTAAGAAGGATTGGATGAAGACAGTAGGAAAGCAGAGAGACGGAAGGGACAAGCATCTTCATACGCTTATCTGAAATTCCCACCAATGAATTACATAAGTATCTCTATTTTTATCTTTATGTTTTATTCGTATATCACCCATATCCATTTGAGTTTGCCTGACTGAGATTTACAAGGTGACCATAGCTTGCTTCATACCAACAGTCTCTGTGGGATCGAACCTTACTCACGTAAGGTATTACTTGGACGACCCAGTACACTTGCTGGTTAGTTGTGCGGAGTTGTGACAAAGTGGGATTTATGTTTGAGAGCACCAAGTCTTTGGAGCCATTGTTGATGATCACAATTTCGTGCACCAAGTTTTTGGCGCCGTTGCCGGGGATTGAAATGTCCTAACTACAGTTTCGCATTTGTTCCCTGCAATAACAGTGCCAAGTTTTGATCCGGCAACAACATCAAGTTTTTGGCACCGTTGCCGGGGAATTAAATGTCCTAACTATAGTTTCGCATTTGTTCCCTGCAATAACAGTGCCAAGTTTTGATCCGGCAACAACACCAAGTTTTTGGCGCTGTTGCCGGGGATTGTTCGAGTATGGACAACTGACGGTTCATCTTGTTGCTTAGATTAGGTATTTTTTCTTCAGAGTTCTTAAGAATGAATTCTAGTGTTTCATGATGATTTGTTGAAGTCTGGCTGGCTGTGAAGCCATGTCTAATTTCATTGGACCGAGAGCTTGTTGATTTCTATCAATCTTGCTGTTGGAGCAGTGATCTGCTAAGGCTTGGCTGGCCTTTGACCATGTCTAGTGTTTTGGACCGAAGCTTTCTTTGAAAGCTTGGCTGGCTGTGAAGCCATGTCTAATTCCTGGACCGGAGTCTTCTAGCATTGCACTGATTCCTGGAATTCTCATTAAGAACTTTGATATTTTTGTTTTCTTTTAATTTTTGAAAATCACAAAAAAATTACAAAATCATAAAATCCAAAAATTTCTTGTTTGAGTCTAGTGTCTCATTTTAAGTTTGGTGTCAATTGCATGCATTCATTCATGTGTCTTAAGGATCTTCAAGTAAATTCTTGATGATTTCTTACTCTGATCTTTGAATTTTTTTTGACTTGAGTGTTTATGTGTCTCATATGCATTCTCATTAGTGTCAGTAGTATACAAACTGCTAAGTTTGGTGTCTTTCATGCACTGTTATTTGATTTTAGTGCATTTTGATTATTCCTCAATATCAAAAATCCAAAAATATTTTTAATTTGTGTCTTTTCAAGTCAATAATACAGAGAATTGAAGATTCAGAACATTCAGCAGAGGAATTGCACAGAAAAAGTTGGGCGTTCAAAACGCCCAGTGAAGAAGACAGACTGGCGTTTAAACGCCAGCCAGGGTGCCTGGCTGGGCGTTTAACGCCCAAAAGGGTAGTGATTTGGGTGTTAAACGCCAGAATGTGCACCATTCTGGGCGTTTAACGCCAGGATGGCACAGGAGGGAAGATTTTGTTTTTAATGCGATTTTTTTTTCAAGTTTTCAAAGTTTTTCAAAATCAAATCTTTTTCAAATCATATATTTTCAATCAAATGGTTTCAAAATTAATTTCTTTCCTTTTTCAAAGATACTTGCTATCAATTAAAGATTTGATTCAACATTTCAAGTATGTTGCCTTTTCTGTTGAGAAGGGTTTAATGTTTGAATCATATCTTTTCTTGATAGCCAAGTCATTAATTTTCAAAATCAAATCTTTTTAAAATGTTTTTCAAATCATACCTTCTCAATCACATCTTTTTAAAAGTAATCATATCTTCTTAACCACATCTTTTTCAAAATGGTTTTCAATCATATCTTTTTTATTTCTAATTTCAAATTCTTTTTCAAAAAATCACTTGATTTCTTTCCCACTTTTATTTTCGAAAATCAATTAGTGTTTTTCAAAATGTTTTCAAAATCTTTTACTTAATTTTCGAAAATTGCTTCCCTTCTTCTCACATCCTTCTATTTATGGACTAACATTATTCCTTAATGCAAAATTCGAACTTCATCTTCTTTGATAAGTTTGAATTTTCTACTTCTGCCTTCCATTTTTCTTTTCCTCTGACACCTAAAGGAATCTCTATACTGTGACATAGAGGATTCCATATTTTCTTGTTCTCTTCTCTTTCATATGAGCAGGAGCAAAGACAAAAGCATTCTTGTTGAGGCTGATCCTGAACCTGAAAGGACCTTGAAGCGAAAGCTAAGAGAAGCCAAGGCACAACTCTCTGTAGAGGACCTAACAGAAATCTTCAAAGAAGAAGAACCCATGGCAGCCGAAAACAACAACAATGCCAACAATGCAAGGAAGGTGCTGGGTGACTTTACTGCACCTACTCCCGACTTCTATGGGAGAAGCATCTCTATCCCTGCCATTGGAGCAAACAACTTTGAGCTTAAGCCTCAATTAGTTTCTCTAATGCAACAGAATTGCAAGTTCCATGGACTTCCATTGGAAGATCCTCATCAGTTTTTAGCTGAATTCTTGCAAATCTGTGACACTGTCAAGACTAATGGGGTTGACCCTGAGGTCTACAGACTTATGCTATTCCCTTTTGCTGTAAGAGACAGAGCTAGAATATGGTTGGACTCACAACCTAAAGAAAGCCTGAACTCTTGGGAAAAGCTAGTCAATGCCTTCTTGGCAAAGTTCTTTCCACCTCAAAAATTGAGTAAGCTTAGAGTGGAAGTCCAAACCTTCAGACAGAAGGAAGGAGAATCCCTCTATGAAGCTTGGGAAAGATACAAACAATTAATTAGAAAGTGTCCCTCTGACGTGCTTTCTGAATGGAGCATCATAGGAATTTTCTATGATGGTCTCTCTGAACTATCCAAGATGTCTTTGGATAGCTCTGCTGGAGGCTCTCTTCATCTGAAGAAGACGCCTACAAAAGCTCAAGAGCTGATTGAAATGGTTGCAAATAACCAATTCATGTACACTTCTGAAAGAAATCCTATGAACAATGGGACAAATCAGAAGAAAGAAATTCTTGAAATTGATACTTTGAATGCCATATTGGCTCAGAACAAAAATATTGACTCAACAAGTCAATATCATTTCTCAAAGTCTGTCTGGAATGCAAAATGCACCA
>NC_029773.3:31158436-31159279 GCF_000817695.3 Arachis duranensis | reverse complement strand
ATTACATCCCTGCTGATTTCATAGTCCTGGAGACTGGGAAGTGCATGGATGAATCCATCATCCTTGGCAGACCCTTCCTAGCCACAGCAAAGGCTGTGATTGATGTTGATAGAGGAGAATTGATCATTCAAGTGAATGAAGAATCCTTTGTGTTTAAGGCTCAAGGATATCCCTCTGTCACCATGGAGAGGAAGCATGAAGAGCTTCTCTCAAAACAGAGCCAAACAGAGCCCCCACAGTCAAACTCTAAGTTTGGTGTTGGGAGGCCACAACCAAACTCTAAGTTTGGTGTTGAACCCCCACATTCAAACTCTAAGTTTGGTGTTGGGAGGTTCCAACATTGCTCTGAGTATCTGTGAGGCTCCATGAGAGCCCTCTGTCAAGCTACTGACATTAAAGAAGCGCTTGTTGGGAGGCAACCCAATGTTATATTTTTATCTATTCTCTTCTGTTATTTTATGTTTTTTTGTAGGTTGATGATCATGAGAAATCACAAAATAAATTGAAAAAGCAAAAACAGAATGAAAAACAGAAAGAAAAACAGCACACCCTGGAGGAGAGCGTACTGGCGTTTAAACGCCAGTGAGGCTAGCAGATGGGCGTTTAACGCCCAGTCTGGCACCATTCTGGGCGTTTAACACCAAAAAAGGGCACCAGACTGGCGTTAAACGCCAGAAAAGCGCAAGAAGCTGGCGTTAAACGCCAGAAATGGGCACCAGCCCGGCGTTTAACGCCAGAATTAGCTCAAAACGCATTTTTGCATGCCAATTGGTGCAGGGATGACTTTTCCTTGACACCTCAGGATCTGTGGACCCCACAGGATCCCCACCTACCCCACCACAC
>NC_029773.3:31152819-31154089 GCF_000817695.3 Arachis duranensis | reverse complement strand
ATGGTTGGACTCACAACCTAAAGAAAGCCTGAACTCTTGGGAAAAGCTAGTCAATGCCTTCTTGGCAAAGTTCTTTCCACCTCAAAAATTGAGTAAGCTTAGAGTGGAAGTCCAAACCTTCAGACAGAAGGAAGGAGAATCCCTCTATGAAGCTTGGGAAAGATACAAACAATTAATCAGAAAGTGTCCCTCTGATATGCTTTCTGAATGGAGCATCAAAGGAATTTTCTATGATGGTCTCTCTGAACTGTCCAAGATGTCTTTGGATAGTTCTGCTGGAGGATCTCTTCATCTGAAGAAGACGCCAACAGAAGCTCAAGAGCTGATTGAAATGGTTGCAAATAACCAATTCATGTACACTTCTGAAAGGAATCCTGTGAGCAATGGGACTAGTAAGAAGAAAGGAGTTCTTGAGATTGACACTCTGAATGCCATATTGGCTCAGAACAAGATATTGACTCAGCAAGTCAATATGATTTCTCAAAGTCTGTCTGGAATGCAAAATGCACCAAGCAGTACTAAGGAAGCTTCATCTGAGGAAGAAGCTTATGATCCTGAGAACCCTTCAATGGAAGAGGTGAATTACATGGGAGAACCCTATGGAAACACCTATAATCCTTCATGGAGAAATCATCCAAGTCTCTCATGGAAGGATCAACAGAGACCTCAACAAGGTTTCAACAATAATAATGGTGGAAGAAACAGGTTTAGCAATAGCAAGCCTTTTCCATCATCTTCTCAGCAACAGACAGAGAATTCTAAGCAGAGTAACTCTGACTTAGCAACCATGGTCTCTGATCTAATCAAAACCACTCAAAGTTTCATGACTGAAACAAGATCCTTCATTAGAAATTTGGAGGGACAAGTGGGTCAGCTGAGCAAGAAAATTACTGAACTCCCTCCTAGTACTCTTCCAAGCAATACAGAAGAAAATCCAAAAAGAGAGTGCAAAGCCATCAACATGGCCGAATTTGGAGAGGAAGGAGAGGCAGTGAACGCCACTGAGGAAGACATCAATGGACGTCCACTGGCCTCCAATGAGTCCCCAAATGAGGAACCATGGGAATCTGAGGCTCAAAATGAGACCATAGAGATCCCATTGGACTTACTTCTGCCATTCATGAGCTTTGATGAGTATTATTCCTCTGAAGAGGATGAGTATGTCACTGAAGAGCAAGTTGCTAAATACCTTGGAGCAATCATGAAGCTAAATGACAAGTTATTTGGAAATGAGACTTGGGAAGATGAACCCCCTTTGCTCACCAAAGAA
>NC_029773.3:31151227-31152128 GCF_000817695.3 Arachis duranensis | reverse complement strand
CACCATTCTGGGCATTTAACGCCAGAAAGGGGCACCAGACTGGCGTTAAACGCCAGAAAAGGGCAAGCACTTGGCGTTAAATGCCAGAAAAGGGCACCAGCCCGGCGTTTAACGCCAGAATTGGCCAGAAACGCAATTTTGCTTGCCATTTGGTGCAGGGATGACTTTTCCTTGACACCTCAGGATCTGTGGACCCCACAAGATCCCCACCTACCCTACAACTCTCTCTCTCTTCTTCACCCATTCACCAATCACCTCAACACCTCTTCCCCAAAAACCCTTCACCTATCAAATCCCATCTTTCTCTTCACCACTTACATCCATCCTTCATAAAACCCCACCTACCTCACCATTCAAATTCAAACCACTTTCCCTCCCAAACCCACCCATACAAGGCCGGAGAAACCTCTAGAAAGAGGAAAGGGAAAGCAAAAGCTTCCACCTCCGAGTCATGGGAGATGGAGAGATTCATCTCAAGGGTGCATCAAGACCACTTCTATGAAGTTGTGGCCTTGAAGAAGGTGATCCCTGAGGTCCCTTTTTCACTCAAAAAGAGTGAATATCCGGAGACACGACATGAGATCCGAAGAAGAGGTTGGGAAGTTCTTACCAACCCCATTCAACAAGTCGGAATCTTGATGGTTCAAGAGTTCTATGCCAATGCATGGATCACCAAGAACCATGATCAAAGTGTGAACCCGGATCCAAAGAATTATCTTACTATGGTTCGGGGGAAATACTTGGATTTTAGTCCGGAAAATGTAAGGTTAGCATTCAACTTGCCCATGATGCAAGGAGATGAACAACCTTACACTAGAAGGGTCAACTTTGATCAAAGGTTGGACCAAGTCCTCACAATCATATGTGAAGAGGGCACCCAATGGAAGAGAGATTCAAGAGG
>NC_029773.3:31135492-31135692 GCF_000817695.3 Arachis duranensis | reverse complement strand
TCATTTGTCACCTCTATTATTCAGTTGGAGTTGACATAGAGGGAGACATCCCCATTGATGAGGACAAGCCCATCACTAAGAAGAGGATGGAGCAAACAAGAGACCCCTCTCATCATCAAATCCCTGAGATTCCTCAAGGGATGCACTGTCCTCCACAAAACTATTGGGAGCAACTAAACACCTCCCTAGGAGAATTGAGT
>NC_029773.3:31130187-31130361 GCF_000817695.3 Arachis duranensis | reverse complement strand
GAATCATGAGAGAGGAGCAACAAAGACAAGGAAGAGACATTGAGGAGCTCAAGCACTCCATAGGATCTTCAAGAGGGAGAACAAGCCGCCATCACTAAGGTGGACCCGTTCTTTAATTTCCTTGTTCTTTATTTTTCTGTTTTTTTCGAATTTTAGTGCTTATGTTTATCTATT
>NC_029773.3:31129189-31129918 GCF_000817695.3 Arachis duranensis | reverse complement strand
ATGTTGGCTCTTGAAAGAATGATGAAAAAGGAGACATGTTACTGAGGATCTGAAAAATCATTAAAACGATTCTTGAAGCAAAAAAAAAAAGCTGTGAATACAAAAAAAAAATTTATTTTCGAAAAAAAAGAAAGAAAGAAAAAGAAAAAGGGAAAAGAAAGAAAAAGAAAGAAATAAAGTTGTGATCCAAGGCAAAAAAGAGTGTGCTTAAGAAACCTGAACACCTCTAATTGGGGACTCTAGCAAAGCTGAGTCACAATCTGAAAAGGTTCACACAGTTTTGTGTCTGTGGCATGTATGTATCCGGTGGTAATACTGGAGGACAGAGTGCTTTGGGCCACGACCAAGACTCATAAAGTAGCTGTGTTCAAGAATCATCATACTTAACTAGGAGAATCAATAACACTATCTGGATTCTGAGTTTCTAAAGAAGCCAATCATTCTGAATTTCAAAGGATAGAGTGAGATGCCAAGACTATTCAGAGGCAAAAAGCTAAAAGCCCCGCTCATCTAATTAATACTGATCTTCATAGATGTTTTTGGAATTCATTGCATATTCTCTTCTTTTTATCTTATTTGATTTTCAGTTGCTTGAGGACAAGCAACAATTTAAGTTTGGTGTTGTGATGAGCGGATAATTTATACGCTTTTTGGCATTGTTTTTAGTAAGTTTTTAGTATGTTTTAGTTAGTTTTTATTATATTTTTATTAGTTTTTAGTTAAAATTCA
>NC_029773.3:31126823-31128072 GCF_000817695.3 Arachis duranensis | reverse complement strand
TAAGCTTGCCATGGAAAGGAGTAAGAAGAATTGGATGAAGACAGTAGGAAAGCAGAGAGACGGAAGGGACAAGCATCTTCATACGCTTATCTGAAATTCCCACCAATGAATTACATAAGTATCTCTATCTTTATCTTTATGTTTTATTCGTATATCACCCATATCCATTTGAGTTTGCCTGACTAAGATTTACAAGGTGACCATAGCTTGCTTCATACCAACAATCTCTGTGGGATCGACCCTTACTCGCGTAAGGTTTATTACTTGGACGACCCAGTACACTTGCTGGTTAGTTGTGCGAAGTTGTGTTTATGCCATGGTATTGAACACCAAGTTTTTGGATTCATTACCGGGGATTATTTGATTTGTGAAAAGTATTGATCACAATTTCGTGCACCATCCGACCTCATTGAAACTTAAAGAGTTGGGCCTAAAATAAATCACAAAAGTAAGTTTTTAAAAGATGACTGTATAAAGTCAGAACAAGATTAACCAAGGAAAAATAGTCTCGTCGGAAAGGCCCAATGTAGTGGCCAACCTACTTTTACCGACATCTTAAGCAACTTAACAAATTTTGCATCAAAAGTTGTCAAGTGACTTAAATGTTTTTTCAAGTCACAAAAGACTAAAGAAACTAGCTATGCCAAGTCAAGAAGGATTGATTAAATAAATATTCATCCATGCAAAAAGCTACCACATATTAAAAATAGTGGGGAAAGTTTTTTTTTAGTAGCAAAATAAAAAGAAAGACTGTTCCAACTACAACCATTACAAAATCAAATTGAAATTAAGGAGGAGGGATTTGCTCACTGGAAGTCATGTTAGAAGCGTCTTCAGGCTGCATAATGGAGGTTGGGAGAATTTCTAACTGCGAAGAAATAGGCTCATCTTCCATCTGAATCGGAAAGCTTTGAGGAGCTCCCTCAGCTCAGACTTCCGAAGTCTTTGGGTCGGGCATAGAAGTGTCCTCCTCATCTTCTGGTATTAGAACAATCATCCTATCCAGCAGATGTTGTCAGGACTAATGACGAAGAGGTCTACCTCGAGAGCTATAACTCGGAATAGGGCCTTCAAGTTCTTAGCCAACTCATCAATTCCCTGAGCTATATAACCCATTCTAGATCAGCATATTTTTTCCTCCACTTGGTGACTTCATCTACCAATTCAAGATTTTCCCCAAAAATCCTAGTATAATTTTCTTCAGCTTCCTTTTTTTAAGTCCTCAGACAACACAATTGGCTTCAGACAG
>NC_029773.3:31124689-31126780 GCF_000817695.3 Arachis duranensis | reverse complement strand
TTGGACAGAAGGACCCGGTACTCCTTCTCCAATTCCAACTTGATCTCCCTTAAAGATACCACCTCAGTCTTCAAGTCAGCCAAAGATCACTGAGTGGCTCCCAAAGGAGTCTCTTCCAGTTGCTTTAATAGCACGGAACACCCTGGCAGTTCTTTTCCCACCTCGGGCCAAGACTTCAAGGGGGTTTCTGAGAGAAACATCGTCCATAATAATAGTACTATAAGAAAAGACATATTTTTTTTTTTACAAAAGGCTATGACATCAGAGCCTTAGTCGTACACACTTCCCGACTCCAAGGTCTTATCTTTCTTAGGCTTGGACTCGGGAAAAGGAGGTGCGAGGGGTATTGACTGATTACCAGTATCAACAAGAGGAGTAAAAGGAGGAGGAGTTAGATCAGGAGTAACCTTAGTAGAGGTAGAAGCGCACGAGTCTCACTTGGAGAGAGAAGACAGGTCGCCCAATTCGCCGGCCTCTTTCAATTGTATATTTTGGGCAACAATTTTCTTCTTTGCCGAACAAAGAGTTTTCATAGCTGCCTACTTCCCAACCATCTTTTCTGCATGACATTAAATTCAGATTACATTAGCCAACAAAATAATAAGTAAAATTTTACTACAAAATTTAAAAGAATTGCTACCTAGCTCGAACGTTTATTTGGCTTGGATTTTCTAAATACTTCTTGGTATCTAGATTAGGAGCTCGACCCCAACACTCCTGAAATAAGGTGACTACACTCTCCTTATCCTCATCCAAGTAATCCAAACCATACCTAACAACTGTCAGGTTCTCCTCCCTATACAAAGGAAAAAGGGCCTCATCCCTCTCATCCAAAAAGAAAGGTCAGACACCCTCAATAGATTGAATTTTAAAGAAATAATTTTGAAATTGTGGAAAGAATCATCAAAAATAGTAATGACCTTCCTCCCTTGAATAGCTCGAAAGAAAACCTAACCCTGATTCTTAGAGCTAAAGAGTTTTGTAAGAACAAAAATGTAAAAGAAAACTTTAACAGAAGGAAGGATGTCAAGTTCATGACAAAGAAATTGATAAATTTTCAAAAAACCCCAAGAGTTGGGATGAAGTTAGAAAGGGGCAACATTACAAAGCTTAAGGACCTCGGATTCAAAGTAGGAGAAAGGAAGGCTAACTCCCAATTATGTGAAAAAACAATCATACACGTATATAAAGTGGCATTGCAACTTATCAAGTCAGGGAAAACAAATCATTTCTTCAAGATCGGCAACTACAATCTCGTATTTCCTCTCATCCTCATGATTTAGACATAACCTATGATGTCTAGAAAGGTCTCGAGTACTCATTATCAATAACAGGAATGGGAGAAAGAACGGATATATCTACCTAGGTTAGGTCAGACGGGACTTTAGATAACATGTTGTGAATTTTTGAACGAGACATAAAAGCTATACCTACAATACAACAAAAAAAATTCATCACTATAGGTCAGACAAAACAGAAGCATTGAGAACAAAGTTGTAGGAGGTTGGGTCTTCTTCAACAACACCAAAGAACATTATGGCTCTTACAACCTCTTGTATACCAAACAAACACACCACACCACTAAGTACGAAAATGGCACCATATTTAATAAGATAAAAAGGTACTATTTGGGGGCAACATAGAGCAAAACCCCACACTCAGATTCACAACGACAACAACCGTTAAAATCCAAGAAAGAAAAAACTTTTCAAACTCGATTTTTAAACATAATTCAGAATCATCAAACATAAAAAGAATCATCTACAAAGAAATAAAAATAAATAGAAGCACATCATCCAAAACAAGAATACAGAAAATGAAGTTCAAAGGAGTCCATTACAAGCACCACTCCCACCTCCTCGTGAGGAACTCGGATGGCGCCACCTCGGCACCAACAGAAGTTGGATGTTGCTTTAAAAGAAGTTTAAACCTTGTGTTCAAGGCCAAAGGCAACCCAATTTCAGATAACCCTCGAAACAACAATAAATACAAAAAAATTATAATTTAGTTATTAAATAATTTATAAATAATATAAATGAAAATACTGAGTTTGATTCTCCATTATTTTTATATATAAATATTGATATCGTA
>NC_029773.3:31106439-31124568 GCF_000817695.3 Arachis duranensis | reverse complement strand
TACAAAAAGAATTTGAATGCGGATAATAAAAATAAAACTTATACTGCCGTATAACTAAATTAGGATTTTTTTAGTAAATAATTTAATTATTTTATTTATAGATATAGATAATTTGTAGCGTATTTATCAATTTATATCTTTTTACTTATCTCGCTTATATTGTAAACAAATTGAGATTGAATATATCTCGTTTACACCATAAACCAGATAAGATATATTTTGACATACACGTCACATTTGCACACATATTGTGACAAGGGAATTATCTGGTTTACAGTGCAAACGAGATATGCGTAAACTTAGTTCGTTTATACGATAAATGAGATAAGCAAGATCCGCACCTTTATAAGGAAGTCATTTATAGCGTGACTCGTGTCACTTTCACACTCTCTTTGACTTCCTTTCTCCCTCGATTGGACTTTTTTCTTGATATTCTTGATGTGCTCGAACATTATGGCTCGTGGAGATGTATGAGATGATGACATCAATCGACTTAATGTGACACGACATATTGCGGGAGCAATCGACTATCAAGTTAGTGTTGTTATTTTTTTCTTTTAAATAAATAAGCATATAGTTATAGTTAGGATAATTTTATAGAATCAATATTGTTATTCATGGTTAGAGTAGCTTATGTTTTGGTAACATAAAATAGGTTAGTTGGCAGATTAGCTTTTGTTAGGTGGTGGAATATGTTGTTATTAAGTTGCTCTGCTAAGTATTAGTTGTAATGTTAGCAAATAAAATTTTTAAATGTGTGATTTAGGAAATTAATTTCTCAAAAGAGATTTATAAGTTAATTTAAATTATTTTAAAGAATAATAAGTAAAGAAATGGGAAATAAATATCTATTACATTTTTTATTTCTTTATTTCAAATTTCAAATTTTTTATTTTAATTTAGAATATCGTGGATAACTTATTTTACAGAATATTAGTTATAATGTTTACGAAATAATTGTTTATCATAATTTTTATCTTTTTATTTCAAAATTTAAATTTTTACTTTTGATTTTAAATATATCATATACCAAATAGATATTTTTATTTGAAATGTTTTATTTTAACAGAGATCTCGCTTACTACTCCCTAGGTGAGTTAGCTACACTCCTGCACCACTAGATACCATTCTCCCTTACTAGAGGAAGGTTAGGTTTAGTGACAAGGTGCAGCTCAAGGACTTTATGCTTGATGACCCCCTAATTACTGCATTCGTGGAATTTGGCATCCAAAAACCCATACTTTTCACTTGCCTTGGGGTGAGTGTATAATCACCCTATAGGATGTTGCGTATCACCTTGGGTTATGCACACACAGAGAGCCAGTGGGTGGGTGCTTGCATGACTTCCAGACATGGTACCAGCACCCGACCTGGTAGTGGGTAGAGGAGCTCATTGGTGCTAAACCTCTTCATACTCAGTAGTAGGGGATGCAAAGGAAAGAGTCATTTTCCGTCAAGCTGACATGCCTTAGGGACTGAGTATAGCATATGCTAGGCTACCAACTACTGCAGATCCAGCCACCCTTCGACAGTATGTAACACCCTACCATATACAGCTTTACGCTTAAGTTGTAAATCAATGGTGGCGAGGCATTACGACACTAAGAAGAGAAAATATACATATAGATATAGAAGAAAAATATCATAACTAAGAGTCTGTGAAAAAAAATTAAACATAAAAAACCGTTAATCACACATGAATGCATTAAAGAGGTAAAAATGTCGGATACAAAAGCGGAAGATATCATAAGTCAACTGAAAATACATAATAACGTATATACAGAGTAGTTACTAGTCTCGACCTCTGAAGAAAGGTTAGCTAGAATAATACAACATTAGAAAAATACATAACATAAACCTATCTCTCCAACAAAAGCCTCTAAGAGGAAATAAAGTTATACTACAATACATTTTTAAAAGGGGATAGATATATAAAACCAAAATACATCTTAAAAGAATGATCTTCGCTTCTTCATAAGAAATTCTGCACTCTCAGCGAGATGCATTGTGTCATGTATCTGAAAATAATAAATCTATGTCGGGTGAGAACCTGAAGGTTCTCAGTAGGGTAATAGTTCCAAATAAAAACTACATAAGAAAATATAAACCCACTGAGCAATCCTGATCTCCAACTCCACAGAAATCCAAGCCTAGGGTCTTAACTAATCCATACAGGATTAATCGGCTAAATTAAACGTACTTTAAACTATAACCACTCACATTCATTTTTCTTAGTCATCATCACCATTAATTCTAAGTCTAATTAATAAAATCAAATACAATTAATAATCTATCAATTATATCAACAATCTTTAGTATCAATTTTTCCCAATGCATCATCATATTTATCCTTAGTCTTAAAATTTTTCAATTCAATAGGATCAGTCACAAACACAAATCAAATACAAAGCAATCATAAGTAAGCACAATTAGAATAAGTAGTACAACTAGCAATTAGACATGATTATCAAATAGGCAAACCAAACTATAATTATGCACACCCAAATAATTACAAACAAATGCAGTATAAAGTACGCATGTCCTACTGGTCATGAGCTCATGTCGGTTAAACTGCCAGACCTGACACATCGATAGCTAACCCAGATATTGTCTTTCTATTCACCTATCTCAGAGGGAGAATGTCCTATCACCTTGTAATAAGAAAGAACGTGGGCAAAAAAAACCACCACATCCCCAAAAGGAACATTCCAACCTCATCACAAGTTGGTCTCAGAGGGAGAGTACCCTATCAGTTGTCTCAATCACCATTACACAAGTGGGATAAAACCCATGACCTTGCAACACAAGCGGGACAAAACCTACGTTCTTACAAATCAGAAATCACTTTTCAATCATAATCACCGTCAACCAAAACCATCATCATTATTATATTCATAATTACAATAAAAAATATTAAGAATCTTACTCAAACCGTGAGTGGCATAAAACCCATGTCCTCACCATAGGCGAAACAAAATCCACATCCTTGGCAATCAATACTCATTATCAACCAAACCCATAATCATATCAGATTCACTACTAATCATAGTCACTAGTATATATCTCAATCATAGTTTTATCATAATCCTCATATAAATCCTCACTCTATGACATAAGCCTCTAATCAATTTACTGATGCCAGGGCATCTTCGCCAGTTTCACTGACCTTTTCTTTACTGTTTTAGGGTAGTTTCATGCATTTTCTTAGTAAATAAGCAAGTTTTGGATGAAATGTACTTACACCTTGATTTAAGCAATTATTGTTAATTTTACATGTTTTCATGAGGATTAGGCAGGAATTGAATGATATAATTGATGATGCATAATCTCATGACTTGGAATAGAGCTTTGATGCACTTTAATTGCTTGATTTCAGGACAAAGGAAGCAAGAAGGAGCCACGTTAGCTGTCACGTTAACCTAATTAACGTGACCACTAACGTGGAATAGGGACAAGCTTGTAGCGTTAATGGAAAAAGTGATCACCAATAACGCCCTCGAAGCCATCATAGCCCACGTTAACTATAACAATGTGGTAGCTAACGTAGAGGAGGAAGAGGAGCTCCAACGTTAGTGGTAAAAATGAATGCCACTAATGTTCCACAAAGGCATAATTAAGCCACGTTAAGAGTCACGTTAATCTAATTAATGTGAACTCTAACGTGGGATGAAGAATCAATCACCAACGTTAGTGACACTCACCTTTGTCACTAACATTGGACTAACCCAAGAAATGCCCACATTAGTGGTCACGTTAAGACCACTAACGTGAAGAGTAACGTGGAGTTAAGCATGATAAGCCAATGTTAGTGACACTCACCTTTGTCACTAATGTTGGAGATGGCAATCACTACCACGTTAGGGGCCATGTTGATCCAATTAACGTGAACTCTAACGTGGGAAGGAGGGCATTTGGAGCGTTAGTGACAAAGGTAAGTGTCACTATCGCTCTCGACGCTTAGGCATGCCCATGTTAAGGGTCACGTTAGTTACATTAACGTGAACTCTAATGTGGGAAAAAGAGGCAAAGTGCAACGTTAATGGAAAAGGTGAATGCCAATAACGTTTGCGAAGGACCGAAAAGGCAACGTTAGTGGTCACGTTAGTACCACTAACATTGAAGTTAACGTGGATCATTTTGGTTTGGAACGTTAGTGAAAAAGGTGATCATCACTAATGCTCTCGAACCCACATTTTCACTTAACATTAACACCACTAACGTCCTAACTAACATCCATGCCTAACTCGCACTTTTCTGCAAGCAAAGCTGAGCCCACTAAAGATTGTAACTGCTTCAACTCAAGATCAAAGGCCCATATCCAAGACTTGAAGAACTAACTAGAAGATCAAGAGGAGTAATATATATAGGAGTAGTTTTGAACTAGAGAGAAGCTCAGCACTTTTGGAGAACTACACTTGTATATTTACTTTTCTGCATTTTTCTAGTTTGGGAAAGAATGTACTTTTTTCTACCATTTTTCATTTTCAGAGCTATGAACAACTAAACCCCTTTTATTGGGTTAGGGAGCTCTGTTGTAATTTGATGGA
The DNA here is from genome assembly GCF_000817695.3 of Arachis duranensis. Lineage (NCBI taxonomy): Eukaryota > Viridiplantae > Streptophyta > Magnoliopsida > Fabales > Fabaceae > Arachis > Arachis duranensis. The sequence continues at coordinate 31,120,021 of NC_029773.3, read as the reverse complement.
TCAATTATAGTTTTCATTTTTCTTCCTCTTTCTTTTCTCTTGATTTACTAGAAAGCTTTCGATCTTAATTCAATTGGTTAGTTGTCTTGGAAAAAAAACTCTCCATAATTGGATCTCCTCTGAGCTTTGGAAAAGGGATGAGGAGATCATGCTAGAAATGCTTTCTCATGTTGGACCAAATTAGGGTTTGGGCGGATATAGTGACATGTAATCCTCCCAACACTTTGATTTGGAAATACATGTGGTATAATCAGTGACCATACTTCATCTCTTTCCATGAGCAATTAGATCAAGGAATTGGGAAATTGTTCAAGATTAGAGAGATTGGGTTGCCAAGGAATTGGGATCCAATCACCTAAGATTGCCAAGGAGATCAATGAATGCATTGATTGAGGAAGAGATGAGAATGAACTTGATCCGGAGAATGCAACATCTCCTAAGCCCAGTGAATTCCCCATTTCTGATCTTACCCATTCTCTTTACTTTCTGCCATTTATTTTCATGCACATTTCTCCAAATCCCCATTTAAGATTCTGCAATTTACTTTCTGCACTTTACTTTCCTGCCATTTAATTTTCTGCAATTCTCAACTCAATTTCTGTTTAGCTCAACTAGCACATCTTCCCAACTAAAGTTACTTGACCAATCAATCCATGTGGGATTCGACCGCACTCTATTGTGAGTTTTTACTTGACGACAATTCGGTATACTTCCCGAAAGGAAATTTGTTGAGATACAAGTTTTCGTGCATCAAGTTTATGGCGCCGTTACCGGGGATTGATTTTGTATCGACAATGATTAAGTTGGAAGATCACTAGATTGAGCATTTTCTTTTGTATGTTTATTTTACCGAGTCATTTACCTCCAGTTTCAGTTATTTTCTTCCTCATTCCCTCTCCTCTCTTCGTTTTCTTTTTCTTTGTTGTTATTTCCAATTTTGCTCACTAACCCACTAACTGTTTGATAATTTGCACCACTCATACTAACAGCCACTCTAACAAGAATAATCTCCTCATTTTATTCCTTATTGTGTGCTCTGTTAGCTAGTTGTATGACAGGGAGGAGAAGCGGAGCTTCAACCTCCTTTGATTCTGAACCTGAGAGGACCTTCCTTAGATTAAGGAGGGAAGCAAGAGGAAAAAGAGTTGTTGGTGCTGAGGAAGAAGAGAAGTACTTTGAAACAAACATGGAGGAGAACTTGGAAAATAACCATGAGGAAGAAGCTCAAAACCATGCCAGAGAGGGCCCTATGAATCATGATGGGTAAGAGAGAAGAGTTTTAGGCTCTTACATTAATCCAATCCCAGGAAATTGTGGACGTAGTATCCAAAAGCCAACCATACATGCCAATAACTTTGAACTAAAACCCCAGCTTGTCACCCATGTTCAGAACAATTGTTCATTCAGAGAAAGTGCCCAAGAAGACCCCAATCAACATCTAACCACCTTCCTAAGAATATGTGACACTGTGAAGTCTAATGGTGTTCATCTGGATGTCTATAGACTGCTTTTGTTCCTTTTTTTACTCAGGGACAAAGCATCTAAATGGCTGGAATCTTTCTCAAAGGAGAGTTTGACAAATTGGGAAGATGTGGTGAACAAGTTTTTGGCAAGATTCTACCCTCCTCAAAGAATCAACAGGTTGAGAGTTGAGGTACAAACCTTCAGACAACAAGATGGTGAAACTCTCTAGGAGGCATGGGAAAGGTTTAAGGACTTAAAAAGAAGGTGCCCATTAGACATGTTCAATGAATGGGTTCAACTGCACATTTTCTATGAAGGTCTTTCTTACGAGTCAAAGAAGGCCGTAAACCATTCATCAGGGGGCTCTCTAAACAAGAAGAAGACCATCGAAGAAGCCATAGATGTCATTGAGGCTGTCACAGAAAACGACTACTTCTATGCTTCTGAAAGGAGCAACACTCGAGGAGTGATGGAGCTGAACCACATGGATGCACTGCTGGCTCAAACCAAGATGATCACCAAGCAGCTAGCTGATCTTACTAAGAAGGTGGAAGAAAACCAAGTTGCAGCAGTCATCACTTTATCACCAGCTCAAGAAGGAGTGAATACAGGAGAAGAAGGTGACTGGGAACAAGCCAATTATGTTGGAAACTCACCCAGACAAACCCATGATCCCTACTCCAAAACCTATAATTCTGGTTAGAGAAACCACCCTGATTTTGGGTGGGGAAACCAACAAGACCAAGGCCAAGACCAGAGACGCCACAACCACAACCCCAACAACAATGCAACTCACCAACATCCCTCACAGAGATCATATCAACACCCACCTAATCACCTTTCTCAACCACTTAACCTCAACCCACCATCACCAACCGAAGATAGACTCTCCAGAATTGAGACCTTACTTGAAGACATATGTAAGGAAGTCCAAGACAATAGAGTGTTCAAGGATGAAGTGTGAGCCAATATCAAAAACCAGGGAGATACCATCAAGAGGCTAGAGTCCCAAGTGGAGTATCTATCTCAACAGTTTTCCAAACCTACTGATAGTTTTCCAAGTGACACGAAGAAGAACCCAAGAGGAGAAACAAAGAAAGTAAGATGGGAAGAATGCAAGATGATCACTATAAGTGATGAAAGGAATGTAGAAAAAGTACACACACAAATAGAACACTTCCAAGACAATTTAAGGGAAAAGCATGAAGAGAGAAATCAATCACCCCATCCCACACACAGGGAGGAGCTAAAGAAAGAGGAGACTCTGAACCCATATGCACCTTTTCCCCAAAGGCTCAAGGGTGGTGTAGCAAGAAGAATGTATTCAAGGTTCCTAGATATGTTTGCATATCTTGATGTGAACATACTGTTCATTAAGGTCCTCCAGCAGATGCCCTCCTACATCAAGTATATTAAGGAGTTGCTGACCAAAAAGAGTTCACTGAAGGGTGGGCAAATAATAGTGATGAATAGGGAGTACAGTGCCCTCATTCAAACAGAGCCACCTACAAAGAAGAAGGACCTAGGGAGTTTTCACATCCCCTGTGCTATAGGAGAGACAATGATTGATAAAGAACTCTGTGACCTGGGAGCAAGCATCAACTTAATGCCTCTATCCCTCATGAAAAAGCTTCAAATCAATGAGCTAACACCCATGAACGTAGTCATCAAATTGGCTGACCAAACTCAAAAACATGCAATAGGGGTGGTTGAAAACGTGTTAGTGAAGGTTGTGAACTACTTCCTGCCCATAGATTTTGTCATCCTGGAGATGAAAGAGAATCACATCCATCCCATCATCTTGGGGAGGCCATTCTTAGCCATAGCCAGGGCATTTATAGATGTGGAGTAACGAGAGCTGGTATTAAGGATACATGATGAACAGCTCACTTTCAACGTATTCAAACTTTCACAAGAAGTAGACCATGATAACAAAGAGTGGAGGGAAGAGTACAATATAGAGCTGATAGAAGAGACAAGCACAGGAGCACAAGCACCACACCTGAGAACCCCTATAGTTGACAAGCAATACGGTCAGAAAGAACAACAGCCAAGTGCAACCCAAGAGGGGCCAGACCCACCAGAGTCACAAGAGACAAGCAACAAAACCCTCCTGAAAGAAAGAACCACAAAGAGCAAAGTAACACCAAGGGAAACAAGGAAGAAGGCCCCAAGGGGATGGAGGAACAAGAAAATTCCTACAAAGGGTTTCTCTCCAGGAGATAAAGTGGTCTCTGCTTATCTTCAGCCTATTCCACCTCATCTCCCCATCATCCCATCTCAGCTACCTCAAGTGTAAACCATCAGCAATATTCTGTCCTTGGAACATGTTGAACTTCTTAACAAAGCCAATGGAGACAGATTCACTGCAAGAGGGGAAGACTTGAAGCACTACCAACCACCCTGACAAAGGCCAAACGTCAAGCTAATGACGCTAAAGAAGCGCTTCATGGAAGGCAACCCATGTTTTATACCCTTTCCTTTTAATCTTTAAGTTAATAAAGCAAGGTTCATGGATTCTAAATCAATTTCGACAAACACCTATAAGAATCCTTACATGCAGCACATAGTACATGATAAGTTTGGTGTTCAAGGCACACCAAAAGGGCTTGAACACACTCCATATTATGAGAGTCCTAATCAATTCTTGTTGCACCATATGATCACAAACAAGTTTGGTATCACTAACGTTGCATGCATGGGCATTTGAATGGTTGGTTGATTTACATTCATGAATAGCATTTAGTTAGTCAAAAGCAAAAACAAAAAGACAAAGGGGGGGCTAGCCTCCGAAATTTTTTTACTGCCAAAATTCGAACTAATTTCTCTTTTCTTTTGTCTTGCAAGGAATTTGAAGGGAATGTTGGAGGAACTTGATGGGACAACTAATTGAAAGGGGGGTTCGGCCACTTCACCCACGGAACTACACACGTGTCTTCAAGGGGAGCACCTTGGGAAGTGTTGCCATGCAACATTGGGAGTAGGATAGCCTTGGAGACCGAACCAATCAATTTATAAAGGTAGTGATCCTTGTGCCCATCCAATGCCAAACCCCAACCGTTTACTACCAATGCCACACCAACCAATCTACACCCTTCAATTACCTATCATCTTCTTATATAAATGACCCTCACTCTAACCCATCCCATATGCAATTATCCTCTCAATCTATTTCTCTCCTTCTTTTCGAACACACACTCAACATCTTCACACACCGATTCTCACTCATGGCATCATCAAGCTCCAAGAGGCGAAAGGGGAAGGAACCGGTGGAGAGCATTCCTTCCGATGGAGGGAGGTTCAAGACCGCCTTCCATGAGCTCCAATTTGAACAGATAAGACACAAGAAGATATTGCCAGAGTTGACATTCCAGTTCAATGAGGATGAGTGCCCACAGATTAGAGAAAAGATTGAACAGAGGGGTTGGCAAAAGCTTACAAACCCAGAAACAAACATAAACTTGAATCACATTTAAGGAGCCATTGAGGATTTAGCAAGAAATTATATGGAAGGACAAGAACAACAACTGCACATTCAAGCCCAAAGGATGGATCGTCAAGAAAAACTGCTCTCTAATTGGATGGGTCAACAAAGGGAGTGGCAGAAGCAACAAATGGAGCAGCAACAAAAGCAATACGCCCAGCTCACCCAAGCCATTAATCAAGTCACTGAAAGGCAAGAGCGTCAAGACAAACACCTTCAAGAACTCAACCAACATCAGTTGTCTCAGATGAAAGCATTCAACGAGTTCAGCATGCTCAATGAAGGATGGCAGCTACATCGGGAAGAGTTTAACATAAACACTCAGGCCAAGTTGACTTATGTGGCTGGGCATATGCATAATTTGTACCCTGCCATCCCAATATATGATGCAGTTCGCAAGGACCTAACAGAGCAAAAGGAGGGGAAGGTGAAACAACAACAGAAAGCATTGAAGAAGAAGATAGAGGATGCTAGTTTCTGGAAAAAGCTGATCAGGAAGCGCAAAGGAAATGTGGATTCGAGCAATCAAAAAGGATCCTAAGACAAAGGAAACAAAGGGACATAATCATTCTAATAAGTAAAAGATCGTGGAGTTCCTTCTTTGTTTAATCTTTTTCAAGTTTTAAATAAGGAAAATCATGTATGAAATAGAACATGCTTCTATAGTAGCTTAGAAGTTTTAAATTCTGCCTTTAAGATTTCAGTGTCTAATTCAAAGTGTGCTAGCCTAAATCCCTAGTTTTCATTCTCATCTTGCTTATATGTATGCTTGTCCCTTAAGTCAATTAAAAAGAAGATGTTATGAAAAACAAGAGTGGGTTTATCGTATGAAGTCAGTTCTAAGTTTGTGGTATGGCACCTAATTAGCTAAGTTGGTTCACCAACAAGGTATATAGGCAACTATATGCTCTAAATCACATGCTTGGAGTACATCCTATTGATACTAACCAAATAACAAGATCCTAATAAGAAAAAGAAAAAGAAAAATAAGAGTATGAAAAAGAAAGAAAAGTTATAAGAAATAAGGCTAGGGACCAAGCGTTTGAATATTGAGGCATGTGTCTGTGGTGTTCCTGTGCAAGCGATATGCTTGGATGAATAAGCTCTTAGGGGTGCCTTATCACTTGGTAACTTGGGTTAACTAATCCGGGATTATCAGCTAAAAGTCCACTATCAAGAGCAACCTTTGCTACAGAGCACTTAGTTACCCAAAGAGGTGCTGGACACCAAGGTCTCACTGAGGAAAATAACAAACCATATGCCTGTGGTGTGTATGTGTGGGGGAAAGAGACTTGAGGGAGTAAGTCCTTAGGGGTGTCTTAACACCTAGCACCTTGAACCAACTGGTTTGAGAGTGCTGGCTGAAGCTTATCATAAAAAGTCGCCCTCTCACAAAGTACTTAGCCTAAAAAGAATGCAATAAACCCTAGAAAAGAAGGGAGGATCAATAAATAGGAAGTCTCAAAGGATGCAATCAAGTGAGTGTTCAAGGGCATGATAAAGGCTTGAAACCCAGTCAAGGAATGAACCTAACTTGCTATGCATGAAACCCCATAAACTAGGGATTTGACTTCTATAATAAGTATTTGTCTATCTTGTTCTTTCATTCATTCTTCCTATGTTTCAGTACTTGCCTAGGGACAAGCAAGCTTTAAGTTTGGTATTGTGATGCCAGGGCCTCTTGGCCAGTTTCACTGACCTTTTCTTTACTATTTTAGGAAAGTTTCAGGCATTTTCTTAGTAAATAAGCAAGTTTTGGATGAAAATACACTTACACCTTAATTCAAGCAATTATTGTTAATTTTACATGATTTCATGAGGATTAGGCAGGAATTGAATGATATAATTGATGATGCATAATCTCATGACTTGGAACAGAGCTTTGATGCACTTTAATTGCTTGATTTCAGGACAAAGGAAGCAAGAAGGAGCCACGTTAGCTGTCACGTTAACCTAATTAACGTGACCACTAACGTGGAATAGGGACAAGCTTGTAGCGTTAATGGAAAAAGTGATCGCCAATAACACCCTCAAACCATCATAGCCCACGTTAGTTGCCACGTTAACTACAATAACGTGGTATCTAACGTACAAGAGGAAGAGTAGCTCCAACATTAGTGGTAAAAGTGAATGCCACTAACGTTCCACAAAGGCAAAATTAAGTCACGTTAAGAGTCACGTTAATCTAATTAACGTGAACTCTAACGTGGGATGAAGAATCAATCACCAACGTTAGTGACACTCACCTTTGTCACTAACATTGGACTAACCCAAGAAGTGCCCACGTTAGTGGTCACGTTAAGACCACTAACATGAAGAGTAACGTGGAGCTAAGCATGATAAGCAAACGTTAGTGACTCTCACCTTTGTCACTAACATTGGAGATGGCAATCACTACCACGTTAGTGGCTACGTTGATCCAATTAACGTGAACTCTAATGTGGGAAGGAGGGGCGTTTAGAGTGTTAGTGACAAAGGTAACTGTCACTAACGCTCTCGAAGCTTAGGCATGCCCATGTTAAGGGTCACGTTAGTTACTAACGTGAACTCTAACGTAGGGAAAAGAGGCAAAGAGCAACGTTAATGGAAAAGGTGAATGCCAATAACGTTTGTGAAGGACCGAAAAGGCAACGTTAGGGGTCACGTTAGTACCACTAACGTTGAAATTAACGTGGATCATTTTGGTTTGGAACGTTAGTGAAAAATTTGATCATCACTAACATTCTCGAACCCACATTTTCACATAACGTTAACACTACTAACGTCCTAACTAACATCCATGCCTAACTCACACTTTTCTGCAAGCAAAGCTGAGACCACTAAAGATTGTAACTGCTTCAACTCAAGATCAAAGGCCTATATCCAAGACTTGAAGAACTAACTAGAAGACCAAGAGGAGTAATATATATAGGAGTAGTTTTGAACTAGAGAGAAGCTCGGCACTTTTGGAGAACTACACTTGTATATTTACTTTTCTGCATTTTTCTAGTTTGGGGAAGAATGTACTCTTTTCTACCATTTTCCTTTTCCAGAGCTATGAACAACTAAACCCCTTTCATTGGGTTAGGGAGCTCTGTTGTAATTTGATGGATCAATTATAGTTTTCATTTTTCTTCCTCTTTCTTTTCTCTTGATTTACTAGAAAGCTTTCGATCTTAATTCAATTGGTTAGTTGTCTTGGAAAAGAAACTCTCCATAATTGGATATCCTCTGAGCCTTGGAAAAGGGATAAGGAGATCATGCTAGAAATGCTTTCTCATTTTGGACCAAATTGGGGCTTGGGCGGATATAGTGACATGTAATCCTCCCAACACTTTGATTTGGAAATACATGTGGTATAATCACTGACCATACTTTATCTCTTCCCATGAGCAATTAGATCAAGGAATTGGGCAATTTTTCAAGCTTAGAGAGATTGGGTTGCCAAGGAATTGGGATCCAATCACCTAAGATTGCCAAGGAGATCAATGAATACATTGATTGAGGAAGAGATGGGAATGAACTTGATCTGGAGAATGTAACTTCTCCTAAGCCCAATGAATCTCCCATTTCTGATCTTACCCATTCTCTTTACTTTCTGCCATTTATTTTCATGCTCATTTTCCCAAATCCCCATTTAAGATTCTGCAATTTACTTTCTGCACTTTACTTTTCCGCCATTTAATTTTCTGCAATTCTCAACTCAATTTCTGTTTAGCTCAACTAGCACATCTTCCCAACTAAAGTTGCTTGACCAATCAATCCCTGTGGGATTCAACTTCACTCTATTGTGAGTTATTACTTGACGATAATTCGGTATACTTGCCGAAGAGAAATTTGTTGAGAGACATATTTTCGTGCATCAATGACTCAACCATAATCATAATCTCAACCAATCATAACTCCTTCTGTTATTAAAACAACTACCATCGTCAATCCATGAACGGGACAAAGCCACCATTCTCACTGTAGGCGGGACGAACCACCATCCCCTCAACATCAATTCTAATTCTCATTTCAACCAATTTCAGAAGATATAACAAATCATAACCCCATTAAATTATTAATTAATCAACCTCCTCAACCCACGAGCAGGACTATGCTACCGTCCCCACCGTGGGAGGGACAAACCACCATCCCTATAACATTTGAGATATTTTGTTTATAGGTTTTATAAAGGGTAACCCAATTTAAATTTATTAATTTCATCCCCAATGATATTAAGGTCAAAAGTATGGTTTTCAGAGTTCACAAGGAGGTTACAGGGGATTAAAAACTCACCGAAAAGGCTAAATAGTTGAAAAATAGCATTTCAACAAAAATAAGGGATCGTGCGTACGCATGTCTTGTACATATGTGTGTAACCTGAAACGGGTCTCGTAAGAAATGGGAATCGTGCATACGCGCAGATCTTAGTTTGGCCACTAATTCTGCAAATTCTGTATAATTTAGTTTTAAATACCAATTTTCAAACACCCATAATTTTTTTACAAAAATTATTTTTCCTCTGTTTTTCGACCGTCTTAAAGTAGATATTCTCAATTTTAATTCAAGATAAATTTCACTCAATTTCAAGCTCCGAGTGCCAATTTATGACCCACCAAAGTTGGCTAAAATTACCAAATTGCACCATTTTCTGCATAATTCATTTATACCATTTCTCAAATCCTTTTCTTTTAACACCCATATCAATTAACTCCATGCATCATTTACAATCAATTATTAATCTCAATTCTAAAAATCACATCATTTTCATTCAAATCTCAAAACCAAAAATTTTAATCAATTACCCAACTTTACCTCCTTCTTAATCCCACCTTCCTATAACTCCCAAACATCCATCAATCAATCATTACAATCTAATCCCATAGTACATTTACAATAATTCCAATCTCAACAATATATCATAACTCACCAAACACTCAATTATTCACCAAACATTAATTTCCATTCCCAAAATTGTATTCTTTCACATTCAAACTCAAAATCAATAATTATATCATCTAAATCCAATTTCATATATCTTTCACGACGATTTCAAGCTCAAAAATTTCACCACAACACAATCAATGCATGCTCATAACTCACATAACTCAATCAATTTTGCCAAACTTACCAAGACTTAACCAATCACGGTCACCCTACCAAAAAATTTATTTAATATGGGTGTAACTTGATGTGTGAGTATCTTTTCCTTATTTTCTATTTATTTTAAGTTAGAATTTATTGAGTTTAATTATATTTTAGTATTAAAATCTTCTTTGGATGCTACTTTGAGTTGTTTTAGTGTTTTAATTATTTCAGGTGAAGTTCGGATCAGTTTGGCAAAGTTTGTGTGAAAGAAAAGAGAAGAATTGGAAGCTGCCAAGATGGCGCTAAATGCGGACTTGGGCATTTAGCGCCAGGAGCACAAAGAAGTGTGGAAGCCCTCTACACATTGGGGCAGTAAACGCCAAACCTGGCATTTAGCACCAGGAACTCAGAATCGAAAGGGAGCTTTCTACCAACAAGGGCACTAAACAGTGCAACTAGCATTTAGCGCCAGCAATCTGGATCACATTTTCACCAATGGAGCATCTATAATTGGATTAGCTTTTAATTGTTTTATTTCATTTTATTTCAGTTATTTTTAATTATTTTTAATTACAAACAAAATCTTCTAGGTTTAGAATTTATTATTTTATTTTAGTTTCAAATCAAATTAGGTTAGACATAAAAGGAAAGATTCACCCTTCAGGAGATCTTCTTTCTTACACACTTTCACATTTTTCGAACCGTAATTTTCTCTCTGAAGCATGAGCCATTAAACCTCCTTCGTTAAGGTTAGGAACTCTATTTATTTCTATGGATTAAGACTATTATTGTTCTATTTTAATTAATGTATTGGTTCAATTTCAAGGATTACTTTCGTTCTTCATCTTATGAATCTGGGTAGATCGAAAGAATAACCCGTATTCTATATGCGTTCTTGTGATTCTCGACAGAGTTATCTCGCTTGAACACTAGCTTGAAAGTAAATTCCTCCTAAATTGCTAATTATTGGGACTTAACAGGATACGTGACATATAATCCTCTTATATATGGATAATTACGGTTTTTGTGGCCAATAAGCTAGAATTGAACCTAACCCTCTAATCGAAATTAAGTGACCAAGACATTCGCAGTTAACTAGGTTAGAGGAGACTAAATCACTAAGACATTAGGGTTTAGTCATTGATAGTTTGCTATGAAATGAATCTTGCATGATTAAAATAGTTGGTAAGAAACATTAATCCAGAAAAATAAATAACTCCAAAACCTTAACTGCCTTCTCTCATATATTTTACACCAAAATCCACTATTTGCTTTTTTACTGTCTGAATAACTATTTAATGCTTTTGAACCCCAAAACATCACTTTCTGCTTGCCTGACTAAGTGAGTTATTTTACTATTATTGCTCAGTCCATCAATCCTCGTGAGATTGACCCTTACTCATCTGAGGTATTACTTGGTACGACCTGATGCACTTACCGGTTCAGTTGTGGACATTCCAAAAATTCGCACCAAGTTTTTGGTTCCGTTGCCGGAAATTGACTGTGATTGACAACTAACCGTTGTCTGATTGCTTAGATTATGCATTTTTAGCTTTTGATTTTTTTATTTATTTTGTTCTTTAATTTTTGAAAATTTAGTTTAATTTTATTTTAAAATTTTTTCTTAATTTTTTAAATTAAGTTTGGTGTGCCCCTTAGTAATTTTATTTTATTTTTCTCGATTAATTTTTTCAGTTGTTTTTGAATTGAGCATTTACTTCCTTAGCTGATTTTTGAATTCTTTGTGTTATTTATTCAGTTTAATTTTATTTATTTTATTTTTTTTCACATAGGATACTTCACTAAAAATTCTCTGTACTCTGACGTAGAGATTCTCACCTTTTCTCTATTTTCTGTTGTTTATGAGTAGGAACAGGAACAAAGAACCTCTCCTAGATTTTAATCCTGAAATTGAGAAGACCTTGCGGCAGCGCTTACAACAAGCAAGAGCTTATAAAGCTGGTGAAAACCTCAGGGATAATTTTGATAAGGAGGTTGAGGAGTCCACTATGGAGCTCAACAACAACAACAACATGCAGTCAATACAAATGTTGTTAATTAGAATGCTAACGGGCAACCTAGGAGGACTCTTAGCTCTTATACTGCTCCTAGCCTAAATTTTTATGGGAATAGCATTATTGTACCCTCTGTTACTGCTAACAACTTTGAACTGAAGCCTCAGTTGATCTCTCTAGTGTAGCAAAATTGCCAGTTTTACGGACTCCCGTAAGAAGATTCCAACTTGTTTATTTCTAATTTCTTGCAGATCTATGATATTGTGAAGACTAATGGTGTGAATTTTGATGTCTACAAGCTACTTCTCTTCCCATTTGCTACGAAGGATAGAGCAAAGCAGTGGCTTGATACACAGCCCAAGGAGAGCTTGGACACTTAGGACGAAGTGGTCAATAGGTTTCTGACCAAGTTTTTTTGTTCTCAGAAGCTGATTAAGCTGAGGACAGATGTTCAAACCTTCAGGCAGAGAGGGGGAGAGTCTCTTTATGAAGCCTGGAAAAGGTATAAGTTGATACTCAAGAAGTGTCCTTCTGATATGTTCTCAAACTTGATTCAAGTGAAGATATTCTATGATGGAGTTTTTGAGATTTCCAGAATGTCTCTAGATAATTATGTAAGAGGTTCACTCCACATGAAAAAGACCCCTGATGAGGCCATGGAGCTAATTGAAATGGTTGCGAACAACCAGTACTTATACTCTTTTGAAAAGACTCCTGTGAAGAAGAGAGCCATGGAGTTGGATACATTGGATGCTATTCTTGCCCAAAATAAGGCTTAGCCGTCAATACTCAAGACGCTTCTTATGATATTAGTGGTGGTTTCCCTCAAGGTAAGACTTATGACTATGGCCAGTTTACTCTTGAGCCAGTTAATTTCATGGACAACTCCTCCAGAAATCCTAACAATGATCCTTTACTCTAAGACATTTAATCAGGGATGGAAGAATCATCCTAAATTTGGGTAGAGAGACCAATCTCAGAGGCAATCAAACTTCAATAACTCTCAGGGCGATTTTAATCAGAATAATTTCAATAACTGCCAATTTCAAGCCTCTCAGCCACAAGAAGCGCCCACTCAGTCTCAGAGTACTCCTGACTCAGCCTTTATAGTTGTAGAACTCTCCAAGAGTACTCACAGTTTTATGCAGGAGACCAGAGTTTCACTTGAAACATGGAGATACAAATGGGTCAGTTGAGTAAGCAAATACCTAAGAGACCCCCTAACACTCTTCCTAGTGACACAATACCTAATCCAAGAGAAGAGTGCAAGGTTATCATAGTGGTAAGTGAACCAGTGACAAAAGAGGAAGTACAGGTTGCTGAAGGGTCAGAGAAACTAGAAAAGACTGAGGGTACCAAAGTACACGTCCAGAAGCTCCAAAAGGAGACCAAGGACGAACAATTCTCATAGTTCTTAAAGGTTAAAGGTTTTTAGAAAGTTACAAATTAATATTCTTTTTGCTGAGATTTTAGAGCAAATGCCTCCCTATGTTATTATTTCATTAAATGATAGAAGACTGTAAAATAATATTTTATATTTAATTTTATAATTTAATTAATATATATT
>NC_029773.3:31095719-31106362 GCF_000817695.3 Arachis duranensis | reverse complement strand
TAAAATATTATATATTTAAATATATTTATGTATACATATATTAATATATTCTATATTTATAAAATCTATCAATATTTTTTGTTTTATAATTTTTATTTTTTATTTAATAAAATTTAATCATTCATAAAAAATTTTTGTTTTTGTCAGGTAAATTGGACAACTCCCAATTTTAAGCATCACAAACTCACGCACACTATACACACATATTTAAGATTCTATTCACTATTTGGCCATTACTAAGGTTCGAATTCGGTTGCAACACATTAAGAGAAATCATATATTCTCATTCAACAAAAGTCTCAGCTATTTCATAAAAAGTTAAGCATCTAGTACGCACAAAGTGTTTAGGCCCATTTTAAAAGTACTCAATTAATAGAAAAAAAGACAAAAAGGTTCTTGATTTTTTGACTTACATATATTTAGTCTTCAAAAATTTAAAAATATATTTAAATTTTTGATTTTTTTAAAATTTAGATAGGTTAATTTTTATTGTTCATTTGACTTTGTCAGACTCAAAAAAAAAGTTAAATGTGACTCTCATTATACTGACTTAGCCGTTACGAACGTTTACGTGAAAGAATTTTTAAAATGGGACAAATTAGATTCATAAATTAATATATCCAAATTTTAAAAAAATTAAGAATTTAAATATATTTTCAAATTTTCAGAAATTTAAATATCCACACACTAAAAAATTAAGAATTAATTTATGTTTTTCTCCAAACAATATGTATAAAAGAACAAGCATTGCACATGTTTATAAACGCAGCTAAGCCTTTATTTAAGTAGGAAAGTATGTGCCTTTTAATATGCTATATGCCGGTTTAAAATTTGACGAAAATCAAGTGGTAAATAAAAACTCTTAAATTAGGTATGCAAATATTGAGTATGAATGAACTTATAATATAATGTCTAGAATTAGAAATTTTTCAATTAAAAAAAGAAATTACATATCATTTAAAATAAAATTGGGTACGTCTAAAATAAGTATAACAACTTTATGCTTATTGAATGTCTTATTATTATAAACCATTGAATTTCATTAAATATAAATCAAAAGTTACTATAAAAAAAAATATTAACAGACTATAATAAATATAAAATACATTAGACATCACTAGTACATAAATAAATAAATATTTTTTAATATACAATATTTTAAATAAAAAATATAATTTTTATTTTCAAATAATAAATATAAAATATATAAATGCAAAAAATATAAATCTTTTTTATTGTACAGAATGTCTCTGATACGGTTTAGGAGGTGGATCGGGAATCTGCGGGTCGAGTCGGATGTCGGATTGTCCAGGCGGAGCGGAGGGGAGGTACCTGCAAAGACACTCCGACGCTCAAGTCAGAATGGATCTAAGAGGTGTAAGGTGTGAGGAATGAATGAATACCTGGAGGGACCTGGGTCCTCTATTTATAGGTGATGGTGGTTATCTTATTTTATCTTATCTGGTTAAGATAAGGGAGACGTTTGAATTCAAAAGTTAGTTAGGAGCTCTAGAGGGCCGGTTCCAGGCCTTCTAGAAGGACGAGACGGGTTGGTCTGAGGAGCCGGGTTCGGGTTCGGTCACGGGTCCGGGATCCGCGGGCCGGATCCGTAACAGTTGCCCCCGTAGCGGGAGAGCGAGTAAGGTCGGTTTGTCGTTAGTGAGGTGAGACGTTTTTCACCGCATCTCCTGGTCTTTGTCGAGTGTCCGTTCAGTGACGAGGTCGGTTTCTCGATTTCGTTTGGTAAAAGATTCGTTCTGACCGTTTTTTGGTCTTGACGTGACCTTTCCGTGCCTGCTGCGCCCGTTGCGTCCTTTGAGGCGTGATTTATTAGTTTGCTTTTCCAAGGGGGCATTTATTGTGGGGTTTTTTTCTCTTTCTTGCCCCTGTGAGTCTTCATTGTGCCTAGGGTTAGTTGTGTCTTTTGCTTTCTTTTGAAACCGTTTTTGCTTTGGTTTTATTTCTCTCGTCCGTTTTTTCTTCTAAAGAGAAACTCTTCATTTTCTGAAAGGGAACTCTTCCGCTGTTTTTGCTTTCTGGTGCCGCTCTGCTTCTTCTGTTTTTCCTGGTTTTCTTCAAGCTTCCTTCTAATTTACCAGGTTGGCATGCTTTGCCTTTTTTCTTTTTTACTTTGTGCATGCTTGTTCTGTTTTTGCCATGCATTTGTTCTGCCTGTTTTCTTTTTTATTTGCTTGTTTATTGTGCTTGGTGTTTCGTTTGTTGAGTTTTGGGGAAGGGGCTGAGCACCGCCGGTTTTTCCTTGATTGTAGTGGTGGGTCATCGCGTTGGGTTTGGTAGTGGTGTTAGGTTTTTGTCTTGTTACTGTGTAGAGTTGGTAGGCTGATGGTGGTGCTCCTCCCTGTTTTTACTGCGTAGAGTTAGTAGGCTGATGGTGGTGCTCCTCCCTGTTTTAGGTATGCAGCGTCGGAGAAATGAGGGTGTGGGTGCCCCTATTGCCCCTTCCAGGGGCGTTCCCAATCGCTATGGTTGGGTGACCAGCGATGTATGGGGTGTTCCGTCGCGGATGACGGAGGGTGATCTCCAATGGCTCCGCGACCAGGGGGCAATTTGCGGTGGTGGTGATGAGGAGGGGCGATATGAGCTCGTGCTCCCTGATGCCGACGAGCGCGTTTGTTACTTGAACCTCCATTCGCCCACCGTGCCGGACTGGATGTGGGTTTATGAGTCCATGTTTACTCGGCTTGGCGTGCGGTTCCCGTTTTCGCCGTTTGTCCAGGGTTTACTTAGTCGGTGTTCCGTAGCGCCGTCTCAGCTTCACCCGAATAGCTGGGCAGCCGTGCGATGTTTTGAGCTGGTGTGCCGGTATCTCGATCTTCCGGCTTCAGTTCCTGTTTTTCTCTTTCTTTTCTTGTGCACTCTTCCGACTAAGGAAGGGAAGCACAAGAAAGGATATATGTCTTTCCGTGCTCAACCTCATCGCCGGATTTTTGGGTTGTTTGAGGATTCTTTTCACGGATTTAAATGGGAGTATTTTAAGGTGCGTCCCGTTCAGGGGCACCACCCGTTTTGGCTTACATTGGAGGGCGAGCGCCGGTTTCCGACGTATTGGAATTTTGGTGCCGGCCCGTCAGTTCTGACTAAGATTTCCTATGATGATTTGTCTCGGGAGGATAAGGATATTGCCAGCGTTTTGTGGCATTTGTTTGGCGAGCGTCCGTTGAATCCTCGAGACGTTATGGGGGATCCTGAGGCTTGTCGGACATATATTAGTGTGTTCCCTTTTTTTTAACTCTTCTCCTGTTTTCTTTCAGTTGAGATGGCTGGCGGGCTGACTTCTTTGGCAAGGCTGAAGGCCGCGTTGGTTCGGGAGGAGGGGTCGTCGTCTCCATCTACTCCTGTCACGAATCCGGCTGTGGATTCTCAGGCTGCCTCTCAGGGGGTGGTTTCTTCGGGGGCACCTACTGGCATTCAGGTTCCTCCCGGTTCTGCGAGTTCGCCTGAGGTCGTCGTGGTGACGGCTGCTGAGGCTTCTCGGAAGAGGAGTAGGCCTGAGGAGCCAGGCAGTGAGACCTTTGAGGAGGAGGGTTTGGTACCTAGTGTGATGGACCGACGCTTCGATGCTACGGGTTTTATTGATCAGCACTTGATGCCTGGAACGGAGTCGTTTTTTGATGGCTGTGACGTCTCGTTCCAGGCCAAGTCAGTTTACCGTGCCCTTCTTCGCTCTGCCGTGGTTGTTCGGAAGGCCGAGCCCGTGATGGCTCAAGTGGGTTTGTTAGAAAAAAAGCTTCGGCAGGCTCAGGCTAATGTGACTAAGCTGAAGGAGGAGCTTGAGGCCGCCAATATTGCGAAGGAGAAAGCAGTGAAGTCTTCAGAGGATGCCGGGGCGGAGATTCTCCGACTTGCCGGTGTTGAGACTTCGCTTCTTTCTCAATTGGCGGAGGAGCGGACGCGTGCTTCGGATGCGGGTTCTCAAGCTGCCGTGCTTCTCGCCGAGTCAGAAACTCTGAAGGCTGAGGTTGAAGCTTTGAAAAAGGAGAAGACGGGTCTGTTGGCTGATGCTAAGGATGCCATCGCTGCTACCGAGGAGACGATGAAGGCGCAGGTTCTGGTGTTGGCTCCTGGCGTAGATGTGTCCGTGATGGGAGCGTTTAAGACTGTTCGTGATGGTCGGATTGTCAACCTTGAGTAGTTCTCTGTAATTAGTTTTATCTTTGAACTTTGCTTGTTTTTGAATATTTCCAGTGGCTTAAGGGCCGTAACTTGTTTTTAATGGTATTTTCAGCCGTTTGGGTCTTTTTGTACGATCCGTTTTGTGGCGTTTTTTGGCCGTTCGGGCCTTCTCGTATATTTGAGTTTGTTTGTTTTCTCGTTTTCATCAACCGTCGTTTGGTCGGTTTTTATGGATATCCGCGTGTTCGGCCTAGGGGGTGATCAGTCCTCCAGTGATGGCCGTGTCTTTTGTTCCGTGTTTGAGAAGCGGAAATAACTTGTAATGGAGATGAAGTGGAAATAACTTGTAATGAAAATTTTATTTGAATGGTTGGGCCTCGTTAAAACCCTTCGTTAGCGAGGGAAAAGAGTACCTGGGGTTAAAAGACGAAAAGAAAAATAAAAATGAAAGAAAAACAAAGGGTGACTTATTTAAGTGTAGTATCTTCGTAAGTTGGCTGCGTTCCAAGTTCTTGGTATTTCGCTGCCGTCGAGTCGTTCGAGTTTATATGCTCCTTTTCCGATTATGGCCTTGATTCTGTATGGTCCTTCCCAGTTGGGGGCGAGTTTCCCTTCCCCTGGGGTCGTTGGACCAATATCGTTTCGTCGTAGGACGAGGTCATTGGTCGTGAACTCCCGTCGGATAACGCCGTGATTGTACCTTAGGCTGATTCGTTGTTTGAGTGCTAACTCTTTGATGTGAGCTAGACTTCTCTCTTCGTCGATAAGAACTCGTTCGGCTTCCTCGTCGTTACTTCCGACTGTTTTCCTGGGGCTGGGGTCCCTGATTTCCACTATGATGACTGCTTCTACGCCGTATGTTAATCGAAAAGGCGTTTCCCCCGTGCTCGTTTGGGGTGTCGTTCGGTACGACCATAGAACTGACCCCAACTCATCTGCCCATAGTCCTTTGGCTTCGTCGAGCCGTTTCTTGAGTCCTTTAACGATTATTTTGTTCGCGGATTCCACTTGTCCGTTTGTTTGGGGATGTTCTACTGACCTGAAGCGATGGGATATGCGTAATCCTTCTAGGAATTCTCTGAATTTTTTGTCGGTAAACTGGGTTCCGTTGTCTGAGATGATGACCTCGGGGATTCCGAATCGGGTGATGATCTGTCGCCAGACGAATTTTCGACACTGGGTCACCGTTATGGAGGCCAGAGGTTCGGCTTCGATCCATTTGGTGTAGTAGTCTATGGCGACAATGAGATATCTGAGTTGGCCGGGTGCTGTGGGGAAGGGTCCGACGAGGTCGATTCCCCAACTGCCGAACGGCCGTTCTGCCGATATGGTGTTGAGTTGGTGTGGGGCGGCTTGGTGGATATTGGCGTGTCTTTGGCATTTGTCGCAGCTTTTTGTTAATTGTATGGAATCTCGAATGATCGTGGGCCAGAAGTAGCCAGCCCTGATGATTTTTTGGGCTAGTGTCTTTCCTCCGATGTGGTGACCGCAGCAGCCCTCGTGGATCTCGCGGAGTATGTACTCCGTGTCCCCAGGTTCGATACATTTGAGTAGGGGTTGCGAGAATCCACGTTTGTATAGCTGTCCTGCTATGATGGAGTAGTTGGCGGCTTCTCTTTTTATTCGCCTTTCCTCTTTTGGGTCTGGTGGTAGGGTTCCGTCGAGGAGGTACTGTAGGATAGGGTATGTCCAGGACTCCCGGTTTGAGGATGTTAGATGTGCGCTGATTATCGTTGATACGGAAGGCGACCTAACGACCTCCTGAATTAGTGATCTGTTACCGTGTCCCGATTTTGTACTGGCTAGTTTGGAGAGTAGGTCCGCCCTGGCGTTTCGTTCCCTGGGGACGTGTTGTATGGTAATGTTTTCGAATCCTTCCTTCAATTCATTTACCTTGTTGAGGTATTGTTGGAGTAGGGGATCCCGGGTTTGGTAGCTTCCGTTGATTTGGGAGCAGACTACCTGGGAATCGGTGTTTACTTCAAGTACCTTTGCGCCGACTTCCCGGGCTAGGGTTAGGCTTGCTAAGAGGGCCTCGTATTCTGCTTGGTTATTTGATACTGGAAAGTCATATCGTATTGATTGTTCAATTGTGATCCCGTTTTGGTTTTCGAGTATAATTCTGGCGCCTCCGTGAGTGGAGTTTGATGAGCCGTCGACGTGCAGTTTCCATGGTTCGGGGGTGAGTTTAATCGGAGTCATTTCAGCGATGAAATCGGTCAAGGCCTGCGCTTTGATGGCGTTTCGAGGTTCAAACCTGATCTGGAATTGAGATAACTCGATGGACCATGCTAGCATTCTTCCTGCTAGGTCGGGTTTTTGTAATACCTGTTTGACCGCTTGGTCGGTTCGGACTGTTATGGGGTGAGCTTGGAAGTATTGTTGTAGCCGTCGGGAAGCCGAGAGGAGTGCGAAGGCTAGCTTTTCTAAGCGTGAATAGCGAGCTTCTGTATCCTGTAGGACCTTGCTTATGAAGTATATGGGTTTTTGTTCCTTTTTCTCGTTTTCCCGGACGAGTGCTGCTGCGATTGCTTCTTCTGTTATGGAGAGGTACAGGTAAAGTGTTTCCCCTGTTTGGGGTTTGGCGAGGATTGGAGGTTCCGCTAGAACCCTCTTGAAGTGTTGGAACGCTTCTTCGCATTCTGTCTCCCATTTAAAAAGGGTTCCTTTTTTCATTAGTTTGAAAAAAGGGATTGCCCTTTGGGCCGATGCCCCGAGAAACCGGGATAGCGCGGTCAGTCGGCCGGTAAGTTTTTGGATGTCTTTGAGGTTTTTGGGACGACATTTCTCTGGGTTTGCCTCAACTCCGCGTTGCGTGATCATGAAGCCGAGGAATTTTCCTGCTTCCATTCCGAAGGCGCATTTTGTCGGGTTGAGCCGCATTTGGTGTTTTCGTAGGGTGTTCATTATTACCTTGAGGTCGTCGGTTAGTTGCTCACCGGATTCAGTCTTGGCGAGCATATCGTCTATGTAGACTTCTATTTTGTTTCCGGATAGGTTGCGAAATATCTTGTTAACAAGTCGCTGGTAGGTGGCTCCGGCGTTTTTTAAGCCGAAAGGCATTACTGTGTAGCAGTAGGTTCCGTCCGGGGTGATAAATGCTGTTTTTTCTTCGTCTGGTCGGTGCATCGGGATCTGGTTGTAGCCGGAATATGCGTCCATGAAGCTGAGGTATCGGTGGCCGGATGCTGCGTCCACTAGCCCGTCGATGTTTGGTAGGGGGAAGGCATCCTTCGGGCATGCTTTGTTGAGGTCTGTGTAGTCGACGCACATTCGCCATTTCCCGTTAGATTTTCTTACCAGTACGACGTTGGCTAGCCAGGTTGTGTAGGGGAGTTCCCGGATGAAGTTGGCTTCGAGCAGGGCTTTAACTTGATTTCTGACCTCGGCGGCTCGGTCTGGTGACATTTTCCGTCTTCTTTGTGCTACTGGCTTAGCTAGGGGGTCTACTGCCAGATGGTGAGACATTAGGTCGGGGTTTATTCCCGGCATATTGGCTGGTGTAAATGCGAACAGGTCTCTGTTCTGTTTCAAGAGTTGGGAGAGTTCTTCTTTGAGGTCGTACGGGAGGTTTCTATTGATGAAAGTGTATTCTTCTTTGATTGGCCCTATCTGTAGCTTTTCCATGTCTCCTTCTGGTTCCGGTCTAGGTTGGCCATCTAGTCGTGCGTCTAGGTCGGCAAGGAATATTCCGGCCGCGTCCCGGGATTTTTTCCTTAGGGCTAGGCTATTGTTGTCGCATTCGGCTGCGACTTCTCGGTCTCCGTGAATGGTTCCGATGGTGCCATCGTCGGTTCTGAACTTCATGAGGAGGTATTTGGTAAAGATGACTGCAGAGAAGTCGTTGATCGTTTTTCTCCCGAGAATGACGTTATAGGCTGTGGAGTCTTTTAGGACTACGAATTCGGATAAGATCGTCTTTCTTTGATTGCTTGTTCCTATGGTGATGGGAAGGGTAATCGAGCCATCTGGTTTGAGAAAGTTGTCTCCGAGGCCCGTGACGTCGTGGCGGTGTGTTTGGAGGTTGTCGTTGCAGAGCCCGAGTTTGTCGAAAGCTCCTCGGAAGAGGATGTTGGAGTCTGCGCCGGTGTCTACCAGTATTCTTCTTACTAGTCCTGTTCCAATTCGGGCTGATATGACGAAGGGGGCATCTTCGGCCGAGGTGCCGTGTTGGCAGTCCTCCGGCAAGAAAGTTATCGTGCTGTCGGCTGTGGCGACTGGGTCGTGGTGTCTGACGGCCATTATCTTGAGGTCTTTTTTCATTGTTAGTTTTGATTTATTTGATACGTCCTTGCCCGTGATGACGTTTACTATGATGGTCGGGTCTTCTTCGGGGTTTTCCCTGGGGGGTAGCTTTTGAGTTCTCGGGTTGCGCCCTTCTCTTTCTGGCGACTTGTCTCTGTCGGCGCGCCTTGGTTCTCTGATGGTTTTGACGAACTCCGGGAGTTTGCCGTCTCGTATGGCCTGTTCGAGAGCGTCTTTAAGGTCAAAACAATCTTGTGTTTTGTGGCCGTAGCCTCGGTGGTAGTCACAGTAGAGGGTTTTGTTGCCTCCTGTCCTTTCCTTGAGCGGTCGGGCTCTGGGGATGACGCCTCGATCTGCTATTTGGTGGTATATCTCGGTAATTGGTGCTGTTAGGGGCGTGTAATTAGAGAATTTTCCTATTCTTGGTGGTCGGTTGGTTGGCCTAAGGTGGTCTTGTTGGTTCTCTTTGTGTGAGGGATTATGACGTGGAGTCGGGTTGCCGTGTTGGGTAGCGGCGTGCTGCCGTTTGTTGGCAGCGACGACCTGGCTGACTTCCTCGTCGTTGATGTAGTCTTTGGCGACGTTCTGAATTTCGTGCATGGTCCACACTGGTTTAGTAGTGAGGTGTTTGCGAAAATCTTCATTCATGAGCCCGTTAGTTAGGCAGAGGCTTGCAACGGAGTCCGTGAGTCCGTCGACCGTCAGGCATTCGTCGTTGAAGCGGTCGAGGTATTTCCTTTGTAGATTCTTCTTGCTTCTGTGTGACCCCTAGCAAGCTGATGGGGTGTTTGGCCTTGGTGATTCGGGTTGTGAATTGGGCCATGAATTTTTGTGTGATGTCGTGGAAGCCGGTTATGGATCCGTTTGGGAGGGCGTTGAACCATTTGATCGCTGGTCCGGCGAGGGTTACTGGGAAGGCTCTGCATCGAACCGCGTCGGATGCTCCTTCCAAGTTCATTCTGGCCTCGAAGGCCGTTAGGTGTTCTTGAGGGTCCTTAGTTCCGTCATACTTCATGTCGGTGGGTTTGTCGAAACCTTTGGGGAGTTTTGCTCTTAAGATTCTTTCCGTGAAGGGCGTGGCTCCCATTATGATGTGGTCGTTTCTCGTGCGTTTGGTGTTTCGTCGTCTCGGGTCTTCGTCCGAGTCGTGTTGACGGCTCAGATCGTGGGACGCGCTGCGGTGGTGTTTTTTGTTGTGTCGCCGTTCTGGCGATTTCTCGTGTCGATGGTTACGTGAGGTACTACGGCCATCTCTCCTATCGTGTTGCTGGGTTGGCGACCTTCCGCGGTGGGATCGTGGCCTGGACGTTGCCTGGCTTCCGTGCTCATTGGCGTATTTTCCTCTGTCGGTCAGTTTGCCTTCAAGTTCCTGGACTCGGAGGCAGAGATCCTGAATGATCTGCGCCGCTTTGTCCCTTGCTTTCTCGGGGTGTTGTGGGTCTGTGACCATGTGTTCGTTCGTGCAGTGGATGGTGCTTGCTATCCTGGCTTGGTTCATGACCTCCTGTTGTTCTGAGGCCGGATGTCGTGGTCGGAAGTCGTCTTGGCTTGATGGGTTTTCCTCCAGGATACCCTCCATCTGGTTCGACTGTCGCAAGTCCCCACAGACGGCGCCAATGTACAGAATGTCTCTGATACGGTTTAGGAGGTGGATCGGGAACCTGCGGGTCGAGTCGGATGTCGGATTGTCCAGGCGGAGCGGAGGGGAGGTACCTGCAAAGACACTCCGACGCTCAAGTCAGAATGGATCTAAGAGGTGTAAGGTGTGAGGAATGAATGAATACCTGGAGGGACCTGGGTCCTCTATTTATAGGTGATGGTGGTTATCTTATTTTATCTTATCTGGTTAAGATAAGGGAGACGTTTGAATTCAAAAGTTAGTTAGGAGCTCTAGAGGGCCGGTTCCGGGCCTTCTAGAAGGACGAGACGGGTTGGTCTGAGGAGTCGGGTTCGGGTTCGGTCACGGGTCCGGGATCCGCGGGCCGGATCCGTAACAATTACTTTGTTAAAAATATTATTATATAATATAAATTTTTATTAAAATATTTATAAAAATGTAGTTTATTTAAAAGTGTAGCTTCCGACGAGGTGTAAATATTATTTTATATATTTAATAATAAATTACGTCAATAAATATTTTAAGAGTGTAGCTTCCGACAAAAAAAAGGAACGAGGATATTGTAGAAAATTATTTTAAATATATTTATTAACGTAATTAGTTAATAAAAATATTATTATATAATATAAATTTGTATTGAAATATT
>NC_029773.3:31036150-31095508 GCF_000817695.3 Arachis duranensis | reverse complement strand
AATTGAATTTGTGTATTCTGTTGGGCTGAATTTGTGGGCCGTGAGACGTCTTTATTGTTGTCATGGGCTGAGGTAGAAGAGTGATTTAATACGCCCCCGCACGTTGGAGGATGAAAGATGTCAAGAATCCTAAGCTTATTCAGATTAAGATGGAAGGGTTGAGGAGACAAATGCTTGGTGAAAATGTCGGCTAGTTGCCCAGAAGAGAAAATTGGGAGAAGTTTCATCACTCCAGCTTGAGCTTTTTGTCAAACCAAGTGACAATCAACCTCTAAATATTTGGTTCGTTCATGAAAAATCGGGTTAGCAGCAATATGAAGAGCACTCTGATTATCACAATATAAAACTGGTGGGCGAATAGGGGAGATGCGTAAAAATTGTAACACATTTAGTATCCATTGAAGTTCACAAGTTGTGTTGGCAAGTGCACGATATTCTGCCTCCGTGGATGAGCGGGCAACGGTGGTTTGTTTCTTGGTCTTCCAAGAGACTAAAGAATTGCCTAAGAAGAAACAATAACCTATTAAAGATCGTCGAGTGTCAGGACATTCAGCCCAATCAGAGTCACTGAAGCCAAGAAGCTGAATTTCTGATTCCCTTGGAAAGAAAAGTCCTTTGCCAGGACTAGTTTTCAAATATCGTAACACATGCTTGGCAGCTTGAAGATGAGATTCAGTAGGAGATGCCATGAATTGACTTAATTACTGAGTTGCATACATGATGTCCGGTCGAGTAGTGGTAAGATAGATAAGACGGCCAACTAAACGGCGATATACAAAAGGGTCGGATAGCAGGGGACTTTTGTCTTGATATAGTCTTGTGGTATTATCCATTGGAACAGAAGCAAGTTTAGCACCTAATAAACTAGAATCCTCTAAAAGATCAAGACAGTATTTTCTTTGAGATAAGCAAATTCCCTTCTCTGATTGAGCAACTTCAATACCCAAAAAATATTTTAATGGGCCCAAGTCTTTAATTCGGAAGTGTTGGTGCAAAATAGACTTAATGGTAGCAAGTTTAGAAATGGAATTACCAGTGAGAACAATGTCGTCAACATAGACTAGAAGGATAGAAATTTGATCACCAATGAATTTAACAAATAGGCTATAATCAGATGAGGTCTGCTGATATCCATGAGATAGCAAAAGATGAGAAAGTTTGTCATACCACATACGACTAGATTGTCGTAAACCATACAATGACTTTACTAGCTTACAGCATTGATTCGGTTGAGGAGATGTAAATCCGGGTGGCAGAGTCATATAAACATCCTCAGAAAGATCCCCATGTAAGAAAGCATTATTGACATCCAACTGATGTATGGGCCAACGCTTCATAGAGGCCAATGCCAAAACTAATCTGATGGTGGCAGGCTTGACAACAGGGGAGAAAGTTTCTAAAAAATCAACACCTTCAGTTTGAGTGAACCCTTTAGCCACAAGGCGTATTTTATATCGATCAACTGAACCATCAGGCTTGCGTTTGATGCGATAGACCCATTTACAGCCAACCGGCTTAACCCCTGCAGGGTAATCAACAAGACGCCAAGTTTTATTCAGCTCAAGAGCATCCAACTCATCTTTCATAGCACTACGCCAATTAGTGTGTTGATTGGCGTCCTTAAAAGACTTTGGCTCAACATCAGAATGTAGAGATAAAAGAAATCTTTTATGTGAAGATGAAAGAGAAGAAAAAGACATGACTGAAGATAAAGGATACTTGCACTTTGAGGGAGATTAATTTATAGAGATGAGAGAGGAATTACACAAGTAATCAGAGAGATATGCTGGAGGTCGGTGAGGCCGGTCGGAATGACGAGGATGGGGTTGCTCGGGTGGTGAAGAAGGTGACGGGGGATGAGAAGGTGATGGTGGACTGGTGTCTAGTGCGGAAGGAGAGATGGGTGTCTGTATTGAAAGTGATTCGGTGGTCATTGGTTCAACTTGGCTAGGTAACGATAGTGAGAAAGAGGGAGAGGTTGTTGGAGAAAATAAAGAACTAGGTGGAGTTGGGTCAATGGGTATAGGTGAGAGTTCAACTGGAAGATTAACTGAATCTTGTTTTTGAGAAGGTGTGTTTGGCAATGTTGGGCTGAGTGTCTGGAATTGGACATTTTTTGTGACTAAGGGCAAGATCATTTCATAAAAAATCACGTTTCTAGAAATCTCAATTCTTTTATCTTCTAAAACATAAACAATATATCCTTTAAAACCACTTTGAAAGCCTACAAATACAGCATTTTTGGCTCTTGGATCAAATTTTGATCTATTTGCCTTTAGGGTAGAAACAAAACATAAGCATCCAAAAACTTTAAGGTCATGATAATTTGGTGGATGATTGAATATGATCTCAAATGGTGTTTTAAAATTAATTGCGGATGATGGAACTCTGTTAAGTAGATAAACAGCATGTCTAACAACATAACACCAAAAAGATGATGGTAAATTAGATTGAAACATAAGAGCACGAGCTATATTCAAAATATGTTGATGCTTGCGTTCTACCCTTCCATTTTGTTAAGGAGTTTCAACACAACTACGTTGATGAATAATGCCCTTTGAAGCATAAAAATCAGATAAAATAAATTCTAGTCCATTATCGGAACGAATAGTTTTGACTTTGGAGTTGAATTGTGTTTCAATTTAAGTAATAAAATTTTTTATTTGATTTTGCACTTCTCCTTTTGATTTTAATAAAGTAACCCATGTAAAGCGGCTAAAATCATCAACAATAGTAAAAAAATATTTATGATTATGAATAGAACTTTGTCGAAACGGACCCCAAATATCAAAATGTAATAAATCAAAACCTGCATTGGCTTTGTTAAAACTTTGAGAAAATGAAAGTTTCTTTTGCTTAGAAAGATGACAAATGTCACAAGCCTCATCATGATGTATAGAGATAAAAGGAAATTGTTTATGTAAATGATTAAGTCTTTGCCCATAAGGGTGTCCTAAACGAAAATGCCATATATTAGAAGGTGTAATGGGTGGAGATTGGATGGTTTATGGAGTGTGTAGTGAATGAATTTTTACCGAAATTGGGTTCAAAGACATCTAATCCCTCTCTCATTCTGGCCAAATCAATTGTCCCCAAATTGTTGCTCTGTAAAGTGCAAGAAGAAGATGAAAAAGTGAGTTCATATGTGAGTGCTGAAGTAATTTTTGAAACAGAGATAATATTAAAGTTGAAATGAGGTAAATAAAGAACATCATGAAGAACCAAGGATGGTGAAAATTGAACAATGCCAGTAGCTTGAGAACCATTTGGTAAATGAACAATAATAGGAGAAGTTTGTGTGTAAAAAATAAACCAAGACAAATTTGATGCAATGTGATCTGTGGCACCAGAATCAATGATCCAAGTATTCAAGAATGAATCTCGATTTGAAGAATTGTTAACAGTAGAAAAAGTATTGAAAGAACAAAGATAATGAGTAGTTGGACTTGGAAAAAGCTCAAGTTGGTTTGAAGGACGAGCTTCTTCATTGAAAGGAAGTGCCATGAAAGAAAAGTGTTGGGTTGACGAAAGGTCCAAAAGAGGCTCCGGATGAAGTTGCTGTTGTGCCCTTTCTCCTTGATCCATGGATGTCAGCAGAGCTCAAGAGGAGCTCTGATACCATAATAAAACGGAAAGAGTATACAAAGATAATAAAATTGTGAAAGAATAATAATGAAAGAAAAGAAAAGATGAAAAAATTTTATTGATTGTTGATTGCTGTGTATTCTGTTGGGCTGAATTTGTGGGCCGTGAGACGTCTTTATTGTTGTCATGGGCTGAGGTAGAAGAGTGATTTAATAATTTTATTGCATGATAATTGTTGATCTTAATAAATAAAAAAGATTTATAATTTTTGTATTTATATGTTTTATATTTATTATTTGAAAATAAAAAATTATATTTTTCAATTAAAATATTATATATTAAAAGATATTTATTTATATACTAGTGATGTTTAATGTTTTCTATATTTATTATGGTCTATTAATATTTTTTAGTAGCTTTTGATTTATATTTAATAAAATCAAATGGTTTATAACAATATATAAGACACATTCTATGAAACACAGATGCTTCATTGAGTTACGGTGTCTACGTGTCAGACACATTTCAGACACGACTACGACACTCACCGACACTCGTCTGACATGCGTGTCTGCTATGTCCAATCGTGTCTTAATGAAAAATAAAAAATTCTTCTCTTGACACGCTTGAACACGGTTAAATACCATCACGTGTTAGTGTGTTCAGTTTTATTCTTAACATCTATTTTTAAAATAAATTTAAAAATAGTATATATTATTATTTATTAAAACAAAAAATATTTTAAATAATTTATAAAATTAAAACAAGACATTAAAAATAATTAAAAATTATTTACGTTTTAATATCAAGAAAATATAAAAATATCACTACAATTCATCTAAAAAATACTTTATATTTTATATATATGGGTGTCTCCGTATCATATAAAATTTTAAAATTTGTGTGTCGGTATATTCCGTATCGTGTCGTATTTTTTGTCCATATTAACATCCGTGCATCATAGGACACATTTAATAAACACAATTATTGTGTTTATCTTAGACATGCCAATAAAATTTACATGCATGAATGAAACAGATATGACATTAGTGTAAAAATGGTGAAAAAACAAAGAAAGGGCTAGTTAGCTAAATCTTTTAGAACAGATATGACATTTGTTTAATATGCATTTAAATGTGACTATGCTATTTTTCCTATATATAAGTTGCACCAATATAACGAAATTTATGAGTTACAGCTTAAGATGTATGGGTCCTTTACGATTTATTTGTTTGGGAGTTAAAAGACAATTCATTGTTGCTATTTATTGATGTTCGCTGAACTTGCATGCTCCAGCTGAAAATCTTGCAAAAGTTGAATCGTCAAAGAAACTATTCATTGAGTCTGACTTCTTATTACTCACTGAGCTGGCCATGTTCACTCTCTATTTGTTGATGGCTATTTTTTCGGAGAATTTTAAATAACTTCAGAATTTTAAAATAATTAACTTGTTTTTTGTTATTGCAATCATTTATCTTTTTGAAGACACCAAAAGAATAAATCACTTATCTTTTTGTAAAATAATGTTCTCCGCTATTCTTGTAAAAAGTTTACCACATATATACCAATAATGTTGCATCATGTAAAAAATATTATTAATTATTTTTTAATTTAATTATGTTGAAAATCCTATTAATTTTGATGATTATCCAAAATATAATGTTAAATGTTAGAATAAATATCTTTTTTAACTTTAGATTATTTATTTAAAAAATAAAATATTTTTTTATAATTTAAAATAATCAATCTTTAATCATAAGTAGTAGACAATAATAAAAATCACCTAGATTAATTCTTTAAATAATTAAAAATTGACTAGAGATTTTTAAATTTGGAAAGACTACTTTATCCTTCGATCATGGTTGGAGGTGAAAATTACAAGTTCTCAAAATGTTAATATTCTAGAGAGATATTCTCCACATACAAGTCATTTTGACATAAAGTTTATACAAGTTCTTTTAACCTAATTTATCTCACGCGCTTCTTTGTCACTCCTGATACTTCGTTATCGCCATCACCAACATCATCATCTCCTCTCCTCCTCATTTTTCTCCTTCTTTTCTCATTGGAATTACTTCTCCTCATTCCTTTTCTTCCATCTCTTCCATCATCTTCATCCTCCTTCCTTTTCTTCCTTCTCCCCCATCACCTTCATCATCATAATCATCATCGTTATAGTCATCGTCATCTTCTTCTTATACATATCATCGTTATTGTTGTCGTCATTATTGTTATCGTTCTCATAGAATTTTCGCTATATTGATGACGTTGCTTGATCCAAAACTGATTTGGATGTGTTTCTGTTGATAATTTAGTCATTTTTTGTGTGTTATTTTCAAACTGAATTTGTGTGTCGTAATCAACAAAAAAAAATTGGTGTTGGAGTTATGAATCTGAATTATTATTGTGATAAATCTGTTCCATTCTCGTTTCGGTGTACTTTAGAAAACTTTCGGTATATTTTGAAAATCTTTCGGTGTATTGTAAAATTTTTTTAGTGTATTTTTATTATGATAAGTTTTACATAATTCAAAATTCTTTTTCTCCCCCCTCCTCATCTTTTGCTGCTTCTTCTTCTTCTTTCTCATCATCATCACCATCATCTTCTTTTTTTATTCTTCTTTTTTTTTTGTTTTATCTTCTCAACTTTCTTCTTATTTTACTCTCTTAACAAGAATAAAAGAAATTAAACAAAGAAGAAGAAGAAACATAATGGTACAAAATTACTTGGAAGAGGATAAACTTACATTCATTCAACTAAAATAAAGAAAGAAATAAGAAAAAAAAGAACGAAAAAATACAGCATTAGAGAAAATATTTTTATATATTTGCAGCACATTTGGGTGTAATACGAAAATATTTAGGTATAACACGAAGATATTTAGGTGTAACACGAAGATATTTAAGTGTATTGTTTAAGAATTTTCAATGTATGTGTACTGATAAGTTCTGCATAATTCAAAACTCTTCCTTTCCCTCCTCCTCATCGTTTGGTGCTTCTTCTTCTTTTTTTTCGGGCTTGTTTGGGTGAACTTCTAAAAGTATATCTTTTTTTGAGTTATCTTTTTTTAAAAGATCTTATGAAAAAGTAAAAGTAATTTTATATTTGGGTATCTCATGTAAAAAGATTTTTTTATCTATCAATTATGTTTGCTATAACAATATAAAAATACTTTTTTGTTTATTTTTTATATGAAAAACTTCTTTTTTTAAGGAAAAAAGATCTTTTAAAAATAGATGTAAATTTCAGCTTCTCAAAAAAAATGTTTTTTATTTTTCTAGTGCTTTTACTTTTACTACTAAAAATTTGCTAAATACGCTAAAAAATTAAAAAAATTAAAAAAAGATCTTTTTTATCAAGATAACGGCGCCCAAACAAGCACGAACTCATCATCATCACCTTCTTCTTCTTTTTTTATTCATCTTTTCTTTTTTGTTTTACTTTCTCAAGTTTCTTTTTGTTTTATTCTCTTAACAAGAATAAAAACAAAAAAATCAAATAAAGAAGAAGAAAAACTACATAATGCTACAAAATTATTTGAAAGATGATGAACTTTTATTCATTCAACTAAAATAAAGAAAGAAATATGAAAAAAAGAAAAAAATGCAGTATTAGAGAAAATATTTTTCTGTATTTGTAGCAAATTCGGATGTAATACAAAGATATTTGAATGTATTGTTAAAGAATTTTCATTGTATGTGTGCTGATAAGTAGTTCTGCATAATTTAAAACTCTTCCACTCCCTCCTCCTTATCTTCTACTGTTTCTTCTTTTTTTCATCATTATCACCATTTTTTATTCATCTTTTTCTTTTTATTTTACCTTCTCAAATTTTTTCTTATGTTACTCTCTTAACAAGAATAAAAATAAAAAATCAAATAAAAAAAAGAAGAAATACATAATGCTGCAAAATTATTTAGGAAGATGATAAACTTACAATCATTCAACTAAAAGAAAAAAAGAAAGAAAGAAAGAAAAAATGAAGAAGAAAAATGCAGTATCAGAAGAAATATTTTTCCTGTTTGCAGTAAATTTAAGTGTAACACGAAGATATTTTGATGTAACATGAAGATATTTAAGTGTATTATTTAAGAACGGTACATATGTGCTAATAAGTTTTGCATAATTCAAAACTCTTCTTTCTCCTCATCTTGTATTGCTTCTTCTTTATTTTTTTATTTCATATCTCATAATTCTTTTTCGGAAGAAAAGATCAAATAAAAACAAATACATAATGTTGTAAAATTAATAGAAAGAGGAGGAAAAAAAATATGGCAACAACAATAATAGAAAAGACGATAATAAAAATGAAATACACACACAAAAAAAAAAAGAGAAACTCAACGAAAAAGAAGAAGGAACATGAGGAGGAGAAAGAACATGGATACAAATGCATTATTTAAATAAATTTTGTTGGATTAAAATTAACTTATATAACTTGTATACTAAAAAGATTTGTATGTATAGTAGTACTCTTATTACTATATGATATGCAATGCATAACTATAAGTGAAATAGTAGGTGGCGTACGAGGATTTGCTGTGTCCAATTTTATTACTCCTTTTTCCAGAATTTTCTTGACAGCATTCTATCGTCAGTGATGACATCTGATGCAACTCAAGGTAGCTATTATAAATACTTGAACTCAATCGCGTGTGAGTACCCACCAAAAGTTTTGTGCATCACAAATTACAATCAAATTACTCTTTAAACTACTACTATACATTCGCTCGCTGAAGAGAATCAAGATCATGGCAACTGCGTATGTCAATTCTACATTCTCTAATTTCCTTATATCTATGTCACTTGAATTTCCTCTTTGCTAAATCTTCTCTCAATTTCTGTGTAACATTTAGTGGTGTGCAAGAAGCTCGTCCTGCTCCACTAACTTCAACTTCCGAACCACCGCCTCTTTTTGATGGAACTACAAGGTTCCTTTCTTTCTCATTCTTTGTTATAACTCTGCTTATTTTCTAGGTTTTATTATTTTTCGGTAAAATTTTGATTTGGTTAAATTATTCGGTCGGTAGTTTCAAAAACTTTGTAACTAAAATTTTATAGATTAAAAGCTTTCAATTGAGTATTATGCTGTTTTGTAAATTTGTAATTAGGTCTTTGTCGTACCAACAATGTTAGAGTCAACGAGAACCTTCTAAAAAAAATAAGAGGAGGTTAGATTTAGAGATTTATCCTTTACATATAGGTATCTTAAGTTTGAAAGGGAATATTCTATTAATTCTGATATTTTTTGTACGATAATGACCTAATTATAAAATTTAAAATGAGTAGGGATCTAATCAAAAGCTTTTAAAATATGAGGATTTAATTACAAATTTAGTAAAAACTATATGAACTGACAGAGTAATTCAACTTTTTGATTTTCTAAGTTTTTACTAAAATTCAGTACTGACATGTATGCTCAATTTCTTATCTAGGTTGTACATCTGTTATTATTGCCCCTATGCACAACGTGCATGGATCACCAGAAATTACAAGGTTATTCCTTTTCTTTGGAGAAAAGGATAAATAAGTCTTTGACTTTTGGTTCACGAACATTTAAGTTTTCGAGAATTTAAAAGTACATTGAAGTCTCTGACCCTTTCAAAACCTAGACACATCGATTCTTCTGTTTACTTGGGTCTATCAGACCCAACGGAAAAATCAAACATGGTTTTCATTGTACTGATCTGGCGATATACGGATGCTCACGTAGGAGAGTTTTTAAAATGAGATAAATTTAGACCCAGGATCGATATATCCAGCTTTTAAGAAGGTCAAGGACTTAAATGTGTTTTTAAATCATCGGGGACTTAAATGATCGACCAAAAGGTCAAGGACCTATTTGTCCTTTTCTCCTTTTCTTTGTAGTTGAATCTTTGTATAATGGTAAATTCAATTGCTTGATGAATTACATATTAGTTAGTCACCCTTGATATGATTATGAATCATACATTGAATAAACAGGGAACCACCAACGTAGCACTTGAATGATTTTGTTGCTAACACAATAGTTCTTAAAAGAATGGAATTAGTTTGTAACGCCCAAAAGATATCAACTGTTGACTAGTACTCATGTATTTAATTATTATTTGCTAAGTCATAAAAGTGTATGATTCTATTATTATTTACTCTTCTGGTCTGCTGTTGTTATACTTTTCTGGTCTTGCCACTTCTAATTTGTTTCTTCTGTTGGTTACAGGGGCTGCAAGAGAAGATCAAATTGGTTCCTATTGACCTTGGAAACAGGCCTGCTTGGTACAAGGAGAAAGTCTACCCTCAAAATAAGGTATGTAACTTGATGATTATGATAAAAGATAATATTATAAATTGCTTTGCTATTTTATACATAAACAGTTTCTTAATAGAGATGCACATGAATGGTTTTATATTTTAACAAATAGAAAATTTTAACTCGTATTGGAATTTAATCTTTATTTAGAAGAATGGGATAATAGCAGATGAACTCTTAGGCTCACATCAGTGCTAGCATAGTTTTAAAATAGAGATCCTGACAAGGAGAAAGTCTACCCTGAAAATATGTTTTAGTTTGTGTTAGTGATAGAAGATAAATAAATTTGCTTGCTAGTTTATGCATAAACAATTTCTTATTAACCTTAAGTCATGGTAGATGTAAATAAATGGTTCTTTGTTTTAATAAACAGAACAATCAACACTGAAATTTGATGTTATGGAAGTTGTCTTGTAGAGACAACTATTTAGTTGTTAATGTAGTGTTACCTATTTATAAAAAGCTCTCAATAGACTCATTTCTAGTTTATGTACAACATATTTCACTTGATTAACTAATTTACTGCACCCACATATATGACTTTCGTCTCCTGCTAATTTTTACAGGTGCCGTCATTGGAGCACAATGGTAAGGTAATTGGAGAAAGTCTTGATTTGATCAAATATATAGATGCCAACTTTGAAGGGCCATCTCTTGTTCCAACGGTAAGAACTTTGAACTGCCGAATCTCTTTCTTCTTTGCACATTATGGCCCGTAAGCAGTTTTCAGTAGTTAATCGAGTAATGAACTAATGATGTTAAGAACACACTTTTTATAGGATCCTGCAAAGAAAGAGTTTGGTGAGCAATTGGTGTCACAAGTTGATTCAGTCACCACAGATTTGTATGCTGCATTGAAAGGGGATGCTATACGACAAGCAAGTAAGAGTGTAGGTTTATTGATTGAGGAGAGTGTTTTCTCAAACGTAAAAATGTGTCTTAAAATTGGTTCTCTGAATTAGGTCCTATCTTTGATTCCTTTGAGAATGCTTTTGGAAAATTTGATGATGGGCCATTCTTCCTTGGTCAATTCAGCTGGGTAAGTTCAAGTAGATTTCTTAATTCATACCTCAAGAAATTGGAACTGATACTGATGTTCATCATGATGCATTTGATAAAAGAAAGTTTCACTTACCCAAAAGTGGCAAAAAATCAATGTAGAATAAACCTCCAAACCCTTACTCACATAAAACAATGTAGTCAAACCCACCATGTATTGATTTGTCACACTTTCTCTAATGGTGGGAAATGAATTTGTCATTTTAAATACGACATTATCCTACCAATTTTTTTTTTAGGTAGGAGTTTTGGTGTTTACTCATGATTACATCAATGAATATGTGACTTTTCTCCCTTTATAATTTGTAAATGCTTGTGATAATCAGGTGGATATCGCCTATGTTCCATTCATTGAAAGATTCCACGTGGTCTTTGCTGAGGTTTTCAAGCATGACATCACTGAAGGAAGGCCTAAACTTAGAACATTCATTGAGGTACCCTATAGCCTCTTATCTACAAACTTTTCTTCCCCCTTTTGTCGAAATTGCAATGTTTTTCATTAATTTATATGATTAGCTAATTTGACGCAGGGGTACATGTCTTTAGATTACTTGGAGTTTCTATGGGGTCATATGACCTAACAACATTATTACTTTTCTTTTCTCTGTTTTCATGTTGTGAGTGCCTTAGTGGTTTCACATTGCTTATGCTATCATTTTGGTTATTTCTTTTCTTTTCCTTATGTTATTCTGAAGTCTGGCATAGCTTACATTACCATTATGTGGATACTGGATAGCTATTTCCTATATAAATAACAAGCTTATTCAATATGTCAATAACCAATAGTGGTAGCACAGTGTTCTATTTGAATTTGGCCCTGAAATTCAGTCTATGGGATTGATAATAAGATGTCTAACTATGCTACTAACATGTTCAAACTTTCGTAGTTACAAAAGAGATTTTCATTTGAGAGTAAAACTTAATTTCTTCAATGTTTTGTAGGAGGTGAACAAGATTGATGCATATACACAAACAAGGTTTGACACAAAGGAACTTGTTGATCTTTACAAGAGACGTTTCTTGGTACTGCTACGTATCCTTTTTCACTGTTAATGTTTGAAGAGTCCTAATTTGATTGATTTATGACTTTGTTTACATATTCTCTTTGCAGCCCCAACAGCAGTGAACTTTTGAATTGCAGTGTGGCCTCTAAGATGTGAAGAACGCGGCCAATAAAGTGTTTTGCATTCATGGGATGCTGATGTTCAGTTAGATATTGGTCTGTTTGTTTTGTGTCATAATAATCAATAATGTTCTATGTAACAACTTGTGATCTTTGATGATACATGTACTATTGTGATAATAAATTAATTAGTAATAAAGAGATATATATGCATTACCTATAATATACTAGAAAGTATTCGATGATATTTCTGTCAGCAAAGGCAAGAAAAACATAGAAATGAAAGAGAAAAACATAGGATAAACCGGGAAGAAAATAATTTGATGAGATCATACAATGCTTTCAAAAACATCTGACATAGATACTTCTTATTTTCAAATTTAGGTGGCTGTTTTACATATATTTTCTTAGATATGAAGTTATTTGAGAAGGTTGCCTTTGCATCCATTTGGAACAATGAGATCATTTGAGAAGCAATAAAAACAAGCAAGATTTCAATTATTTCTAACCTTGTGATTGGTTTAAAGATTTTTTCACAATCAATTCTTTTTTCATGATCATAGTCTTGGGCAACTAATTATGTTTTGATTTTTGACAATTTTCCTATTTCATCCAATTTCTTTTCGTACATTATTAATCCCAATGATTATTTTTTTTTACGACTGGATATCAAACTTGATTTTTATAAAATTGTTTTTAAGTTTTCTTTCAAAGTTTTGACTGAATCAAGTTTTTTGAGAGTTTTAATATATGATCTGATTCATTATTACGTTCCTACTCTTTTTGGAATTGGATTATTGAAACAACTTTGGGAGCCAGCACACTTTTATAGTTTTAACTTTTGAGATCTTTCAGGTTTTTCTCTTTTTAGTTACTTTTCCTGTTTTTTTTTTATTATTATCAATGACTTGAGGTGATGATATTGATCAGTTTTCAGAAGAAATTCTGAATAGAAAATTAAATCATCTAAAAAAACCACATGAAAGACAAAGTGAGAATTTATGATGTACGGATACGGGACACAATACGATATAGTATGGGATACGTGAATACACGAATTTTAAAATTTTATAAGATACGGGAACACGACATATATATAAAATATAAAATATTTTTTAGATAAATTATAATGATATTTTGATATTTTATTAATATTAAAATATAAAATAATTTTTTAATAATTTTTAATGTTCTTTTTTAATTATATAAAGTATTTAAAAAATTATTTTAATAAATAATAATAATATATTATTTCTAGATGCATTCCAAGAATACATATTGAGAATAAGGTTGGACATGCTGACACGTGATGATATTTTGGTGTGTCCAAGTATCTCAGAAGAAAAAAATTTTATTTTTTATCAAGACACAGTTAAACACAATAGAGAGTAGACACACGTACGGACGAGGGTTGATGAGTGTCGTGTCCGTAATATGTCTAATATGCAGAGACGGAAACTCAACAAAATGTCCATACTTTATAGGTGAGAATTATCCCTGTCTGCAGTCCCAATACTAGCAATTTTGGGTTAACTTTCTTCGAAAGCTTGTCTGAGCCACTGCTTTTAGGGTTTGAGAAGACTGAAGTACTTCCACTACTAAAAAATTCACCAGTATCGACAGCATTACCAAAAATCAAGGAGCTGGTAACCTAATTTACTAGTGATTAGGGCGTCGATAATTTTCAGTCAAATAAGTCTCCATTGGTAATTTTTGACCAAATTTATGAATGATTTATGGCTAGAGGTGTTTATGGATCAGATCCGATTTGCATATCCGTAGTATTTATTCGAATTTGATCCAAAAATTGCTGATATGGATCCGATCCACAAGGCTATCGAATCGGATCTTATCCGGACACTAGTAGGATCGGGTTGCAGATTTTATGTAGATATCCGCATATTCGCGTATCCACAAAAATAAAGAAATAAATAAGTATATATTCTTTTTATGTTTTATTTCAACTAATAATTATCATATATGTTGTATTATTTTAATTTATTATTTAAGAAAAGTATGTTTAATATGATTTTAAGAGTAAACATATTTAAAAGAATAGAAAAAATAAATTTTATTGATATTTTTTAATAAAAATAAGCTTTTAAAATTATTTTTATGTTTTGCGGATATATCCGATCCGATCCGCATATGTATAGATCGGATCGAATCGGATCCAAGCTTAAAAACTACAGATATTAAATCCGATCCAATCCAATAATTTTAGTACAGATCAGATAAAAATTTTGGCCATATCCAATCCGATCCGCGTTCACCCCTATTTATGGCCATCGATAATAATAATTAATAATACAGACGCTTACCATTGGCTCCAAAAGTAGGAAAGTCACCTCTTTCAAGAATCAATTCCTCCACAATATGCCTCTGATATAGATCAAGTAGTAGGAAAGGTATAAAATCGCGAATAAACAAAAATTAAATAAATAATAAATTAAATATGAGCGAATATGGGTAGAAAATTTAGCAATTAAAATTTAATAATTTAAATATGATATTTAGACTCAGTGAATTTTTCTAAGTCAGAAAACATAATTTTTGGTGTAAAAACACGAAATAGCAGTTTAACATAGATGCGCTAGGGACCCAAACTATGATTTGATTCTTAGTGGCTAAAAATCAGAGTGACGCAGCGGAAGCTTACAGGAGCGTTAACATAGTATGGTTAGAATAAGGAGTAGTAGGATGGTGAACTTCAGTTTAAGGGAGGTTCTATCAACCATTGTTAAGGATTCGGAGAATTTTGGGAGTTCTAAGTTAATACTTCAATTGGAAGTTATAGGAAGTTTAAGCGAGGTAAATTTGAGGCAACTAAAATTTGAGGGAAAAATTTAAAATAAGGTGGGTAGGATGTTAAACCTCGAATAAACGAAAATTAAATAAATAAAATAAATTAAATATGAGAGAATATAGTTAGAAAATTTAGCAATCAAAATTTGATAATTTAAATATGATATTTGGACTCAGTGGATTTTTTTGATAAAAGCGCAAAGTGACATTTTAGCTGGTAGTACCAGCTTAAGTCTGTCCGGTACTGTATCTGAGAAAATTAATTGTGGGTAAAAAGGGTAAGAAGATAAAAGTCAATTTGAAAAAGTATAAATATTGAAAATATAAATTTATACTCTAGTATTAAAGGTTTTGACCCAAAATTGGGCCAATGAACTAAAACAAGCAGACCGAGCCCAAGTGAGCCCAAGCCCAATACACACAAGCCCTAACTAAGAGCATTTAGCTCATCCTCTTCCCAAAAAGAGAGAGAGAGAGAGCTCGGATAGACAAGAAGAGAGGAGAGGAAGAAGAGTCACTTTTCACCAGCACACTCTTTTGACCATAACATTCTCTTCGGTGCTCCGAGCTATTTGTGGCTATGCATCGCTCTCCTCCTCCTCTTCAATTCTATCTAGGTATTGTAGTGAGTATTTCTAAACTCTCTGCCCAGTTTCATTTTTCCCCTTTTATTTCGAATTTGATTTCGGTTTTGAGGAAATCTTGTGGTTTTGGTTGTTTAGGAGTGCTCTAGTATGAGCTATTGATGTGTGTCATCAACAAATTCCATGGGTTAAGGTAAGGAACCCTCCAATCCTTATGATTTATAAAATTTATGAACTCTAAATTAACGTATATGTAAATTGGTTATGTTAGTGTTGTTGGGTGAATTTGGAGTACTTGGAACAAGGTATTGCTGGCTAAAAGCTTATTGGTGTTGATCGAGAGCCTTGAAAGCTTGAGTTGTGATGTGTTGGGTATGAACCGCCGTCATTATGGTATGGTTTAAATTTTATTTAAGTACCGTGTGGTGTAATATGAATTCCTAGGTTAGATGCTCTTAGGAATAAGCTTGAATAGTATATTTGAATGTGGTGATATGAGTAGTGAATGCATGGATGAGATTAATATTACTATAGAGGGAATTGATATGGTATTTATGGAATTGATGTTGGTATAGATGATATTGAGATTGGATAATGATTATGCATTTAGGGGTATATATATATATGAGTGAGGGGAGACCCGTTTAATCACCGCCTTTATAAAATGACTAAAATACCCCTTAATGTATATATAACATATGAGTGAGGGGAGATGGAAACCCTAGCCGCTGTTACTCACACTTCACAAACCCCAAATCCCTCTGAACTTTGATGCCTGAACCTCAAACGGTCAAACCCCATCTCGCTGAACCACGCACAGAGCCACAGACGGCCACCTCCCACCCCCAATCCTTCACCACTACCTCCTAGTCTCCCATCCCCTCAGTCCTTCTCCCTCATCGCCACCTCTCAGTCTCTCACACATTGTGGATCTCAGTCAAGACACCATCAGGTCATGCACACCAGCACACCGTAGCAGGGAGCCTATTGTCTTCGCCGTCGTTGCGTCTTCTTGTGGTCGCGAGTTCGTCCGCGTCATCTGGTCGCCTCTTCGTGTCTTGTCGTGGTCGCTGGTCGTCGCCGGTTCTCCGTCGGGTAAGTCATAGAACTCTGAATCTTTATTGTTTGCTTTGATTTTGAATTTGTTATAATTTCTGTGAGTTAGCTTAAGTATAATTTATATTTTTGATGATGAGTTATTGAGTCTGGTTTTTATGATTCTGAATTCTTATTATTTTACTTTGAATTTTGATTTTTTGATGTTGAATTGTTGAATATGAAATTGTTATTGTTGAATTGTTGATGTAAGTAAACTATTAAATTATATACAACACACTATGTTTTTATATTATTGACTTATTGAGTTATTACGATTTTAATTTTAAATTATTTTCTTTTTGATGTAGGATTCAAGTAAGTTGGAATCTACCATCACTATCATTACGGCATGAAAAGAGGATTGAGAATTATGTTTTTATAATGTAATGAAATTTGTTTGGTTATTTATGGATATATTTGGTTGTTTATGGAATATTTGATTGTTTATGGATATGTTAGATGTTTATGTTTGTTGGTTATTGCTATTTAAGTCTTTAAAGACTATGGAAATTATGTTTGTAATGACAATTGAGTATTATTTTTTATTTTTCTTAATTTTTTTATTTTTTTCAAATTTTATTAGTTTTTACAAACATCCGCGGAGACCCAGGTCCCCGGCGGATACGGGGTCCTGATGCACGAAAACTTGTCACTCAACAAATTTCCCTTCGGCAAGTATACCGAATTGTCATCAAGTAAAAACTCACAATAGAGTGAGGTCGAATCCCACAGGGATTGATTGGTCAAGCAACTTTAATTGGAGAAATGTTCTAGTTTAGCTAAGCAGAAGTTGAGTTGATAATTGCAGAAAATTAAATGGCGGAAAAGCAAATGACAGAAAATATAAATGCTGGAAATAAATGGCGGAATGTAAATTGCAGAAAGTAAATTGCAGAATCTTAAATGGGAATTTGGGGAGACAAACATAAAAATAAATGGTAGAAGGTAAAGAGAATGGGTAAGATCAGAATGGGGGATTCATTGGGCTTAGGAGATGTTACATTCTCCGGATCAAGTTCATTCTCATCTCTTCCATAATCAATGCATTCATTGATCTCCTTGGCAATCTTAAGTGATTGGATCCCAATTCCTTGGCAACCCAATCTCTCTAAGCTTGAACAATTGCCCAATTCCTTGATTTAATTGCTCATGGAAAGAGATGAAGTATGGTCACTGATTATACTACATGTATTTCCAAATCAAAGTGTTGGTAGGATTATATGTCACTATATCCATCCAAACCCCAATTTGGTCCAACATGAGAAAGCAATTCTAGCATGATCTCTTCATCCCTTTTCCAAGGCTCAGAGGAGATCCAATTATGGAGAGTTTCTTTTCCAAGACAACTAACCAATTGATTTAAGATCGAAAGCTTTCTAGTAAATCAAGAGAAAAGAAAGAAGAAGAAGAATGAAAACTATAATTGATCCATCAAATTACAACAGAGCTCCCTAACCCAATGAAAAGGGGTTTAGTTGTTCATAGCTCTAAAAATAGAAGATGATAGAGAAGAGTGCATTCTCCAGTAAACTAGAATTTGCAGGAAAGTAAATATACAGAATGTAGTTCCCAATAATGCCCAGCCTCCTTCTAGTTCAAAACTACTTCCTATATATACTACTCTTCTGATCTTTTAGTTAGCTCTTCAAGTCTTGGATATGGGCCCTTGATCTTTAGTTGAAGCAGTTACAGTCTTCAGTGTTCAGTGGGCTCAGCTTTGCTTGCAGAAAGAATATGAGTCAGGCATGGTAGGACGTTAGTTAGGATGTTAGTGGCGTAAATGTTATTGGCACTCACTTTTACCAATAATGCTGCTCCTTGTCCCTCTTTCCCACGTTAATGATCCACGTTAGTGTAACTAACGTGGCCGTTAACGTGGGCATGCCAAAGCTCGAGGGCGTTAGTGACACTTATCTTTGTCACTAATGCTTCAAAACGCTCCTTCTTCTGACGTTAGTGCTTCACGTTAATGGAATTAACGTGACCACTAACGTGGGTGTGCTTGCCACCTCCAATGTTAGTGACAAAGGTGAGTGTCATTAACGTTGGCCTATCATCCCTTGCTCCACGTTACCATTCACGTTAGTGGTCTTAACGTGACCACTAACGTAGGCAATCTTGGCTTTCCCCAGTGTTAGTGACAAAGGTAAGTGTCACTAACGTTGGCCTATCTCTTCTTATTCCACGTTAGAGTTCATGTTAATTGGATTAATGTGACTCTTAACGTGGCTATGTATGGCTCTTTGGAACGTTAGTGGTGTTTACTTTTACCACTAACGTTGGAGCTTCCCTTTCCTTCCACGTTAGTTCCCACGTTAATGTAACTAACGTAGCAACTAACGTGGGTTATGATGGCTTTCGAAGGTGTTATTGATGAAAACGTTTCCACTAACGCTGCAAGCTTGCTCCCATTCCACGTTAGTGGTCACGTTAGTGAGACTAACGTGGCGGCTAACGTGGCTCTTCTTTGCTTCCTTTGTTCTGAAATCAAACAAACAGGGTGCCTCAAAGCTCTGTTCCAAGTCATGAGATCATGCATCATCCATTTTATCTTTCAATTCATACATAATTCTCATGAAATCATGTAAAGTTCACAATGTTTGCTTGAATCAAGATGTAAGTGTATTTTTACCAAAAACTTGCTTATTTACTGAGAAAATGCATGAAACTACCCTAAAACAGTAAAGAAAAGGTCAGTGAAAATGGCCAAGATGCACTGGCATCACAACACCAAACTTAAAGCTTGCTTGTCCCTAAGCAAGTACTGAAACATAAGAATGATGAATGAAAGAACAAGAGAAACAAGTCCTTATTATAGAAGTCAAGTTCTTGGTTTATGGGATTTCATGCATAGCAACTTAGGTTCATTCTTTTACTGGTTTTCAGGTCCTTATCATGCTCTTGAATACTCGCTCGATTGCATCCTATGAGATCCTTATTCATTGATCCCCCCTTTCTTTTCAGGGTTTATTGCATTCTTTTAGGCTAAGTGCTTTGTGAGGGGGCGACTCTTTAAGATAAGCTTTCACCAACACTCCCGAATCAGTTGGTTCAATGTGCTAGGTGTTGAGACACCCCTAAGGACCTACTCCCTTAAGTCTTTCTCCGCCATACATGCACAC
This sequence comes from Arachis duranensis, assembly GCF_000817695.3. Classification (NCBI taxonomy): domain Eukaryota; kingdom Viridiplantae; phylum Streptophyta; class Magnoliopsida; order Fabales; family Fabaceae; genus Arachis; species Arachis duranensis. Next base: position 31,075,842 of record NC_029773.3, on the reverse strand, counting down.
CACATGCATATGGTTTGTTAGCTTCTTTTCTTGAGGCCTTGGTGTCCAGCACCTCTTTGGGTTACTAAGTGTTTTGTAGCAAGGTTTCTCTTGATAGTAGATTTTCAGCTGATAATCTCGGGGTAGTTAACCCAAGTTACCAAGTGATGAAGCACTCCTGAGAACTTATTCATCCAAGCAGATCCTTTGTACAAGAACACCACAGACACATGCCTCAAGATTCAAACCCTTGGTGCCTAGCCTTATTTCTTATTCTTTTTCTTTTTTTTTTCAAACTCTCACTGTTCTTTTCCTTTTTCTTATTAGGATCTTGTTGTTTAGATAGTCTCATAGAATGTGCTTCAAGCATATGATTCAGAACATTTAGTTGCCTGTATACCTTGTTGGTGAACCAACTTAGCTAATCAATTACCACACCACAAACATTGAGAACTTACTTCACAAGATGAACCCCACTCTGGTTTTTCATAACATTTTCTTTTATTTAGCTTAAAGGACAAGCATACATTTAAGCAGAACGGAAAATGAAAACCGGGAACTTAGACCAGCACACATAGACCTAAGCAATGAAATCTTAAAGACAGAATTGAAAATTCCTAAGCTACTATGGAAGCATGTTCTATTTCATACATGATTTTCCTTATTTAAACTTGAAAAAGATAGAACGAAGAGGGAACTCCACCACCTTTTACTTCTGGGGATGCTCATGCTCTCTCTCTTGTTTGTCCTCTTTGTGTCCACTTGCGCTTCCTTGTATCCGTGTCATTCTGGCTCTTTTCCAATCTTCCAATGCCTTCCTTATTGATTCATGACTCTTTTCTGCTCTTTCTCTTTCCTGCCGTGCTAATTCATCCTTTACTTCCCCATATCTTGTGATCCCATGGTGCAATACAGGCAGTTGTCTGACTAAGTATCCGAGCCTGGCTTGAGTATTTATATGATATCCAGTCTCACTCATATAGACTCCTTCTGAGAACGCTCTATATTCATCAAAGAGATATGCCTGTTCTCTTTGTTTTCGAAGCATCTCATGAATGTGTGCACCTTGATGTGCTTGGATGTTGATTAGCTTTTGGATGGCTTCTTGTTGTTGATCTTGCTTTTGGTTCAACCTGTGGAAGGATTCACCACACTGTCTCGCTTGTTCCAGTTGCTGCTCCATCAATTACTTTTGCCACTTCCCTTGTTGATTCATCCATCTAGAGAATGATTCTTCTTGGCGATCCATCATTTGCAGTTGAAGCTCCTTCTGTGCCCCTTGATTCTCCATGTATTGCCTAGACAAGCCATCAATGACTTCTTGTAATTGGTGCATGTCTAAAGTGGCTGGGGCTTGCTCCTCTGGGTTTTGTCCTTCCACAACTTGATGGGTTGGCCTCTTTCTTAGTCTTCGTTGAGGTAAGGGAGGTGCAACGGAATGCATCCATCGAAAAGTAATTGGGATGCCGACTTTTATCTACTCGGGGTTTCCATCTTCGAACACTACCCCAGCCCTTGTGCACAGACGGAAAATGGTGCTGGGGTAGCCTAACCTTCCTCCAGAATCACTTTTCTCAGCTAACTTCCAAATGCCTTGAGCTATGAGTTCATGAACCTTGATCTCCCCCCTTTGAGTATACATTGTACCATTGTTGCTCTCTTAAGGTTTACCTCTGAGTTGTTTCTGGCGGGAAGGATGGATCTCCTTACAATCTCGAACCACCCCTTTGCTTCAGGGGTGAGATCCCCTCTCTTAATGAATTTGGACTTCCTATGGGAATCTCTTACCCAATCCGCTCCTGGTATGCAGATATCTTCCACAATCTGGTCATAGTTGGGACTGCTATCTATTCTAGATTGACAGCTCTCTTCTGCGAATGGCATGGTTCATAGCTTTAACACCTTCATGATGTTCATGGGACTAAAATCCACCGTTACCCCTCTTACAAAGCTTATATAGGATTCATCTGCCTTATCATACCTGACTGCATTTGCATAAAACTCTCTTACAAGAGTTGCGTTTACTTTTGTGACCGGATCAATGAGGAGCTCCCATCTTCTCTTTTCCATATTCTCTGTGATTTCGGGGCACTCAGTTTTCTTGGCTTGAAAGCCTAGCTCATATATGATCTCTTTATCAGCCATCCACTCAAATTGTAACGCATGGTGAAAGGTTCTAAATTTCTTCTCATCAAAAGGGGATTGCTCCATTGGTTCCTTCCCTTTTCTTCTTTTAGAGCTCGACGATGCCATGAGTGACCTTTGATTTCGAATTTGTATAAGTATAGATGATTGCAACTTAAAAGATGTAGCTATGAGAGTGTGTGAGAAAGCTTTTAATGGAGGAGCAAGTTTTGAGTGTATGTTCCGAAAGAGAGAAGAAAGATGAAATGAAAGGGCATTTGAATATGGAAGGGTATAGAGTGGGGGTCATTTATATAGGAGGAGGATGGGTGATTGAAGGGTGTGGATTGATAGTAAAAATCAATGGTGGAAAGTTGGGGTTTGGCATGAGATGAGCACAAGGATCACTACTTTTATGAGGTTCTTGGTTCAGTCTCCAAGGATATCCTTCTTCCAATGTTGCATGGCAACACTTCCCAAGGTACTCCCCTTGAAGACATGTGTATAGTCCCCCTTTTGAAGTGGCCGAACCCCCTTCCTTTGGGTTGTCCCATCAGTTCCCTCCAATCCTTCCTTCATTTCCTATACAAGACAAAAGGAATTCAAGAGTTACTTGAATTTTTGGTGGCCAAAGTTAAAGAGTGGACTGGCTACTTTTTAAACTTTTGTTTTTAAATAACTAAATGCTATTCATGAATGCAAACCAACCGACCAATTAAGTGTTCATGCATGCAACATTGGTGACACCAAACTTAGTTTGTGAGCATGTAGTGTAGGAAGAGTTGATTAAGGCTCTAAGAATGACATGATATGAATTGTGTTCATGCCCTCTTAGTGTGCCTTGAACACCAAACTTGTCATTCACTATATGTTGCACATAAGGGTTCATCTGAGTGTTTGTCAAGGTTGATTTGGAATTCATGAACCTTGCTTTATTAACTACTATTAAGGGTCTAAAGGAAAGGATATAAAACATGGGTTGCCTCCCATGAAGCGCTTCTTTAGCGTCATTAGCTTGACGTTTGGCCTTTGTCAGGGTGGTTGGTAATGCCTCAAATCTTTCCCTCTCGGAGTGAATCTATCTCTGTTGGCTTTATTAAGAATCTCCACATGTTTCAAGGAGAAAATTCTGCTGATGGTGTACACTTGAGGTAGCTGAGATAGAATGGTGGGGAGATGAGGTGGGATAGATGGGAAATGAGCGGAGATTACTTCATCCCCTGGAGAGAAATCCTCTGTAGAGATCTTCTTGTTCCTCTATCCCCTTGGTGCTTTCTTCCTTACTTCTTTTAATGCTACCCTGTTCCTTGTGGCCTCTTTTTTTTGGGAAATTTTGTTGCTGGTCTCATATGACTCCGGTGGGTTTAGCTCCTCTTGGGTTTTCCTTAGCTGTTGTGCCTTCTGGCTGTATTGTTTGTCAACCAAAGGGATTCTCAGGTGTACTGTTTGTGCTTCTGTGCTTGATTTTTCCACCAATACCTTATTGTGATCCTCCCTTGATTCTTTGTTTTCTTGATCTGCTTCTTGTGAGGGTTTGAAGACATTGAAGGTGAGTTGTTCATCATGTATCCTCAGTATTAGATCTCCTCGCTCCACATCTATAAGTGCTCTCGGGTTTTTCTCTGTCACTTGGGAAGCTATCAGTAGGCTTGGGAATTTGCTGAGAGAGATATCCCACTTGAGACTCCAGCCTCTTGATGGTGTCTCCTTGGTTTTTGATATTAGCTCGTACTTCATCCTTGAACACTCTATTGTCTTGGACTTCCTTGCATATACCTTCAAGTAGAGTCTCAATTCTTGAGAGTCTATCTTCGGATGGTGATGGTGAATTAAGGTAGGAGGGGTGAGAAGGGCCATTTTGGTTTTGATGTGGATGTTGACATGTACTATTGGGTGGGTGTTGATATGATCTCTGTGTGGAATGCTGGTGAGTTGCATTATTGTTGGGGTTGTGACGTCTCTGATCTTGGCTTTGATCTTGTTGATTTCTCCACCCAAAGTTTGGGTGGTTCTTCCAACCGGGATTATAAGTTTTGGAGTGTGGATTATAGGCCTGCCTAGGTGAGTTCCCAATATAGTTGGCTTGATCCCAGTCACTCTCTTCCTCTGTATTTACTCCTTCTTGAGCTGATGATGAAGTGATGACTGCTGCAACTTGGTTCCTTTCCATCTTCTTGGTAAGGTCAGCTAACTACTTGGTGATCATCTTGTTTTGAGCCAGCAGTGCATCCATATGGTTTAGCTCCATCACTCCTCGAGTGTTACTCCTTTCAAAAGCATAAAAATAGTCATTCTCAGCTATAGTCTCGATGACATCTATGGCTTCTTCAATGGTCTTTTTCTTGTTTAGAGATGCCCCGGATGAGTGGTCTACTACCTTTTTTGATTCATAAGAAAGACCCTCATAGAAAATGTGTAGTTGCACCCATTCATTGAACATGTCTGGTGGGCACCTTCTTGTTAAGTCCTTAAACCGCTCTCATGCCTCATAGAGAGTTTCACCATCTTGTTGCCTGAAGGTTTGTACCTCAGCTCTCAACCTTTTGATTCTTTGAGGAGGGTAGAATCTGATGAGCGGATAATTTATACGCTTTTTGGCATTGTTTTTAGGTAGTTTTTAATAGGATCTAGCTACTTTTAGGGATGTTTTTATTAGTTTTTATGCAAAATTCACATTTATGGACTTTACTATGAGTTTTTGTGTTTTTCTGTGATTTTAGTTATTTTCTGGCTGAAATTGAGAGACCTGAGCAAAAATCTGATTCAGGCTGAAAAAGGACTGCTGATGTTGTTGGATTCTGACCTCCCTGCACTCAAAATAGATTTTATGGAGCTACAGAACTCCAAATGGTGCGCTCTCAATTGCGTTGGAAAGTAGACATCCAGGGATTTCCAGCAATATATAATAGTGCATACTTTGTTCGAGCTTAGATGACGCAAACTGGCGTTCAACACCAGTCCTATGCTGCATTTTGGAGTAAAACACCAGAAACACGTCACAAACCAGAGTTAAACGCCAAACAGACATTACAACTTGGTGTTTAACCCCAAGAGAAGCCTCTGCACGTGCAAAGCTCAAGCTCAGCCCAAGCACACACCAAAGTGGGCCCCGGGAGTGGATTTCTGCACTTAGACTTATTTCTGTAAACCCTAGTAGCTAAGTTTAGTATAAATAGAACTTTTTACTATTGTACTAGGCGTCTTTTGACCATTCAGTCTTTTGATCATTCTGGGGGGCTGGCCATTTGGCCATGCCTGGACCATCACTTATGTATTTCCAATGGTGGAGTTTCTACACACCATAGATTAAGGTATGGAGCTCTGCTGTACCTCGAGAATTAATGCAATTACTATTGTTCTTCTATTCAATTCAAGCTTATTCTTATTCTAAGATATTCGCTACACTTCAACCTGTTGGATGTGATGATCCATGACACTCATCATCATCCGTCCTTATGAACGTGTGACTGACAACCACTTCCGTTCTACCTTAGATCGAGCATGTATCTCTTGGATTCCTTAATCGAAATCTTTGTGGTATAAGCTAGAATTATTGGCGGCCATTCTTGAGAATCCAGAAAGTCTAAACCTTGTATGTGGTATTCCGAGTAGGATTCAGGGATTGAATGACTATGACGAGCTTCAAACTCACGATTGTTGGGTGTAGTGACAGACGTAAAAGAATCAATGGATTCTATTCCGACATGATCGAGAACCGACAGATGATTAGTCGTGCTGTGACAGATCATTTGGACCATTTTCACTGAGAGAATGGGAAGTAGCCATTGACAACGGTGACGCCCTACATACAGCTTGCCATGGAAAGGAGTAAGAATGATTGGATGAAAGCAGTAGAAAAGCAGAGATTCAGAAGGAACACCGCATCTCTATACACTTATCTGAAATTCCCACCAATGAATTACATAAGTATCTCTATCTTTATTTTATGTTTTATTTATCTTGATTTTCGAAAACCACCATAACCATTTATTATCCTCCTAACTGAGATTTACAAGATGACCATAGCTTGCTTCATACCAACAATCTCCGTGGGATCGACCCTTACTCACGTAAGGTATTACTTGGACGACCCAGTGCACTTGCTGGTTAGTTATGCGAAGTTGTGACAAAGTGTGACGTTTGAGAGCTCCAAGTCTTTGGCGCCATTGTTGATGATCACAATTTCGTGCACCAAGTTTTTGGCGCCGTTGCCGGGGTTTGTTTGAGTTTGGACAACTGACGGTTCATCTTGTTGCTCAGATTAGGTAATTTTCTTTTCAAAAAGTTTTCAAAAATCTTTCAAAATTTTTATTTTGTTTTCGTTTTTTTTTTAAAAAATAATTTTCAAAAAAAATTTATAAAATCATAAAAACCAAAAATTTTTGTGTTTCTTGTTTGAGTCTTGAGTCAATTTTTAAGTTTGGTGTCAATTGCATGTTTTAAAAACTTTTGCATTTTTCGAAAATTCATGCATGTGTTCTTCATGATCTTCAAGTTGTTCTTGATAAGTCTTCTTGTTTGATCTTTAAATTTTCTTATTTTGTATTTTTTGTTGTTTTCATATGCATTTTTGCATTCATAGTGTCTAAGCATTAAAAATTTCCAAGTTTGGTGTCTTGCATGTTTTTCTTTTCTTGAAAATTTTCAAAAATAAGTCTTGATGTTCATCTTGATCTTCAAAGTGTTCTTGGTGTTTATCTTGACATTCATAGTGTTCTTGCATGCATCATTGGTTTTGATCCATAATTTTTATGTTTTGGATCATATTTGTGTTTTTCTCTCTCCTCATAAAAAATTTAAAAATAAAAAAATATATTTCCTTGTTTTACTCATAATTTTCGAAATCTTTGGGTTGACTTAGTCAAAAAATTTTAAAATAAGTTGTTTCTTGTTAGTCAAGTCAAGATTTCAATTTAAAAAATCCTATCTTTTCAAAATCTTTTTCAAAAATCAAATCTTTTTCATTTTTTCATTGTTTTTGAAAATTTTAAAATTGATTTTCAAAATCTTTTTCTTATCTTTATTTCATAATTTTCAAAAACTTTACTAACAATTAATGTGATTGATTCAAAAATTTGAAGTTTGTTACTTTCTTGTTAAGAAAGGTTCAATCTTTAAATTCTAGAATCATATCTTTTAGTTTCTTGTTAGTCAAGTAATTAATTTTAATTTTAAAAAAATCATATCTTCTCAAAATATCTTTTTCAAAATTGATATCAAAATCTTTTCTAACTTCTTATCTTTCCAAAATTGATTTTCAAATCTTTTTTTCAACTAACTAATTGAGTTTTTGTTTGTTTCTTATCTTTTTCAAAACCACCTAACTACTTTCCTCTCTCTGATTTTCGAAAATCACCTCACTCTTTTTCAAAATTCTTTTAATTAACTAATTGTTTCAAATTTTAAATTTTAATTTTATTTTTTCTTTTAATTTTCGAAAATTACAAACCTTTTTTTCAAAAATAATATTCGAATTCTCTCTCTTATCTCTTTCTATTTATTTATTCATTTACTAACACTTCTCTTCATCTCAAAAATTCGAACCCTCTCCTCTCTTCTGTGTTAAAATTTTTCTTCTCTTTCCTCTATTCTCCTCTTTTTCTACTCACATAAAGGAATCTCTATACTGTGACATAGAGGATTCCTCTTCTCTCTTTGTTTTCTTCTCTTTCATATGAGTAGGAACAAGGAAAAAGGCATTCTTGTTGAAGCTGATCCTGAACCTGAAAGGACCTTGAAGAGGAAGCTAAGAGCAGCTAAAGCACAGTACTCTGAAGAGGACCCAACTGAAATTTTCGAATATGAAAAGGAGATGGCAGCCAAAAATAATAACAACAACAATGCAAGGAAGATGCTTGGTGACTTTACTGCACCAAATTCTAACTTACATGGAAGAAGCATCTCAATCCCTGCCATTGGAGTAAACAACTTTGAGCTAAAGTCTCAATTAGTTTCTCTGATACAACAGAATTGCAAGTTTCATGGACTTCCATCAAAAGATCCTTTTCAGTTCTTAACTGAATTCTTGCAGATCTGTGATACTGTTAAGACCAATGGGATTGATCCCGAGGTCTACAGGCTTATGCTTTTCTCTTTTGCTGTAAGAGACAGAGTTAGAGTATGGTTGGACTCTCAACCTAAAGATATCCTGAACTCTTGGGATAAGCTGGTCACAGCCTTCTTGGCCAAGTTCTTTCCTCCTCAAAAGCTGAGTAAGATTAGAGTGGATGTTCAAACCTTCAGACAGAAAGAAGGCGAATCCCTCTATGAAGCTTGGGAGAGATACAAGCAACTAACCAAAAAGTGTTCTTCTGACATGCTTTCAGAATGGACCATCCTGGATATATTCTATGATGGTCTGTCTGAATTGTCTAAGATGTCATTGGACCACTCTGCAGGTGGATCCATCCACCTAAAGAAAACGCTTGCAGAAGCTCAAGAACTCATTGACATGGTTGCAAATAACCAATTCATCTATACCTCTGAGAGGAATCCCGTGAGTAATGGGATGCCTCAAAAGAGGGGAGTTCTTGAAATTGATGCTTTGAATGCCATATTTGCTCAAAACAAAATGTTGACTCAGCAAGTCAACATGATTTCTCAGAGTCTAAATGGATGGCAAAATGCATCCAACAGTTCTAAAGAGGCATCTTCTGAAGAAGAAGCTTATGATATTGAGAACCCTGCAATGGCAGAGGTGAATTACATGGGTGAACCTTATGGAAACACCTATAATTCCTCATGGAGAAATCATCCAAATTTCTCATGGAAGGATCAACAAAAGCCTCAACAAGGCTTTAATAATGGTAGAAGAAACAGGCTTAGCAATAGAAAGCCTTTTCCATCATCTTCTCAGCAACAGACAGATAATTCTGAGCAGAGCCCCTCTAGCTTAGCAAACATAGTCTCTGATCTATCTAAGGCCACTTTAAGTTTTATGAGTGAAACAAGGTCCTCCATTAGAAATTTGGAGGCACAAGTGGGCCAGCTGAGTAAGAAAATCACTGAAACCCCTCCTAGTACTCTCCCAAGCAATATAGAAGAGAATCCAAAAGAGAGAGTGCAAGGCTATTGATATAATCAATATGGCCGAATGCACAAAGGAGGAGAAGGATGTGAATCCCAGTGAGGAAGACCCCCTAGGATGTCCTCTGAACAAAAAGGAGTTCTAAACTGAGGAACCTAAGGAATCTGAGGCTCACCTAGAGACCATAGAGATTCCATTGAACCCTCCTTTTACCATTCATGAGCTCTGAAAACTATTCTTCCTCTGAAGAGGATGAAGATGTAATTGAAGAGCAAGTTGCTCAATATCTAGGAGCCATCATGAAGCTAAATGCCAAGTTGTTTGGTAATGAGACTTGAGAAGGTGAACCTCCCTTGCTCATTAGTGAACTAGATACTGGGTTCAGCAAACTCTACCTCAAAAGAAACAAGATCCTGGTAAATTCTTAATATCCTGTACCATAGGCACCATGACCTTGAGAAGGCTCTGTGTGACCTGGGGTTAGGTATAAATCTCATGCCACTCTCTGTAATGGAGAAGCTGTGGATCTTTGAGGTACAAGCTGCAAGAATCTCATTAGAGATGGTAGACAAGTCAATAAAACAAGCTTATGGATTGGTAGAGGATGTGTTGGTAAAGGTTAAAGGCCTTTACATCCCTGCTGATTTCATAATCTTAGACACTAGGAAGGATGAGAATGAATCCATCATTCTTGGAAGACCCTTCCTAGCCACAGCAGGAGCTGTGATTGATGTTGACAGAGGAGAGTTAGTCCTTCAATTGAACGGGGACTACGTTGTGTTTAAAGCTCAAGGTTATCCTTCTGTAAACATGGAGAGGAAGCCTGAAAAGCTTCTCTCAATACAGAGTCAAACAAAGCCCCCATAATCAAACTCTAAGTTTAGTGTTGGGAGGCCACAGCCACACTCAAATTTTGGTGTTGAACCCCCACATTCAAACTCTAAGTTTGGTATTGGGAGGTCCCAACAATGCTCTAAACATCTGTGAAGCTCCATGGTAGCTCACTGTCAAGCTAGTGACATTAAAGAAGCGCTTATTGGGAGTCAACCCAATTTTTATTTATCTATTGTTCTTTTATATTTTATTAGGTTTATGATCATGTGGAGTCACAAAACAATTGCAAAAATTAAAAATAGAATAAAAAATAGCAGAAGAAATAGCACACCCTGGAGGAAGAGCTTACTGGCGTTTAAACGCCAGCAAGGAGTATCTGGCTGGCGTTTAATGCCAGAACAGAGCATGAAGCTGGTGTTGAACGCCAGAAACAAGCAGTAGTCTGGCGTTTAAATGCCAGGATTACACCCTAAGGAGAGCTGGCGTTAAACGCCAGAAACAAGCATGGAAGTGGCGTTCAACGCCAGAATCATGCTGCAGATTGGCGTTGAACGCCCAAAACAAGCATGGAAGTGGTGTTTAACGCTAGAAACATGCTACAGTCTGGCGTTAAACGCCAGGATTGTATACAAAGGGCATTTTACATGCCTAAAGGGTGCATGGATAAGAAATCCTTGACACCTCAGGATCTGTGGACCACATGAGATCACCTCAGGATCTGTGGACCCCTTCTCCCTCTCTCTCACATCTTTTCATAATGCTCTTTCCCAAACATCATTCACCAATCACCTCAATCACTCTTCCCCACCATCTCTTCACAACTCACATCCATCCACTCTTCCCCAAAAACCCCACCTACCTTCAAATTTAAAATCTCTTTCACACCCAAACCCACCCTAATGACCGAAACCTACCCTTTCTCCCACTCCTATATAAACCCCTCAACACACCTTCTTTCCTCACACACAACCATCAATACTTCTCCCTTTGGCCAAACCCTAAACCTCCCTCCATCTCCCCCATTTTCTTCCTCTTCCTCTCATATTCTTTCTTCTTTTGTTCGAAGACGAGCAACATTCTAAGTTTGGTGTGGTAAAAGCATAGCTTTTTGTTTTTCCATAACCATTTATGGCACCTAAGGCCGGAGAAACCTTTAGAAAGAGGAAAGGGAAGACAAAAGCTTCCACCTCCGAGTCATGGGAGATGGAGAGTAATGACAAGTCATCATATGCTAGCTTTGTAAGCGTTTTTCACTTGTTTCATTAGTTTTTATGTATTTTCTTGCATTGTAAGTAAGTAATTTGGAGTGGATTTGCATGGTTTTATCAAATCAATCAACCACCCTTTAATTGATACTAAATCATGAAGTTTAAGCTAAATTTAATTAGTTTTTGAATGATTTATAAACCTTGTGAATTTGGTGATACTTTGATTGGTTGTTTTGTTTACTTGTAGGTGAAGAAAAGAAAAAAACAAGAAAGCGTGGCCCAAGAAGCGTGGCCCAAGGAAGAGAAAAATGTGGCAAAAGCAACAAGGAAGCGTGGCACATTAAAGGAGGAAGCCACAGCGCTCTCTCCAAGAGCACAATGCTCTCCAAGGGAGCACAAAAATGAACCAAGGAAGAAAGGCTTGGATGTTGCGCTCTCCTTGAGAGCTGAGCATTATTTTGAACCAAGAAAGAAAGGGGAGAAGTACAATGCTCCGCTCTTGCCAAGAGCATTATCGGGTTCCTCCCAAAAATTAAATCAAAGAAAAAGCTTGCCAATGCTTGCCACAAGGTTCGAACCAAGCACCTAATGAAAGGAAGGAAGTGCTACTACAAAGCTTGGCAAAGGAAAAATATACAAAATGGCTCAGCAAGGATTCGAACCAAGGCACTCCCACTCAAGGCATGCACTAGGTTGGTTTCCTTGCAAAGAAAATTGGCCAGCAATGCTTCCCCAGGGATTCAAACCTAGAGCCTCACCCTTGAAGCATGGATGCTGTGCTCTCAAGGAGAGCTGAGCGTTACTCTTCAAGCAATTTGGCACAGTCCAGGAAAACTTGGTGCGCACACAAGGCAACGCAAGCAAGGGATGCTGCGCTCTCCTTGAGAGCTGAGCATACCCTGGTGCTGTCCAACAAGCCTAGCATGCTACAAAGGGTCAAGGAAATGAAGCCCAATGCTGCGCTCTCACCAAGAGCTAAGCACACTACTAGGAGGTGCACCATGGGCTGAAAATTGAACAAAAAAATCCAAATTAATTCATTTCTCCACCAAATTTTAGAGCCCACCCAATTTCTTAGATCCAAATTAGGAAGTGTATAAATAGGTGTTAGTTAGATGTAGAAAGGAGACTTACTTTTTCATTTTTTACTTTTTGACTTTTTGAAATTGTAATTGGAGATTTGTATCATTTTGCTTTCTGTTTTGAATTCTGCTTGCTCTTTTGGAAATTTCTGCTTAAATTGGAAGGAGAATTGAGTTCTTCTCCTTTGGGGATTCTCGTTTCATTCTCTGCAAAGCTTGCTTGAGACTTGGGTGTGAAGAATTGAGGAAATTCTGTCTCAATCTCACCTTAAGATCTCTTTGTTTCTTTTTCTGCATAATTCAAGTTTCCTTACTGATTTTCATCTTTCCTTTTACTTTGAATTGTTTTCTGAATTGGATCAAGGAAGGTAGTGAGATCTAGACTTGGTTTTCTAGTCTCTTGACCCCTGAGATCTGCAATTCCTTTTCTGTTAATCTGCTGAGGCTTCTTCAAGCCAACCCACCTTGCTGTTTGAGACTTACTTCAGTCAATTCATCTTTTTCTCTTCTGCTCATTGCAATTTACTTTTCTTTGTTTAGATCTTGCAATCCTATCTCCCTAAGCCCTTTGATATTCAAGCAATTTACATTTCTTGCACTCTAAGTTTCTGCAATTTACATTTCTTGCACTTTAAGTTACTGTCATTTACTTTACTTTTTCTTTAAGACTCAGCACTTTAATTTCTTTAGCTCCTTAATTTACTGCAATTTTTCCCTCTCCCTTTATAATTCATGCAATTTAGTTTCTGTCAACCATAAATCCCTCAAATCAACTCTTGTTTGCTTGACTAAATCAACCATTAAACTAAAATTGCTCAATCCTTCAATCCCTGTGGGATCGACCTCACTCATGTGAGTTATTATTACTTGATGCGACCTGGTACACTTGCCGGTGAGTTTTGTGTTGGATCATTTTCCACACATCAAGTTTTTGGCGCCGTTGCCAGGGATTGAAATAGATTGACAATGATTAAGTGAGGTGGTGATCTAGATTAAGTAATTTTTTTATTTTTGACTAACACATTAACTATTTGAATATTTGCTTTAACTAACTTAAACTTTACTCTAGCAATGGAGTGAAGGGCTACTAGTTTTCTGGTTTTGTGTGGTTCTTATGCTTGGGTTGTATGTCAGGTACAAGGAGAGTTATCCCTACTTTCTCTGAAGCTGACGAAAGAACTCTTCGAAGGTTAAAAAGAGAAGAAAGAGGGAAAGGCATTGTTGGAGAAGAGGATTCAGAAGAAGAATTCCAAGATATGGAAGAACGCTCAATAAATTCAACAGTAGGAGTGGATAACAACAATGGTCAACTACAGAGGAGAGTACTGGCCTCTTATACATTTGCAAACTCTAGACGTTGTGGGAGTAGCATTCTTACCCCTAATGTCAATACAAATAACTTTGAATTGAAGCCACAACTTATCACATTGGTCCAAAACAACTACTCTTTTGGAGGAGGGCCACTTGAAGACCCAAACCAACACTTATCCACCTTCCTGAGGATTTGTGATACTGTCAAAAGCAATGGAGTGGACCCTGACATATACAAGCTGCTGTTATTCCCATTCTCCCTCAGAGACAAAGCCACTCAATGGCTAGAGATATTTCCAAAGGAGAGCATCAACACTTAGGATGACTTGGTGAGCAAGTTTCTTGCTAAATTTTATCCCCTCAAAGGATCATTAGATTGAAGACTAAAGTGCAGACATTCACACAAATGGATGCTGAGAATCTATATGAGGCATGGGAGAGATATAAGGCTCTGCTCAGGAAATGTCCGCCAGAAATGTTCACTGAGTGGGACAAGCTCCAAAACTTTTATGAAGGACTCACTCTAAAAGCTCAAGAGGTACTTGATCACTCAGCTGGAGGATCATTGCAATTGATGAAGACTATAGAGGAGGCTCAAAACCTCATTGACATGGTGGCCAACAACCAATATTTCTTTGCTCACCAAAGACAACGCCAACCATCACAGAGGAAAGGAGTGCTAGAGTTGGAAGGAGTGGATACAATTTTGGCTCAACACAAAGTGATGCAGCAGCAAATTCAACAACAATTTGAGAAAATGGCCAAGAGGATTGACAGCCTACAAGTTACATCAGTGAGTGCCACAAGCCAACCATCAACTCCTTGGGGGCAAAATGAAGAGAACCAAGAAGAACAACAACAAGAGCAAATCCAATATGTGCATAACCAAAGTGCTGGATAGAATGAAGTGTATGGTGACACTTATAACCCATCCTGGAAGAACCACCCAAATCTTAGGTGGGGAGATAACCACAATCAGAACCATCAACCATGACAAAGGAACTCAAATCAAAATACTTCAAGAAACAACCAAAACCACAACCAGCAGCAGACTAACCAAAACCCCTACAGAAAACCCCAAAATAATTATCCCAACTTTAACCATTTTCCATCCAATAACCAAACCACCAATTCAAACACTTACCATCAACCCTCAACATCTCACAACTAACCAATCTCACAAGACTCTCAGAGGATCACCAATTTGGAGATGTTAATAGAAAAAATGATGAAGCACCAAGAGATGACAACAAAGAACCAGGAAGCTTCCATGAAGAATATAGAGAGGCAGATTGGACAGCTTTCCAAGCAAATTTCCATTGAGAGACCATCAAGCTCATTACCAAGTGACACCATTCCTAATCCGAAAGAAGAATGCAAAACTATACAACCAAGGAGTGGGAAGACATTGATGGACAACAAGGAAGCAACCAAGAAGTCTATGGACAGCAACAAAGAACCAACAGAGAAAAAGGAAGCTAGCAACAAGGATATGACAACAAACAAGTGTGTCCCAGAGAAGCTCAATAAAAAGGATAACCAACCACAAAATTTAAGGAAAGGGAAGCAGATCATGGAAGAGCCAGCTCCAGGACAGCAGCAAGTGGAGAAGAGCTTTACACCTCCATTGCCATATCCCCAAAGATTCAACAAAGAAGCAAAGGATCAACACTTCCATAAGTTTCTTGAGACTTTCATGAAGTTAGAAATAAACATTCCTTTAGCTGAGGCATTAGAGCAGATGCCTCTGTATACCAAGTTCTTGAAGGAGCTCATCAACAAGAAAAGAAGTTGGCTGGAGAAGGAAACCGTGCTACTCACTGAAGAATGTAGTGCTGTGATTCAAAAGGGAATCCCACCAAAGCTTAAAGATCCAGGGAGCTTTGTAGTTTCATGCACCATAGGCAAAATGACATTAGACAAAGCTCTTTGTGATCTTGGAGCTAGTATCAACTTAATGCCCCTATCCATGATGAGGAAGCTTGCTATAGAAGAACTCAAACCCACCAGGATTTCATTAGTTATGGCTAATAGATCAATCAAGACACCTAATGGAATTGTGGAGAATCTATTAGTGAAGGTTAGGGAGTTTATCTTCCCTGCGGACTTTGTAATCTTGGACGTTGAAGAGGAAGGAAACAATTTGATCATATTGGGAAGACCATTTCTAGCAACCGCAAGAGCTATCATCGACGTGGAAAAGGGAGAAATGATCTTCAGAGTGCACAATGAGCAAATGGTCATAAATGTCTTCAGATCAATGCAACATCCCCCTGAGCAAGAGGATTACTTGAGAGTGGATATGATAGAAAGCTTAGTGGAAGAAATGTTGGAAGATACTCATCATGATCAAGAAGAGGAAAGGGATCAATACACAACAGAGGAACAGGCAGCCGAGATCTCTATTGAACAAGAGGAGAAACAAAACAAGAAAGAAGAAGGACCAAAACAGGAACTGAAGCCGTTACCCACTCACCTCAAATATGTATTCCTTGGCACATCAGAGAGTTTTCCAGTGATCATCAATTCTACCTTGACTAAAGAAGAAGATGGAGAACTTCTTGGTGTACTTAAAGCTCACAGGGATGCTTTAGGATGGACCATTGACGACCTAAAAGGCATCAGCTCTGCGTTGTGTATGCATAAGATCCTCTTGGAGGACAATTCCAAACCAGTGGTTCAACCTCAGAGGAGGCTAAATCCTACAATGAAGGAAATTGTCCAAAAGGAAGTAATAAAATTGTGGAATGCAGGGATAATCTATCCTATCTCTGATAGCTCATGGATAAGCCCAGTTCAAGTGGTGCCAAACAAGGGTGGGATGACAGTCATTGTTAATGAGAAGAATGAACTCATTCCCACAAGAACTGTGACAGAATGGAGGATGTGTATTGATTATAGGAGGCTGAATGATGCCACACGCAAAGATCACTTCCCTCTCCCCTTCATTGACCAAATGCTTGAAAGATTGGTTGGCCATGCCTATTACTGCTTCCTAGATGGATATTCTGGGTATAATCAGATAGTGGTAGATCCAAAGGACTAGGAAAAGACCTCCTTCACATGTCCATTTGGAGTCTTCGCCTATAGAAGGATGCCATTTGGGCTGTGTAATGCTCCAGCCACCTTTCAAAGGTGTATGCTTTCCATTTTCTCAGATATGGTTGAAAAATTTTTAGAAGTTTTCATGGACGATTTCTCTGTTTTTGGTGACAATTTCAATGCTTGCTTGCATCATCTTACCCTTGTCTTGAAACGGTGCTAAGAAACTAATTTGGTTTTAAATTGGGAGAAGTGTCATTTCATGGTGCCTGAAGGAATTGTTCTTGGTCACAAAGTTTCAAGAAAAGGGATAGAGGTTGACAATGCAAAAGTAGAGATCATAGAGAAGCTTTTCCCACCAACTAATGTGAAATCTGTTAGAAGTTTCTTGGGGCATGCAGGATTTTATAGAAGGTTTATCAAGGATTTTTCAAAAATAGCCAAACCTTTAAGTAATTTGTTGATGATTGATAATCCTTTTGTTTTTTATGAAAGTTGCCAACATGCCTTTGAAACTTTAAAAAGCAGACTCACAACAGCACCAATCATCACACCCCTAGATTGGGAACTACCTTTTGAACTCATGTGTGATGCAAGTGATACTGCAATTGGTGCTGTGTTGGGGCAAAAGAAAGGAAACTTGCATCATGTCATATATTATGCAAGTAAAGTGTTGAATGATGCTCAAAAGAATTACACCACAACAGAGAAAGAGTTATTGGCTGTAGTTTATGCATTTGATAAGTTTAGATCATACTTGATAGGGTCCAAAATTGTAGTTTATACTGACCATGCTGCCCTTAAGTATTTAATGTCAAAACAGGATGCTAAACCAAGATTTATCAGGTGGATATTACTCCTACAAGAGTTTGATATTGAAATAAAGGACAGGAAGGGCACCGAAAATCAAGTTGATGATCATTTATCGAGGCTGCCACAAGAAACAATTTAAGAAGCCTCCCAGCCAGTAAATGAAAACTTTCCAGATGAACACCTTTTACAGATTCAACAAGCACCTTGGTTTGCTGACATAGGAAACTACAAAGTGGAAAGGAAGATACCTCAAGAATTCTCCAAGCAACAAGTAAAGAAGCTAATCAATGAAGCAAAGAATTTCTTGTGGGATGAACCCTTCTTGTTCAAGAGATGTGCTGATGGAGTAATTAGGAGGTGTGTCCCTGAAAATGAAATGAGAGACATATTGTGGCACTGTCATGGCTCAGCCTATGGTGGACACTTTAGACCAGAAAGAACAGCTGCAAAGATACTGCAGAGTGGCTTCTATTGGCCAACTATTTTCAAGGATGCCAGAGAGTTCGTTCACTAATGTAATGAATGCCAAAGAGCTGGGGGATTGACAAGAAGGAATGAGATGCCTCAAAATTTTATTCTGGAAGTGAAGTTATTTGATTTATGGGGCATTGATTTCATGGGACCCTTTCCACCTCATATTCTTTCAGATATATATTGGTAGCAGTGGAGTATGTCTCAAAGTGGGTGGAAGCCATAGCCACAACCACCTGTGATGCACAAATTGTCCTTCAATTCCTTAAGAAGCACATTTTCACTAGATATGGAGTGCCCAAGGGTCTTGTTAGTGATGGTGGTGATCATTTTTGCAACAAATAGATAGAGAAACTCCTCCATAAATATGGAGTCATTCATAAAGTAGCCACACCATATCACCCTCAGACTAATGGCCAGGCTGAATTAGCAAATAGGGAGTTGAAGAGGATCTTAGAGAAGATAGTAGGAAGTACAAGAAAAGATTGGGCTAGGAAGCTGAAAGATGCACTCTGGGCATACAGGACAGCTTTCAAAACTCCCATTGGGAAGTCCCCCTTTTAGCTATTGTATGGCAAATCTTGTCACCTTCCTGTAGAGCTTAAACACAAAGCTTTTTGGGCTACTAGACTCCTAAATCTTGATTCTCAAGTAGCATGGGAAAAAAGGTTGTTGCAACTAAATGAGCTGGATGAATTTAGGCTAGAGGCCTATGAAAATGCTAAAATATACAAGGAAAAAGCCAAGAAGTGACATGACAGGAAGATCTTGAAGAAAGAATTCAAACCAGGACAGCAAGTACTCCTGTACAACTCACGGCTCAAGATTTTCCTTGGCAAGCTTAAGTCTAAGTGGACTGGTCCATATTTGGTGACCAAGGTTTTCCCTTATAGAAACCTTGAATTACTAGATGAAGCAACAAAGAGTCTCTTCACAGCAAATGGTCACAGAGCAAAGCTGTACTTAGGAGGACAATGGGACAAGGAAAAGGAGGTTCAGAACCTAAGCTAAGCAAGAATGAAGGATGTCATGCTAGTGACAATAAAGAAGCGCTTGTTGGGAGGCAACCCAACCTGAGGTAGTTTTCTTTTCATAGCTTTTTCAATAAAAAAGTTGAATGATTGGTATGTATTGCTAGGAGCTAAGTTTGGTGTTCCACACCAAAACAAATTAAGAGAGAATGAAGCATTCTAAGTTTGGTGTTCCACCAAAATTTTATCTAAAAGCACAATCTCACTTTCTATATAATGCTAGCTCCAATGCAATCAGACAAATCATTTAACCATTAGGCTGTTTTCTAGCTTTTAGCTCCATAACCTTTAGCAAGGCCAAGAGAATTCATAATTGGTTAACTTGTTGCATCAGAGGCAGTGGCAAGGAATTAAGTTTGGTGTTCCCACACCAAAATAAATCCAAAAGACACACTCAATTCATGCATACTAACCATTCACTTAAGGGCTTGAGAAGTAAGCAACTTTTGAGAATTATGCAGGAAACTAGCCAACATTTGAAGACAATTTGCATTATGACTCAAAAGGGATACAACAGGAGGAAGCATGAAAAGCTGCAACCCAAAAAGATTGTGTCTGCACTTAATCCTTGTTGTTGAAGTACTTTAAATTGGGAATTCTTGTATGTTTTGCTAAAGTGTTCATTTGGTTGCAAGTGGAATTGTTTGTCAAGAATGCTGATTTGCATAATGCTTGTTATCCATCATTTAGTTTTGAATTTTGTTTTGTTTCCTATATGCTTGAATAAAAGAGAAATGTTTGAATTAAGAAATAAATATCCAATGTTGCATAAGTTAGAATAGAAGTTAGTGGTGGTAATTGTTGATTTAATGCATAACTCATGAAATAAATGCTGCATAATGTCATTTCCATTAAAGTGTGAACTAGCTTGCTATCATAAGTGCTCATATCAGTAAGGATCCCTTGATAACAAAATAAGACAGAAAAAAAAGGAAGAAGAAAAAAACCAAAAGTGGGAAAGAAAAACAAAGAATAAGGCTAGGCACCAATAGCTTGGACCCTAGGACACATGCCTGTGGTGTTTTTGTGCTGGGATATGCTTGGACAAGTAAGTTCTAAGGAGTATTTCAAAACTTGGCCACTTAGATCAACTGATTTGGGATGGTCAACTGAAAGTCCACAATAAAGAGCAACATAGTTACAAAGCACTTAGTTATCCAAAGAGATGCTGGGCATCAATGATCCTAGGAGGAAAAGAGTGAGCCATGTGTCTGTGGTGAAGAAATGTTGAGCAAAAATAAAGCCAAAGGTTGCTGCAACATTTGCCACCAAGCCTTCAATGAATAATAAGCTCTTTAAGCAAAACAAGGAAAGAAAAGTAAGCAAGGGAACAAGCAAAAAAAAATGAAGCCTTATAGCAGCAAGTTTAGTAAGCCTTTAAGGGAATGTTCCTTATGTAACAGCAAGCAATAATTGAGTTGTCATTGTCTGCATAAAAACCCGCATGAACCAAGTTCAACTATGTGCTTAATAAGGATATGCATACCTCTCTGTTTCATTACATTCCCTCTTAATTTTAATGCTTGCTTGGGGACAAGCAAGATTTAAGTTTGGTATTGTGATGACAAGTCATCATATGCTAGCTTTGCAAGCATTTTTCACTTGTTTCATTAGTTTTTATGCACTTTCTTGCATTGTAAGTAAGTAATTTGGAGTGGATTTGCATGGTTTTATCGAATCAATCAACCACCCTTTAATTGATACTAAATCATGAGGTTTAAGCTAAATTTAATTAGTTTTTGAATGATTTATAAACCTTGTGAATTTGGTGATACTTTGATTGGTTGTTTTGATTACTTGTAGGTGAAGAAAAAGAAAAAAAAAACAAGAAAGCGTGGCCTAAGAAGTGTGGCCCAAGGAAGAGAAAAATGTGGCAAAAGCAACAAGGAAGCGTGGCATATTAAATGAGGAAGCCATAGCGCTCTCTCCAAGAGCACAATGCTCTCCAAGGGAGCACAAAAATGAACCAAGGAAGCAAGGCTTGGATGCTGCGCTCTCCTTGAGAGCTGAGCATTATTTTGAACCAAGAAAGAAAGGGGAGAAGCACAATGCTCCGCTCTTGCCAAGAGCATTATCAGGCTCCTCCCAAAAATTAATTCAAAGAAAAAGCTTGCCAATGCTTGCCACAAGGTTCGAACCAAGAACCTAAGGAAAGGAAGGAAGCGCTACTACAAAGCTTGGCAAAGGAAAAATATACAAAATGGCTCAGCAAGGATTCGAACCAAGGCACTCCCACTCAAGGCATGCGCTAGCTTGGTTTCCTTGCAAAGAAAATTGGCCAGTAATGCATTCCCAAGGATTCAAACCTAGAGCCTCACCCTTGAAGCATGGATGCTGTGCTCTCAAGAAGAGCTGAGCGCTACTCTTCAAGCAATTTGGCACGGTCCAGGAAAACTTGGTGCGCACACAAGGCAACGCAAGCAACAGATGCTGCGCTCTCCTTGAGAGCTGAGCATCAACAAGCCTAGCACGCTACAAAGGGTCAAGGAAATGAAGCCCAATGCTGCGCTCTCACCAAGAGCTGAGCACACTACTGGGAGGTGCACCATGGGCTGAAAATTGAACAAAAAATCCAAATTAATTCATTTCTCCACCAAATTTTAGAGCCCACCCAAATTCTTAGATCCAAATTAGGAAGTGTATAAATAGGTGTTAGTTAGATGTAGAAAGGAGACTTACTTTTTCATTTTTTACTTTTTGACTTTTTGAAATTGTAATTGGAGATTTGGATCATTTTGCTTTCTGTTTTGAATTCTGCTTGCTCTTTTGGAAATTTCTGCTTGAATTGGAAGGAGAATTGAGTTCTTCTCCTTTGGCCATTCTCGTTTCATTCTCTGCAAAGCTTGCTTGAGACTTGGGTGTGAAGAATTGAGGAAATTTTGTCTCAATCTCACCTTAAGATCTCTTTGTTTCTTTTTCTGCATAATTCAAGTTTCCTTACTGATTTTCATCTTTCCTTTTACTTTGAATTGTTTTCTGAATTGGATCAAGGAAGGTAGTGAGATCTAGACTTGGTTTTCTAGTCTCTTGACCCCTGAGATCTGCAATTCCTTTTCTGTTAATCTGCTGAGGCTTCTTCAAGCCAACCCACCTTGCTGTTTAAGACTTACTTCAGTCAATTCATCTTTTACTCTTCTGTTCATTGCAATTTACTTTTCTTTGTTTAGATCTTGCAATCCCATCTCCCTAAGCCCTTTGATATTCAAGCAATTTACATTTCTTGCACTCTAAGTTTCTGCAATTTACATTTCTTGCACTTTAAGTTACTGTCATTTACTTTTCTTGTTCATTAAGACTCAGCACTTTAATTTCTTTAGTTCCTTAATTTACTGCAATTTTCCCTCTCCCTTTATAATTCATGCAATTTAATTTTTGTCAACCACAAATCACTCAAATCAACTCTTGTTTGCTTGACTAAATCAACCATTAAACTAAAATTGCTCAATCCTTCAATCCCTGTGGGATCGACCTCACTCATGTAAGTTATTATTACTTGATGCGACCCGGTACACTTGCCGGTGATTTTTGTGTTGGATCATTTTCCATGCATCAGAGAGATTCATCTCAAGGGTCCATAGCTCAGTAGTAGAGCATTTGACTGTACATCAAGAGAGCCCACTCATGGACCTCAACAAGAGCATGAGGAATTCCCTTATCAAGAAATCCCTGAGATACCTCAGGAGATACACTTTCCTCCACACAATTATTGGGAGCAACTAAGGATAGGAGCACCAAAATCACTAGGGATCAAGCAACAGAGGCAAAGAAGAGACATAGAGAAGCTCAAGAGCATCTTTGGTTCTTCAAGAGGAAGACGCTACCCTCACTAAGGTGGACTCATTCCTTAATATCCTCGCTCTTATTTTTCTATTTTTTGATTTTTGAGCTTCATGTTTGTCTATGTTTGTGTCTTTATTACATGATCATTAGTGTCTAGTAACTATGTCTTAAGGCTATGAATATTCCATGAATCCTTCACCTTTCTTAAATGAAAAATATTTTTAATTCAAAAGAACAAGAAGTACATGAGTTTCGAATTCATCATTGAAATTAGTTTAATTATATTGATGTGGTGACAATACTTTTTGTTTTCTGAATGAATGCTTGAACAGTGCATATTTTTTATCTTGTTGTTTATGAATGTTAAAATTGTTGGCTCTTGAAAGAATGATGAAAAAGAAAAATGTTATTGATGATCTGAAAAATCATAAAATTGATTTTTGAAGCAAGAAAAAGCAGCAAAGAACAAAGCTTGCGAAAAAAAAGTGGCGAAAAAAATATAAAAGAAAAAGAAAAAGTAAGCAGAAAAAGCCAATAGCCCTTAAAACCAAAAGGCAAGGGTAAAAAGGATCCAAGTCTTTGAGCATCAATGGATAGGAGGGACCAAGGAAATAAAATCCAGGCCTAAGCGGCTAAATCAAGTTGTCCCTAACCATGTGCTTGTGGCATGCAGGTCCAAGTGAAAAGTTTGAGACTAAGTGGTTAAAGTCGTGATCCAAAGCAAAAAGAGTGTGCTTAAGAGCTCTGGACATCTCTAACTGGGGACTTTAGCAAAGCTGAGTCACAATCTGAAAAGGTCACCCAGTCATGTGTCTGTGGCATTTATGTATCCGGTGGTAATACTGGAAAACAAAGTGCTTAGGGTCACGGCCAAGACTCATAAAAGTAGCTATGTTCAAGAATCAACATACTTAACTAGGAGAATCAATAACACTATCTGAACTCTGAGTTCTTATAGATGCCAATCATTCTAAACTTCAAAGGATAAAGTGAAATGCCAAAACTGTTCAGAAGTAAAAAGTTACAAGTCCCGCTCATCTAATTAGAACTAATATTCATTGATATTTTGGGATTTATAGTATATTCTCTTCTTTTTATCCTTTGATTTTCAGTTGCTTGGGGACAAGCAACAATTTAAGTTTGGTGTTGTGATGAGCAGATAATTTATATGCTTTTTGGCATTGTTTTTAGGTAGTTTTTAGTAGGATCTAGCTACTTTTAGGGATGTTTTTATTAGTTTTTATGCAAAATTCATATTTCTGGACTTTACTATGAGTTTGTGTGTTTTTTTGTGATTTCAGTTATTTTCTGGCTGAAATTGAGAGACCTGAGCAAAAATCTTATTCAGGCTGAAAAAGGACTGCTGATGCTGTTGGATTCTGACCTCCCTACACTCAAAATGGATTTTCTGGAGCTACAGAACTCCAAATAGCGCGCTCTCAATTGCGTTAGACATCCAGGGCTTTCCAGCAATATATAATAGTCCATACTTTATTCGAGCTTAGATGACGAAATCTGGCGTTCAATGCCAGTCCCATGCTGCATTCTGGAGTAAAACGCCAGAAACACGTCACAAACCAGAGTTAAATGCCAAACACACGTTACAACTTGGCGTTTAACCCCAAGAGAAGCCTCTGCACGTGTAAAGCTCAAGTTCAGCCCAAGCACACACCAAAATGGGCCCTGGGAGTAGATTTCTGCACTTAAACTTATTTCTGTAAACCCTAATAGCTAAGTTTAGTATAAATAGAACTTTTTACTATTGTACTAGGCGTCTTTTGACCATTCGGTCTTTTGATCATTTTGGGGAGCTGGTCATTCGGCCATGCCTGGACCATCACTTATGTATTTCCAATGGTGGAGTTTCTATATGTAACGACCCAACTTCCAGAACATCATGATTGTACCGAATGTAAGGCGTTACCAACCTGCTTTCCTTTATTAACTATTTACTATCGAGCCTTTACTTCGATATCACGATTCAGTTTTATAGAAAATTCCAAAAAAATTTTGTTTTTATTAATTGAAGTCATATTAAAGAATCAACAAGCAATAATAATCACATAGTTATTAATAATAATAAATATTATACAAAAGAATTTAAGTAAAACTCAGATACAACTTCTATCCCTCTGCATAAAATAAAAACTAAAGCTACAAAGGCGAGGGAATTCTATGAAAGAAACTCAAGTTATAAACTTAACATAAATAAGTTCTATAATCGCCCGCAGCTTCAAACTGTGTCTTCGAACCTGTGTCACTGAAAGGATGGAAGATTTTGGGGTGAGAACAAACCACACGTTCTCAGTAGGGAATGGAAATGCCGTAAAAGTAATGATTAACATGCAAATAATTAACTTTGCTTAATAAACCATCTTTGTCAACCCCTTTGAAAATACTTTTCAATCTTACTTTAGATAAATAATTGCTTTCTTTAAATTCCTAAACCCAAAACAGATTTCACTCACAAAATTTATCATATTAAATATCTTTCAGCCACAAATGAAAATGATTCTCAGTCACAACAAACAGTTATTAATCATCTCTATACATTCACAAACTACTAGCACAAGAAGAAACTCAATTCAACACACAAACAAATCACAATATAACAAGCAACACAATCACAGAGAAGTAATACAAGCAAACACAATCAAATGCAAATGCACAACCACTATGATGCATGTCTATCCTAAGCAGGCCATGAGCTCACGTATCGGTTTACACCCTGCAGCCCGGCGTTACCTTGGAACAAGTCCCAGATATGGTTTCCCTTTGTGTCCTTAGTGCATATGTGTCGGTGGTAATGCATATGTGTCGGTGGTAAGAATACCACTCCTTCGTAACTACCGGCAGTCGGCGCAAAACTCGACCCCATAATATACGCACAAGGGAAAACAGTGATCCTCAGTTTGTGGGCGTCCCCGAGATCAATTCACACACAAAACAGAGATCTTCAGTTCGTGGGTTATTCCCCGAGATCAATACACAATAACATAACAATCTTCAGTTCGTGGGTTATACCCGAGATCAATACACAGCAAATAATGATCTTCAGTTCGTGGGTTATACCCGAAATCAACATACAACAATTCATGGGTTATTCCCGTAATCAATGATTATTAGTCCATGGGTTTTTCCCGCATATAAAACAAATATCAATTTATAGGTTTTCCCGAGATCAATGATCATTCAGTTCGTGGGTACTTCCCGATTTTAACCAATTATCACTTCGTGGGCTTTTCCCCGTAGTTAAACAACTAACAGTTCGTGGGGTTTTTCCGCCTTTTATCACTTTTCATTATCCTTTCTAAAATGCAACAATCCACATATCAATTCGTCATTCTCTCTTTTCCTTTGATTTCTTAACATTTTTCTTTAAACCTTTCTTAACTTTCTCAGGCATTTATCCATAAAAATCTTAACCATCAAGCCGGTCATAATCTCTACTTTAGCAATCTTGACCCAAGCCAACTTTAAAACTACTTTTCAGTTTAGTCCTCTATCAAAAGAGTCAAGAAAATCATTTATTTTAAATTTATTAAACACCTTTCAAAATATAACCTCTCATTAGAAGTAATCAAATAAAACTTTTTCTCAAGTTTACTAACTTTCCAAATACTCAAAAATCATCCCTCTTTACTATTCAAATTCAAATATTATTATTTCACCAAACTTCTAAAAAGATAATCCTTTATTTCAAACCTAAAACATAACTCTTTTCATATTAAATCAACTCAAAACATATTTCTTTCTATTCTTAATAAATCAACTCAAAATGGAATCCTTTTTGTAATAAATCCAGCTTAAACATAATATTTTTTCTCAATAAATAAAACTGAAAAACATAATTCATTTCTTTTCTTAGTAAACTAAAACCAAATAATATAATTTTCCAAATCCTACTCTTTTAAAATAACATTTCAGACAGAACCTCAGACTTTATAAAATTTCGACAACATCTCCTCTAAAACTCGGACTTAGCCACCCTTACGGGTTCCCTCTTTCTCCACAAATCACCAGCCCTTTTCCCAACAATTTTTAAACAGGTAATTCTCAATCAATCATACATTCACAATTCATAATATTTAACAAATCAATCATACTCCACAATTCCAACTAATCCATCAATCCAACTCCAATCTCATCAATTCATATTTACTTTTCACATATCATAGAATCCTTTCAAAATTAAACTCCATCAACTAGTAATCCCAAAAATCAGCCTTTCATAATTCTAAATTATTTTAATGTCATTTACTCTTTAGCAAACTTACTATTTAATTTTAAAAGTCAAATTTGAAGAGAATGATTTGGTAATAAAACTTCAATCTTTTAACTGTTCTCAAACTTAATTCTAATTAATCATAAATCAACTTTAGCAACCATCAAAGCCAATTCCAATCAGTCGTTGTCAGTATCACAGCCATTCCATTACATCAGATAACTAAAAACAACAAGAAGCACTTATTCTTAATAATCAGAATACAGCCACAA
This sequence comes from Arachis duranensis, assembly GCF_000817695.3. Classification (NCBI taxonomy): domain Eukaryota; kingdom Viridiplantae; phylum Streptophyta; class Magnoliopsida; order Fabales; family Fabaceae; genus Arachis; species Arachis duranensis. The sequence continues at coordinate 31,048,643 of NC_029773.3, read as the reverse complement.
CTTAGCCAGAATTAATCTTACCAATTAATCAATCACTCACAGCAACAGAACCAGTCACAATCACAGCCTTAATCTAAACTCCATTCATCAATTATCAAAACGTCAGATTTTTAATAATTAGCTCAACATTTTTCAGTTTAATAAGTAACATTAAATAAATCATTCACAGCCCCATTTCAACTAATTTCAACCCGTCACAAGTCCATTTCACAGCCGTTCCAATATACTAAAATTCCAATTCAATATCAAACAATTCAAAATAACTCACTCAAGATCAAAATCTCAACCAACTCATCACAAAAAAATCAGTAATTCAAAATACAATTCACAATCGCATCTAATTTCACTTATAATTTAAAGTCATCACAACCGCATCCAATTCTAATTTCATAATTCACAATAATCACAATAGCTAACTATTCTCAAACACATGTCAAGCAATTCACATCAATTAATCAATTCTTAACCACTGTTAACTATTTGCAATTATCCAATTAACCTTGTAGGCATTCTAAATTGAAAACGTTTGATTTTAAAAATAAGTCCCCTACCTCAGTGTCGCGTTAACAATGCAATCAAACCAAACAACAGCCTTAATAACATTTTTTTTATGAGTTACCTTCCTCCGGCAACAACACAGCAGCTCCAAACCTACGTAGCAGCATCAGAATCATCAAGGGCAGCTCCGACATTGGTTCCCAGCGACTCCAACGGCAATACCCACGGCGGCAGAGATTCAGGTAACTACGAAAATCAAAAGCAGAGGAAGAACAGAGGACAACCGTGAGCATGGACAAGGATGAATTACATCAGAATCAAAACAGCAACTTCGGCAGTCTCAATTAGTACCAGCGGCAGACTTCTTTCACGGTGGCAGAGCCCTCACGGTGGTGGCTGTGGATCGGTGGCGACGGCGGCGTGAAACACAGCTTCGTCTCTTCTCAGTGGCGACTCTGACTCTCGCGTTTCTCTCTGCTGGCCCTCGATGGCGACGGCTCTAAGGGAGACGACAAGCAAGGATGGCGGTGGCTCCTCATACGACAACGCGCGCAACGGATCTAGCGGCGGTGGGAACAGCCGAGGCGACAGCGACGCGGGCTCCACGGAGGTCACGATGGCTGGACCGCGCAGCGCTGCACCTTGCGTGGATGAGGACGACAGGGACGGCGAAGACCCCCCAGTGGCGGCTCTGGCGACTGAATGGTGGCTGCTTGTATCACACTCTGATTTCCTCTCTCTCTCCCTGTCTGATTCTGTTTCAGCATTAGGTTTAGGAAGAAAGGGGGTGGGGACTGCGTTTAGAAGCTTGGGAAATTAAAAAATTAAGAGTTAGGGTCTCTTAATTTAGGAAATTAGGGTTTTTAGGTTTGATTTGGGAATTAGGGTTAGAAATTAAGATTTTATAAGGAAATATGAATAGATATGAATAGATATTTTGATAAAATTGGAGGGTAGAATAATTTTAAAACCAAATATATTATATTAAAAATATTTAAAAACATTATTTATCAACATATTGATAAGTTTAATTAATTATTTTTAATTTAAATTATAAAATAAATATATTAATCACATATTTATAAAATATAGTTTAAACTCAATATTAATTATTCAAATTAAATGATATATCTTTTTATTATTTTTCTATTTTCGAAACTTTAATTTCAATTTATAAAATAACTAATTATAATAAAAATTATACATAAATATTAATTGACTTAAACTTAAAGTATTTATAAATATCAATCTAATTATTCTTAATAAGTTATTTTGTAAAAATAAGGAATTTGAATTGAATCATAAATTATTCATAATAAAAATTACTTAAATTAAATTATACAATTCTTTCTTATTTTTCAATTACCAAACTTATAATTTCAATTATACCAAATATCTAATAAAGATTATATAAAAATTCTAATTAATTTAAAATTCAATTATCATGAAACTCCATTTAATTACCTTTAGTAAAATAATTTTCTTAAAATAAATCATAAATAACTAATTATTTTATTTTCAAAAACTAGGATTGTTACACTACACACCATAGATTAAGGTGTGGAACTCTGCTGTACCTCAAGAATTAATGCAATTATTATTGTTCTTCTATTCAATTCAAGCTTATTCTTATTCTAAGATATTCGCTGCACTTCAACCTGATGAATGTGATGATCCGTGACACTCATCATCATCCGTCCTTATGAACGCATGACTGACAACCACTTCCGTTCTACTTAGATCGAGCGTGTATCTCTTGGATTCCTTAATCAGAATCTTCGTGGTATAAGCTAGAATTATTGGCGGCCATTCTTGAGAATCTGGAAAGTCTAAACCTTGTCTGTGGTATTCCGAGTAGGATTCAGGAATTGAATGATTGTGACGAGCTTCAAACTCGCGATTGTTGGGCGTAGTGACAGACGTAAAAGAATCAATGGACTCTATTCCGACATGATCGATAACCGACAGATGATTAGCCGTGCTGTGACAGAGCATTTGGACCATTTTCACTGAGAAGATGGGAAGTAACCATTGACAATGGTGATGCCATACATACAGCTTGCCATGGAAATGTGTAAGAATGATTGGATGAAAGTAGTAGGAAAGCAGAGATTCAGAAGGAACACAGCATCTCCATACACTTATCTGAAATTCACACCAATGAATTACATAAGCATCTCTATCTTTATTTTATGTTTTATTTATCTTGATTTTCGAAAACCACCATAACCATTTATTATCCACCTAACTGAGATTTACAAGATGACCATAGCTTGCTTCATATCAACAATCTCCGTGGGATCGACCCTTACTCACGTAAGGTATTACTTGGACGACCCAGTGCACTTGCTGGTTAATTGTGCGAAGTTGTGACAAAGTGTGATTCACGTTTGAGAGCTCCAAGTCTTTGGCGCCATTGTTGATGATCATAATTTTGTGCACCAGAATCTCGCCAAGAATTTGTTCACCACATCTTCTCATGTTGTTAAACTCTCCTTCGAAAAAGATTCCAGCCATTTAGATGCTTTATCCCTGAGTGAAAAGGGGAACAAAAGCAGTCTATAGGTGTCAGGATGAACACCATTAGACTTCACAATATCACATATCCTTAGGAAGGTGGTTAGATGTTGATTGGGGTCTTCTTAGGCGCTTCCTCCGAATGCACAGTTGTTCTGAACGAGGGTGATGAGCTGGGGCTTTAGTTCAAAGTTATTGGCATGTCTGGTTGGCTTCTAAATGCTACTTCCACAATTTCCTGGGTTTGGATTGATGTAAGAGCCTAGAACTCTTCTCTCTTACCCAGCATGATTCACTGGGCCTTCTCTGGCATGGTTGTGAGCTTCTTCTTCATGGTGGTTCTCCATATTCTCCTCCATGTCTGTTTCAAAATACTCCTCCTCTTCCTCAGCACCAACGACTCTATTCCCTCTTGCTTCCCTCCTTAATCTAAGGAAGGTCCTCTTAGGTTCAGAATCAAAGGAAGTTAAAGCTCCGCTTCTTCTACCTGTCATACAACCAACAAAGCAAAAAGCAAGAAAGAAAATAAATGAAGAAATTACTCTTGTTAGAATTGCTGTTACTGTGAGTGGTGCAATGTATCAAACAGTTAGTGGGTTGGTGAACTAAATTGTAGAGAGCAAGGAAAACAGATGAAGAAGAAAGAAAAAGGAAACGAAAAGGCTAAACTGGAAGTAAATGACTAAAATGAAATAATCAAAACAAAGAAAATTGCTTAATCTAGTTATCTTCCAACTTAATCATTGTCGATACAAAATCAATCCCCGGCAACGGCGCCATAAACTTGATGCACGAAAACTTGTCTCTCAACAAATTTCCCTTCGGCAAGTATACCGAATTGTTGTCAAGTAAAAACTCACAATAGAGTAAGGTCGAATCCCACAGGGATTGATTGGTCAAGCAACTTTAATTGGAGAAATGTTCTAGTTGAGCTAAGCAGAAGTTGAAGTGATAATTACAGAAAATTAAATGGCGGGAAAGTAAATGACAGAAAATATAAATGATGGAAATAAATGGCAGAATGTAAATTACAGAAAGTAAATTACAAAATCTTAAATGGGGATTTGGGGAGATGAACATAAAAATAAATGGCAGAAGGTAAAAAGAATGGGTAAGATCAGAAATGGGGGATTCATTTGGCTTAGGAGATGTTACATTCTCCAGATCAAGTTCATTCTCATCTCTTCCTCAATTAATGCATTCATTGATCTCCTTGGCAATCTTAAGTGATTGGATCCCAATTCCTTGGCAACCCATTCTCTCTAAGCTTGAACAATTGCCCAATTCCTTGATTTAATTGCTCATGGGAAGAGATGAAGTATGGTAACTGATTATACTACATGTATTTCCAAATCAAAGTGTTGGTAGGATTATATGTCACTATATCCATCCAAACCCCAATTTGGTCCAACATGAGAAAGTAATTCTAGCATGATCTCCTCATCCCTTTTCCAAGGCTCAGAGGAGATCTAATTATGGAGAGTTTCTTTTCCAAGACAACTAACCAATTGATTTAAGATCGAAAGCTTTCTAGTAAATCAAGAGAAAAGAAAGAAGAAGAAGAATGAAAACTATAATTGATCCATCAAATTACAACAGAGCTCCCTAACCCAATGAAAAAGGGTTTAGTTGTTCATAGCTCTAAAAATAGAAGATGATAGAAAAGAGTGCATTCTCCAGTAAACTAGAATTTGCAGGAAAGTAAATATATAGAATGTAGTTCCCAATAATGCCCAGCCTCCTTCTAGTTCAAAATTACTTCCTATATATACTACTCTTCTGATCTTTTAGTTAACTCTTCAAGTCTTGGATATGGGCCCTTGATCTTTAGTTGAAGCAGTTACAATCTTCAGTCTTCAGTGGGCTCAGCTTTGCTTGTAGAAAGAATGTGAGTCAGGCATGGTAGCACGTTGGTTAGGACGTTAGTGGTGTTAACGTTAGGTGTAAACTTGGGTTCGAAAGCGTTAGTGACGATAACTTTATCACTAACGTTCCAAACCAATTGATCTACGTTAACTTCAACGTTAGTGGTACTAACGTGACCACTAACGTAGCCTCTTAGCCCTTTGCAAACGTTATTGGCACTCACTTTTACCAATAACGCTGCTTCTTTTCCCTCTTTCCCACGTTAATGATCCACATTTGTGTAACTAACATGGCCTTTAACGTGGGCATGCCAAAGCTCGAGGGCGTTAGTGACACTTACCTTTGTCACTAACGCTTCAAAACGCCCCTTCTTCCCACATTAGTGCTTCACGTTAATGGTATTAACGTGACCACTAACGTGGGTGTGCTTGCCACCTCCAACGTTAATGACAAAGGTGAGTGTCATTAACGTTGGCCTATCATCCCTTGCTCCACATTACCATTCACGTTAATGGTCTTAACATGACCACTAACATAGGCAATCTTGGCCTTCCCCAGCGTTAGTGACAAAGGTAAGTGTCACTAACGTTGGCCTATCTCTTCTTATTCCACGTTAGAGTTCACGTTAATTGGATTAACGTGACTCTTAACGTGGCTATGTATGGCCCTTTGGAACGTTAGTGGTGTTTACTTTTACCACTAACATTGGAGCTTTCCTTTCCTTCCACGTTAGTTCCCATGTTAATGTAACTAACGTGGCAACTAACGTGGGTTATGATGGCTTTCGAAGGCGTTATTGATGATAACTTTTCCACTAACTCTGCAAGCTTGCTCCTATTCCACGTTAGTGAGACTAACGTGGCGGCTAACGTGGCTCTTCTTTGCTTCCTTTGTCCTGAAATCAAACAAACAGGGTGCATCAAAGCTCTGTTCCAAGTCATGAGATCATGCATCATCCATTTTATCTTTCAATTCATGCATAATTCTCATGAAATCATATAAAGTTTACAATGTTTTCTTGAATCAAGATGTAAGTGTATTTTTACCCAAAACTTGCTTATTTACTAAGAAAATGCATGAAACTACCCTAAAACAGTAAAGAAAATGTCAGTGAAACTGGCCAAGATGCCCTGGCATCAGGTTCCCGTTACCCGCCGCGGGGACGGGGACAGATATTGGGGGCAGGGAACGTGGGGCGGGTGGTATGTCCTGCCCCTATGAAGACCCGTTGCCATCCTTAGACTGGGCCCATATTGGGCCCAAGGCCCAACCCATATAAGCCTTACTTCAGCCCCCTTTCCCATTCATTTCAGCCTCCCATGCTAAAAGAATAGAGCAAAAGGAAAGGAACCAAAACCCTTATCACCCCAAAGTTTCAATCTTCCATAACTTTTAATCCGGAGATCCGATTGATGAGCCATCAGCGGCCACGCATTCGTCTCAAAATTCTCTACCTGAACAATTTGGTAAGAAATTTCTGATTTCTTGTCCAGTTTTTCCCCTTTCAGTTTCGTGATTTGGGTATGCGTATTGAGAGATTTTGGTGATTTTGATAGTTTAGAGGTACTCTAGCATAGATTATAAGTGGGTTTTACCCTAATTTTCAAATGGGCAAAGGAAGGAGGTCATAATATTTTTTATTTTTTCAATTTTATGATGTTGGGTATTGAATTTGGTGGTGGTATATGACCTTGCATGAAATTAGGTTGAGTATTATGTTGGTTTGAGGCAAATTGGTGAATTAGAATCAAGTTGCAATGATTGAGGCTTGATTGAGTTTATTTGGAAACATTAGAAGCTTGTCAAGTGGACCTTGGATGCTTGAATTGAGATGTTTGAGCTTGGAAAGATGTTTCGAGGATTTCCTGAAATGTTGAAGTAGTCGATCTCGGACGAGATCTTCTGATGTGACCGGGATCGTCGGGTCCGATCTGTTGTAGTCTTGAGGTGTTATCAATCCGGGGTCACTGGGGGGTGGTGGTACCTGCAAGAGACTCTAATGCTTAAGTCCGTATGGGCTTTAGGCAGGTTTTTTGTAGAATTGGAGTATATGTTATACCTGGGTGCTCCAGCGTATTTATAACAGTGTGGAGTGACCTTCCTTGAGATAAGTTTGTTATCTTATCTTATCTTCTTTGGGTGAGATCTCTTATCTTTTGGCCAACCGCCTTCTAGTAGGCGGTGACTCTTCTTTCTCGGGCCTCTTTGGGCCTTTGTGGCGATTCATCCGAGCTCTTTGTGAAGAGGTCGGCGGCTGATGCCAGGGCAACTAGGCCAGTTTTACTGACCTTTTCTTTACTGTTTTAAGGTAGTTTCATACATTTTCTTAGGAAATAAGCAAGTTTTGGATGAAATTTCATTTACACCTTGATTCAAGCAACTAGTGTGAATTTTACATGATTTCATGAGGATTTTGCAAGGATTGAATGACAAATTGATGATGCATAATCTCATGACTTGGGCTAGAGCTTTGATGCACTTTATTTGCTTGATTTCAGGACAAAGGAAGCAAGAAGAAGCCACATTAACAGTCACATTAACCTAATTAACGTAACCACTAACGTGGAATAGGGACAAGCTTGTAGCGTTAATGAAAAAGGTGACCACCAATAACGCCTGCGAAGCCATCATAAACCCACATTAATTGCCACGTTAACTAGGTTAACGTGGAGAAAAAGGTAGCTCCAGCGTTAGTGGTAAAAGTGAATACCACTAACGCTACAAATTGGCAATTAGCCACGTTAAGAGTCACGTTAACTTAGTTAACGTGAATTCTAACGTGGAAGGGAAAGACAATGCCAACATTAGTGACACTCACCTTTGTCACTAATGTTGGATTAAGCCAGCATTGTCCACGTTAGTGGTCACGTTAAGACTACTAACATGAGAGATAACGTGGAGCTATACATGAGGAGCCAACGTTAGTGACACTCACCTTTGTCACTAACGTTGGAGATGGCATTCACTACCACGTTAGTGGCTACGTTAACCTAGTTAACGTGAACTCTAACGTGAAGAGGAGGGGTGTTTGGAGCGTTAGTGACAAAGGTAAGTGTCACTAACGCTCTCGAAGCTTAGGCATGCCCACGTTAAGAGCCACGTTAACCTAGTTAACGTGAACTCTAACGTGGGGAAAGGGGGGGCACAATGCAACGTTATTGGAAAAGGTGATTCCCAATAACGTTTGCGAAGGATCATGAGGCAACGTTAGTGGTCATGTTACTGCCACTAACGTTGAAGTTAACGTTGACCATTTTGGGATTGGAACGTTAGTGAGAAAGGTGATTGCCACTAACATTCTCGAACCCACATTTTCACTTAGCGTTAACACCACTAACGTCCTAACTAACGCCCATGCCTAACTCACACTTTTTTGCAAGTTGAGCCCACTGAAGAATGTACTTGTTTCAACTCTAGATCTAAGGCCCACATCCAAGACTTGAAGAACTCACTAGAAGGTCAAGAAGAGTAGTATATATAGGAGTAGTTTTGAACTATAGAGAAGCTTGGCACTTTGGAGAACTACCATCTATATATTTACTTTTCTGCATTTTCTAGTTAAGCATGTATTCTTTTCTGCCATTTTCCATTCCTAGAGCTATGAACAACTAAACCCTTTTCATTGGATTAGGGAGCTCTGTTGTAATTTGATGGATCAATTATAGTTTTCATTCTTCTTCCTCTTTCTTTTCTCTTGATTTGCTAGAAAGCTTTCGATCTTAATTCAATTGGTTAGTTGTCTTAGAAAAGAAACTTTCCATAATTGGATCTCCTTTGAGCCTTGGAAAAGGGATGAGGAGATCATGCTAGAAATGCTTTCTCATGTTGGACCAAATTGGAGTCTGGGCGGATATAGTGACATGTAATCCTCCCAACACTTTGATTTGGAAATACATGTGGTATAATCAGTGACCATGCTTCATCTCTTCCCTAACATTCCTATGCCCAATGAATTCCCCATTTCTGATCTTACCCATTCTCTTTACTTTCTGCCATTTATTTCCATGTTCATCTCCCCCAATCTCCATTTAAGATTCTGCACTTTATTTTCTGCCATTTACTTTCTTGCCATTTAATTTCCTGCAATATCAACCACCTTCTATTTAGCTCAACTAGCATACTCTTCCAACTAAAATTGCTTGACCAATCAATCTCTGTGGGATTCGACCTCACTCCATTGTGAGTTTTTACTTGACGACAATTCGGTATACTTGCCGAAGGAAAATTTGTTGAGAGACAAGTTTTTGTGCATCAAGTTTATGGCGCCGTTGCCGGGGATTGATTTTGTATCAACAATGATTAAGTTGGAAGTTCACTAGATTGAGCATTTTTCTTTTATTTGTTTACTTTATCTAGTCATTTACCTTCAGTTGATTCAGTTTCTTCCTCACCCCCTATACCCTCTCTGTTTTCTTTCTTTCTTGTTATTTACAATTCTGCTTACTGACCCACTAACTGTTTGATAATTTGCACCACTCACACTAACAATCACTCTAACAAGAATAATCACTTCATTTTATTTCTTGCCTTGTGCCTCGTTAGTTGTATGATAGAGAGAAGAAGTGGAGCTTCAACTTCCTTTGATTCGGAACCTGAGAGAACCCTCCGTAGATTGAGGAGGGAAGCAAGAGGGAAAGGAGTTGTTTGTGCTGAGGAAGAGGAAGAGTACTTTGAAACAAACATGGAGGAGAACTTGAAAAACAACCATGAAAGAGAAGCCCACAACCATGCCAGAGAAGGCCCTGTAAATCATGCTGGGCAAGAGAGGAGAGTTCTAGGCTCTTACATCAATCCAAACCTAGGAAATTATGGAAGTAGCATCCAAAGGTCCACCATACATGCCAACAACTTTGAATTAAAACCCCAGCTCATCACCCTTGTTCAGAACAACTGCTCTTTTGGAGGAAGTGCCCAAGAAGATCCCAATTAACATCTAACCACCTTCCTGAGAATATGTGACACTGTGAAGTCTAATGGAGTCCATCCAGATTTCTATAGGCTGCTTTTGTTCCCTTTTTCACTTAGGGACAAAGCATCTAAGTGGCTAGAATCCATCTCGAAGAAGAGCTTAACAAATTGGGAAGATGTGGTGAACAAGTTTTTGGCAAGATTCTACCCTCCTCAAAGAATTAACAGGCTGAGAGCTGAGGTGCAAACATTCAGGCAATAAGATGGTGAAACTCTCTATGAGGCATGGGAGAGGTTTAAGGACTTAATACAAGAAGATGCCCACCGGACATGTTCAATGAATGGGTTCAACTTCACATTTTCTATGAAGGTCTTTCTTATGAGTCAAAGAAGGCTGTAGACCATTCATCAGGGGGCTCTAAATAAGAAGAAAACTATTGAAGAAGCCATAGATGTCATTGAAATAGTAGCTGAGAATGACTACTTCTATGCTTCTGAAAGAAGCAACACTCGAGGAGTAATGGAGCTGAACCTTGCTGGCTCAAAATAAGATGATCACCAAGCAGCTAGCAGATCTCACCAAGAAAGTAGAAGAAAACCAAGTTGCAGCAGTCATTACTTCATCACCAGCTCAAGAAGGAGTGAATGTAGGAGAAGAAGGTGACTGGGAACAAGCCAACTATGTTGGAAACTCACCCAGACAGATCCATGATCCATACTCCAAAACTTATAATTCTGGATGGAGAAATCACCCTAACTTTGGGTGGGAAAACCAACAAGACCAAGGCCAAGACCAGAGATACCATAACCACAATCCCAACAACAATGCAACTTACCAACATACCTCACAGAGATCCTATCAACACCCACCTAATCACCCTTCTCAACCACCTAATGTCAACCCACCATCACCAACCGAGGATAGACTTTCCAAAATTGAGGCTCTACTTGAAGACATATGCAAAGAAGTCTAAGACAACAGAGTGTTCAAGGATGAAGTGTGAGCTAATATAAAAAGCCAAGGGGAAAACATCAAGAGGTTGGAGTCCCAAGTAGGATATCTTTCTCAACAGTTTCCCAAACTTATTGATAGTTTCCTAAGTGACACAGAGAAGAACCCAAGAGGAGAAATAAAGAAAGTAAGGTAGGAAGAATGCAAGATAATCACCATAAGTGATGAGAGGAGTATGGAGGAAATAGACACACATAAAGAAAATCTCCAAGACAGTCCAAAGGGAATTCATGAAGAAAGAAACTATACACCCCATCCCACACACAAGGAGGAGCTAAAGAAAAAGGGGGAGGGGGCCCTGAACCCATATGCACCCTTTCCCCAAAGGCTCAAAGGTGGTATAGCAAGGAGAATGTATTCAAGGTTCCTTGACATGTTTGCATCTCTTGATGTAAATATACCATTCATTAAGGCCCTCCAACAAATGCCCTTCTACATCAAGTACATAAAGGAACTGCTAGCCAAAAAGAGTTCATTGAAGGGTGGACAAACAATAAAGATGAACATGGAGTGCAGTGCTCTCATCCAAATAGAGCCACCTACTAAGAAGAAGGATCCAGGGAGTTTCCACATTTCCTGTGCTATAGGAGAGACAATGATTGATAAGGGACTCTGTGACCTGGGAGCAAGTATCAACTTAATGCCTCTATCCCTCACGAAAAAGCTTCAAATCAATGAGCTAACACCCACAGATGTAATCATCAGATTGGCTGACAAAACTAAAAAACAGGCAATAGGAGTGGTTGAGAACGTGTTAGTGAAGGTTGGGAACTACTTCCTGCCCACAGACTTTGTTATCCTAGAAATGGAAGAGAATCCCATCCATCCCATCATCTTGGAAAGGCCATTTTTAGCCACAGCCAGGGCGCTTATAGATGTGGAGCGAGGAGAGCTAGTTGGTGGACGAAATTGTGATTACTATCTTTTGAGCTTTAGCATATACACAAAAACTATTGTGTCTCTTGGTTAAATTCACAACTCCGTTCAACTAACCAGCAAGTGTACTGGGTCGTCCAAGTAATAAACCTTACGTGAGTAAAGGTCGAATCCACAGAGATTGTTGGTATGAAGCAAGCTATGGTCACCTTGCAAATCTCAGTTAGGCAGATTAAAATAGTTTATGGGTTTCGAAAATAAAGATAAAAGAATAGATTAAAGAAAGGGATAGAATACTTATGCAGATTCATTAGTGGGAATTTCAGATAAGCGGATGGAGATGCTGTAGAGACCAGGGACGCCTGCTCTCCTACTGCTTCTACTCAATCCTTCTTACTCCTTTCCATGGCAAGCTTTGTATAGGGGTTCACCATCAACTGTGGCTACTTTCTTCCTCTCGGGGAAATATCCTATGCGGCTGTCACTCGCACAGCTAACCAGTCTGGAGGCATCACCCATGGCTGATGGCTACATCCCATCCTCGCAGTGAAAACTAATGCTCACGCACTCTGTCACAGTACGGCTAATCACCGGTTGGTTCCCTCCCCTACTGGAATAGAATCCCTCTTTTGCGTCTGTCACTAACGCCCAGCAGGTTACAAGTTTGAAGCACGTCACAGTCATTCATTACCGGAATCCTACTCGGAATACCACAGACAAGGTGAGACTTTCCGGATCCTCATAAATGCCGCCATCCATCTAGCTTATACCACGAAGATTCTGTTGGGGAATCTAAGAGATACACATTCAAGCTCT
>NC_029773.3:31030836-31035806 GCF_000817695.3 Arachis duranensis | reverse complement strand
TTGGGCTGAGCTTGATCTATCCACGAGCTGAGGCTTCTCTTGGAGTTGAACTCTGAGTTATGACGTGTTTTGGGCGTTCAACTCCGGATCATGACGTTTTTCTGGCGTTTAACTCCAGACAGCAGCGTGTACTTGGCGTTCAACGCCAAGTTACGTCGTCTTTCTTCGAATAAAGTATGGACTATTATATATTGCTGGAAAGCCCTGGATGTCTACTTTCCAACGCCGTTGAGAGCGCGCCAATTGGAGTTTTGTAGCTCCAGAAAATCCATTTCGAGTGCAGGGAGGTCAGATTCCAACAGCATCAGCAGTCCTTTTGTCAGCCTTTTTCAGAGTTTTGCTCAAGTCCCTCAATTTCAGCCAGAATTTACCTGAAATCACAGAAAAACACACAAACTCATAGTAAAGTCCAGAAATGTGAATTTAACATAAAAACTAGTGAAAACATCCCTAAAAGTAGCTCAAACTTACTAAAAACTATATGAAAACAATGCCAAAAAGCGTATAAATTATCCGCTCATCACTAGTATTGAGGATACACGATGAACAGCTCACCTTCAACGTTTTTAAACCATCACAAGAAGCAGATCATGATAATGAAGAGTCAAAGGAAGAGCCAGACAAGGGAGCGCAAGCACCACACCTAAGAACTCCTATGGTTGACAACCAATATGATCAGAAGAAGCAACAGTCAAGTGTAATCTAAGAGGAACTAGACCCACTAGAGTCATCTGAGACAAGCAATAAAACCGTCCTGAAAGAAGAAACCACAAGGAGCAAAGTGACATCAAGGAACACAAGGAAAAAGGCTCCGAGGGGATAGAGAAGCAAGAAAGTCCCTACAGAGAATTTCTCTCCATGAGATAAAGTGGTCTCTGCTTACTTTCCATCTATACCACCTCATCTCCCCACCATTCCATCTCAGCTGCCTCCAGTGTATACCATCAACAAAATCTTGTCCTTAGAACATGTGGAACTTCTTAACAAAGCCAACGGAAGCAGATTCACTGCAAGAGGGGAGAATTGAAGCACTACCAACCACCCTGACAAAGGCCAAACGTCAAGCTAATGACGTTAAAGAAGTGCTTCATGGGAGGCAACCCATGTTCTATACCCTCTCTTTTTAATCAATTTCGACCAAACAATATAAGAATCTCTACATGCAGCATATAGTACATGATAAGTTTGGTGTTCAAGGCACACCAAGAGGGCTTGAACACACTCAATGGTATGAGATTCTTTTCGAATCTTGTTGCACCATATGATCACAAATAAGTTTGGTGTTATCAACATTGCATGCATGGGAAATTGATTGGTCAATTGATTTGCATTCATGAAAAGCATTTAGTTATTTTTAAAAACAAAAGAAAAAGATTTTAACAGTAGCTATTTCATACTTTAATTTTTCCCACCAAAAATTCAATTGATTTTTTTTGCATTCCTTTTGTCTTGTATAGGAAATCAAAAAGGGGATTGGTGGTACTTGATAGGACAACCAAAGAAAGGAGGTTCGGCCACTATACCAAGGAAACCACACATTTGTCTTTAAGGGGAGTATCTTGGGAAGTGTTGCCATGCAACATTGGAAGTTGGATAGCCTTGGAGACCGAACCAAGACCCTCATAAAAGAGGTGATCCATGTACTCATCCAATGCCAAACCCCAACCGTCCATCATTAAGCTATGCTATCAATCCACACTCTTCACTCATCATTTCCCTATATAACCTCCACTTTACACCCATTCCATGCGTAATTGTCATTCCCATCCATCTCTCTCGTCCTTCTCTCAAACACACACCCCATCCTCCACGAAAAGTTTCATATACATTCTCATGGCCACATCTTGTGAGTTGCAAATATACCAACCATCACTCATGGCATTGTCGAGCTCTAAGAGGAGAACAGGGAAGGAACCAATGGGGCAGCCTCCTTTCGATGCCGGGAGATTCAAGACCACCTTCCATGAGCTCCAATATGAACGGATCAAAAATAAGAAAATATTACTAGAGTTGACATTCCAGTTCAATGAAGATGAGTGCCCAAAGATTAGAGAGAAGATTGCACAGAGGGGTTGGCAAAAGCTCACGAACCCAGAAACAAAGATAAATATGAACCTCATCAATGAGTTCTATGCCAATATGGCCAAAGAAGACAGTACTAGGGCCCCCACCTTCAAAAGCTACGTGAGAGGAACAGAGGTGGACTTCAGCCCCAATGCTATAACAAGGACTCTTCAGCTAAAATCGCCACATTTTGATGAGTTCAGTTATCAAGTAAGAATAAGCAATGCCCCCGACGAAGATGAACTTGAAGAAATAGTGAATGATATGTGTGTGATATGATCTGATTGGGAAAGATACTCGAATAAGAGGCTGTGGTTTATTAGGAGAGGAGACCTCATCCCGGAAGCCAAGGGATGGTTTGAGCTTGTAAGAAGGTCTATCCTTCCAGCCGCAAGCAATTCTGAGGTCAATATTGCTCGAGCTACCATGGTACATTGCTTAGTAAAGGGTGGGGACATCAATGTGCACGAAATCATAGTTGAAGGGATCCAGGATTCAGCCGAGAAGAATGATCCGGGTGCTAGACTTTGGTACCCCAGCACCATCCTTAGATTATGCATGAAAGCCAAGGTGGTATTCGAAGATAACAATCCACAGTGGGTAAATCCTGGGAGATTAGTTACCCTCCAGCATATAAACTATGTGACACCTGCGCAACAACAAAGAAGACCTCAGATAGGGAAAAGAACTGCACAAGAAGAGCCTCACAAAGAAGAACCTCACCAAGAAGAACCCCAACAAACAGGGTACTAGCAAGAAGGGCAATATGATCCAACCAACATAAATCTGTTTCATATTCAAGGAGCCATTGAGGATTTGGCAATGAGCTATATGGAGGGACAAGAACAACAACTGCATGTCCAATCTCAAAGGATGGATCGTCAAGCAGAACTACTTTCTGGTTGGATGGATCAACAAAGAGAGTGGCAGAAACAGCAAATAGAGTTGCAACAGGAGCATTACTCCCAACTTACCCAAGCCATCAATCAAGTGACTGAAAGGCAAGAGAGCCAAGACAAACGCCTTCAAGAACTCAACCAACGCCAGATAGCCCAGATGAAAGCATTCAACAAATTCAGTGTGCTCAACGAAGGAAGGTAACTGCATCGGGAAGAATTTAACTTATATGACTGGGCATATGCATAACTTGCACCCTGCCATTCCAAGTTATGAGGCAGTCCACAAGGACTTAACAGAACAAGAAGAGGGAAAGGTAAAACAACAAAAGGAAGCATTAAAGAAGAAGATGGAGGATGCTGGTTTCTGGAAAAAGCTGCTCGAGAAGTGCAAAGTGGTGGACAAAATTGTGATCATCAAAGTTGGTCTCTTTGTACTTGTATGAAATTTAAATATTGGCTCTATCAAAAATACCCCAAAGAGATCATGGTGTGATGAATTGGGATCTTAATAATCCCTGGTGTGATCATAACTCCGCACAACTCCGTTCAACTAACCAGCAAGTGTACTGGGTCGTCCAAGTAATACCTTACGTGAGTAAGGGTCGATCCCACAGAGATTGTTGGTATGAAGCAAGCTATGGTTACCTTGTAAATCTCAGTTAGGCAGATTAGATGGTTTATGATAAGTTCGAAAATAAATAATAAACAGAAAATAAAATAGTAAATAGTTACTCATATAATTCCATGGTGGGAATTTCAGATAGGCATATGTAGATGATGTGCTCCTCTCGAATCTCTACTTTCTTATTATATTCATCCAATCCTTCTTACTCCTTTCCATGGCAAGCTGTATGTAGGGCATCACCGTTGTCAATGGTTACATCCCATCCTCTCAGTGAAAATGGTCCTATGCTCTGTCACAGCATGGCTAATCATCTGTTGGTTCTCAATCAGGTTGGAATAGAATCCCTTGATTCTTTTGCGTCTGTCACTAACGCCCAGCCTTCAGGAGTTTGAAGTTCGTCACAATCATTCAATACCGGAATCCTACTCGGAATACCACAGACAAAGTTAGACTTTCCAGATTCCCGGAATCCTACTCGGAATACCACAGACAAGGTTAGACTTTCCGGATTCCCATGAATTCCGCCATCTATCTAGCTTATACCACGAAGATTCTGTTGGGAAATCTAAGAGATATGCGCCCGGCCTAAGGTAGAACGGGAGTGGTTGTCAGTCACGCGCGTTCATAGGTGAGAATGATGATGAATGTCACGGATAATCACATTCATCAAGTTGAAGTATAACGCATATCTTGGAATGAGAATAAGGAGAATTAAATGGAAAATAATAGTAATTGTATTGAAACTTGAGGTACAGCAGAGCTCCACACCCTTAATCTATGGTGTGTAGGAACTCCACCGTTGAAAATACATAAGTGAAAGGTTCAGGCATGGCCGAATGGCCAGCCCCCAAAATGTGATCAATAGTCTCCTAAGATGAAGAAATAAAACAAAACTGAGACCAAAGATGTCTAATACAATAGTAAATTATCATATTTATACTAGACTAGCTACTAGGGTTTACATGAGTAAGTAATTGATGCATAAATCTATTTTCGGGGCCCACTTGGTGTATGTTTGGGTTGAGCTTGATCTATCCACGAGCCGAGGCTTTTATTGGAGTTGAACGCCGAGTTATAGCGTGTTTCTGGCGTTCAACTCCGGGTTGTGACGTGTTTCTGGCGTTTGACTCCAGACAGCAGCATGTATTTGGCGTTGAGCGCCACTTTACGTCGTCAATTCCCAAATAAAGTATGGACTATTATATATTTCTGGAAAGCTCTGGATGTCTACCTTCCAAAGCCATTGAGAGCAGGCCATTTGGAGTTCTGTAGCTCCAGAAAATCTATTTCGAGTGCAAGAAGGTTAGATTCCAACAGCATCAGCAGTCCTTTGTCAGCCTCTTATCAGAGTTTTGCTCAGGTCCCTCAATTTCAGCCAGAAA
>NC_029773.3:31028306-31030665 GCF_000817695.3 Arachis duranensis | reverse complement strand
CGTATAAATTATCCGCTCATCACAACACCAAACTTAAATTGTTTCTTGTCCCCAAGCAACTGAAAATCAAATAGGATAAAATGAAGAGAATATACTATAAATTCCAAAATATCAATGAATATTAATTCTAATTAGATGAGCCGGACTTGTAGCTTTTTGCTTCTGAACAGTTTTGGCATCTCACTTTTTCCTTTGAAGTTTAGAATGATTGGCATCTCTAGGAACTTAGAATTTCAGATAGTTTTATTGATTCTCCTAGTTAAGTATGTTGATTCTTGAACACAGCTACTTTTATGAGTCTTGGCCGTGGCCCTAAGCACTTTGTTTTCCAGTATTACCACCGGATACATAAATGCCACAAACACATGACTGGGTGAACCTTTTCAGATTGTGACTTAGCTTTGCTAGAGTCCCCAGTTAGAGGTATCCAGAGCTCTTAAGCACACTCTTTTACTTTGGATCACGACTTTAACCACTCAGTCTCAAGCTTTTCACTTGGACCTGCATGACACAAGCACATGGTTAGGGACAGCTTGATTTAGCCGCTTAGGCCTGGATTTATTTCCTTGGGCCCTCCTATCCATTGATGCTCAAAGCCTTGGATCCTTTTTACCCTTGCCTTTTGGTTTTAAGGGCTATTGGCTTTTTCTGCTTGCTTTTTCTTTTTCTTTCTATTTTTTTCGCCAAATTTTTTTTTTCGCAAGCCTTTGCTTTTTCACTGCTTTTTTCTTGCTTCAAGAATCAATTTTCATGATTTTTCAGATTGTCAATAACATTTCTCTTTGTTCATCATTTTTTCAAGAGCCAACAATTTTAACATTCATAAACAACAAGGTCAAAAATATGCACTGTTCAAGCATTCATTCAGAAAACAAAAAGTATTGTCACCACATCAATATAATTGAACTAAATTCAATGATAAATTCGAAATTCATGTACTTCTTGTTCTTTTGATTAAAAACATTTTTCATTTAAGAGAGGTGAATGATTAATGGAATTATTCATAACTTTGAGACATAGTTACTAACTACTAATGATCATGAAGTAAAGACACACAAATATATAGCATAAAAAATGAAAACAGCAAATGAATAGACAAAAAGATTAAGGAATGAGTCCACCTTAGTGTGGGTGGTGTCTCCAAGAACAAGGAATGAGTCCACCTTAGTGAGGGTGGCGCCTTCTTGAAGAACCAATGGTGCTCTTTGAGCTCCTTTATGTCTCTTCCTTGCTTCTGTTGGATGATCCTTAGTAATTTTGGTGCTCCTATCCTTAGTTGCTCCCAATAATTGTGTGGAGGACAATTTATCCCCTGAGGTATCTTAGGGATCTCTTGATTTGCAGTCAAATGTTCTACCCCTGAGCTATAAAACCCTTTAGATGAGTCTTTCCATCTCCCATGACTCAGAGGTGGAAGTTTTTGTCTTCCCTTTTCTCTCTCTTTTTTTTTTGAGGTTTCTCTGGCCTTAGGTGCCATCAATGGTTATGGAAAAATAAAAAGCTATGCTTTTACCACACCAAACTTAAAATTTTGCTCGCCCTCGAGCAAGAGAAGAAAGAAGAGAAGAAGAAGAAGAAGAAAATATGGATGAGAGTGAGGGATGGTGTTTCGGCCAAGGTGTAGAAGAGGGGGTTTGTGTTGTGTGAAAATGAAGTAGAATGGAAGGGTATATATAGGGAAAGGGGAGAGGGTAGGTTCGGCCATGTAGGGTGGATTTGGGTGGGGAAGTGTTTTTGAATTTTGAAGGTAGGTGGGGTATATGGGGAAGAGTGGATGGATGTGAGTGGTGAAGGGGGTAATTGGGAAGAGAGATTGAAGTGATTTGTGAAGGGTTTTGGGGAAGAGTGTTTATTGGGAGGAGAGATTCAGAGATTGAAGTTGTTGGGTGGTGGACAAAATTGTGATACAAGAGTTCCAGGCACTGTTAGAGAAGCTTTTTCTTTCTACAACTCCGTTCAACTTAACCAGCAAGTGTACTGGGTCATCCAAGTAATACCTTACATGAGTAAGGGTCGATGCCACAGAGATTGTTGGTATGAAGCAAGCTATGGTCACCTTGTAAATCTCAGTTAGGCAGATTAAATTGGTTTATGGTGAGGTTGAAAATTAATAAATAAATAGAAAATAAAAAGGGATAGAAATACTTATGTAAAGCAATAGTGGGAATTTCAGATAAGTGTGTGAAGATGCTGTGCTCCTCTCGTATCTCTATTTTCTTATTACATTCATCCAATCCTTCTTACTCCTTTCCATGGCAAGCTGTATGTACGGCATCACTGTTGTCAATGGCTACATCCCATCCTCTCAGTGAAAACGTTCCTATGCTCTGTCACAGCACGGCTAATCATCTGTCGGTTC
>NC_029773.3:31027934-31028205 GCF_000817695.3 Arachis duranensis | reverse complement strand
ATTTGATTCAGAGACTGAAAAGGACTGCAGATGCTGTTGGATTCTGACCTCCCTGCACTCGAAGTGGATTTTCTGGAGCTAAAGAAACCCAATTGGCGCGCTCTCAACGGCGTTGGAAAGTAGACATCCTGGGCTTTCCAGAAATATATGATAGTTCATACTTTGCCCAAGATTTGATGGCCCAAACCGGCGTGGAAAATAAGCATCAGAAATTCCAGCGTTTAACGCTGGAACTGGCATAAAACTTGGAGTTAAACGCCCAAACTAGCAC
>NC_029773.3:31024132-31024964 GCF_000817695.3 Arachis duranensis | reverse complement strand
ATCTTAAGTCATAAGAAGGATTGGAGAGAAACTGAAAAAGTGTTTCTCACTGAAGAATGCAGTGCAGTCATTCTAAAAAGCTTACCAGAAAAGCTTCAAGATCCAGGAAGCTTTATGATACCATGCACATTAGAAGGTGCTTGCACCAAGACAGCCCTATGTGACCTTGGAGCAAGTATCAATCTAATACCTGCATCCACTATCAGAAAGCTTGGGTTGACTGGAGAAGTCAAACCAACCCGGATATGCCTCCAACTTGCTGATGGCTCCATTAAATATCCATCAGGCATAATAGAGGATATGATTGTCAAGGTTGGGCCATTCGCCTTTCCAACTGACTTTGTGGTGCTGGAAATTGAGGAGCACAAAAGTGCAACTCTCATTCTAGGAAGACCTTTCCTAGCAACTGGACAAACTCTCATTGATGTACAGAGAGGGGAAGTAACCCTGAGAGTCAATGAGGATGAGTTCAAGTTGAATGCTGTAAAAGCTATGCAACATCCATACACACCAAATGACTGCATGGGCGCTGACATTATTGACTCTTTGGTGGAATAGATCAATATGACTGAAAGTCTAGAATCAGAGCTAGAGGACATCTTCAAGGATGTTCAGCCTGATCAGGAAGAACCAGAGGAAACAAAAGAATTTTCGAAAATTCCTCAGGAGGAGGATAAGCCTCCAAAACCTGAACTCAAACCACTACCACCATCCCCTGAAGTATGCATTTCTGGGAGAGGGTGACACTTTTCCAGTGATTATAAGCTCTGCTTTAAATCCACAGGAAGAGGAAGCACTGATTCAAGTGCTAAGGACACACAAGACAGCTCTT
>NC_029773.3:31022291-31022860 GCF_000817695.3 Arachis duranensis | reverse complement strand
AGAAGAAGCACAAAGGATCCTATGGCATTGCCATGGATCACAGTATGGAGGACATTTTGGAAGTGAGCGAACAGCCACTAAAGTCCTCCAATGTGGCTTCTACTGGCCTACTCTCTATAAAGATTCCCGAGAGTTTGTGCGTAACTGTGACAGTTGCCAAAGAGCTGGTAACTTGCCTCACGGATATGCCATGCCTCAACAAGGGATATTAGAGATAGAGTTGTTTGATGTATGGGGCATTGACTTCATGGGGCCGTTCCCACCATCATACTCAAACACTTATATTCTGGTGGTAGTGGACTATGTATCTAAGTGGGTAGAAGCAATTGCCACACCCACTAATGATACCAAGACCGTGCTAAAATTCCTCCAGAAATACATCTTCAGCAGGTTTGGTGTTCCCAGAGTACTAATAAGTGACGGGGGCACCCATTTCTGCAATAGGCAGCTATACTCTGCTATGGTTAAATATGGAATTAGCCACAAAGTGGCAACTCTGTATCATCCACAGACAAATGGGCAAGCTGAGGTCTCTAACAGAGAGCTAAAAAGAATCCTGGAATGGACTG
>NC_029773.3:31016938-31018040 GCF_000817695.3 Arachis duranensis | reverse complement strand
CAACCACCTCCGTTCTACCTTAGATTAAGTAGTTATCTCTTGGATTCTTTAATCGGAATCTTCGTGGTATAAGCTAGAACTGATGGCGGCATTCAAGAGAATCCGGAAGGTCTAAACCTTGTCTGTGGTATTCTGAGTAGGACTCAATGATTGAATGACTGTGACGTGCTTCAAACTCCTGAGAGGCGGGGCGTTAGTGACAGGCGCAAAAGAATCACTGGATTCTATTTCGGCCTGATTGAGAACCGACAGATGAATTCCGCGTGCTGTGAGCATATGCAATCGTTTTCACTGAGAGGATGGGAGGTAGCCATTGACAACGGTGAAACCCTACATACAGCTTGCCATGGAAGGAGCCTTGCGTGCTTGAAGAAGAAGACAGTAGGAAAGCCGAGATTTAGAAGATGGAGCATCTCCAAAACCTCAACCTATTCTCCATTACTGCAAAACAAGTAATCAGTTCATGTTCTTTTGCTTTTCATAATCAATCATGATAATTTCTGATATCCTGACTAAGATTTACAAGATAACCATAGCTTGCTTCAAGCCGACAATCTCCGTGGGATCGACCCTTGCTCACGCAAGGTATTACTTGGACGACCCAGTGCACTTGCTGGTTAGTTGTGCGGAGTTGCAAAAGTGTGATTGCAATTTCGTGCACCAGGAATCTAAGAGATATGCGCCCGAGCTAGAGTAGAACGGAAGTGGTTGTCAGTCACGCGCGTTCATAGGTGAGAATGATGGTGAGTGTCACGGATCATCACATTCATCAAAGTTAAGTGTAACGTATATCTTGGAATAAGGATAGAAGAGAATTGAATAGAAAGTAATAATAATTGTATTGAAACTTGAGGTACAGCAGAGCTCCACACCCTTAATCTATGGTGTGCAGAAACTCCACTGTTGAAAATACATAAGTAAAAGGTTCAGGCATGGCCGAATGGCCAGCCCCCTAAAACGTGATCAATAGCCTCTTAAGATGAAGAATAATACAAAACTGAGACCAAAGATGAAACGTGGTCAAAAGACGACTAATACACTAGTAAGAAGTCTTATTTATACTAAACTAGCTACTAGGGTTTACATGAGTAAGTAATTGATG
>NC_029773.3:31014031-31015720 GCF_000817695.3 Arachis duranensis | reverse complement strand
ATATAATTAAACTAAATTCAAGGATAAATTCAAAATTCATGTACTTCTTGTTCTTTTGAATTAAAACATTTTTCATTTAAGGGAGGTGGAGGATTAATGGAATTATTCATAACTTTAAGACATAGTTAATAACTACTAATGATCATGAAGTAGAGACACAAAACATAGATAAACATACAACATAAAAACCGAAAAGCAGAAAGAAATAAAAACAAGGAATGAATCCACCTTAGTGGAGTCTTCTTTTTGAAGGACCAACAATATCCTTAAGCTCTTCTATGTCCCTTCCTTGCCTTTGTTGCTCCTCCCTCATTGCTCTTTGATCTTCTCTTATTTCATGGAGAATGATGGAGTGCTCATGATGTTCCACCCTTAATTGTTCCATATTGTGGCTCAAATCTTCTAAGGAAGTGTTGAGATGTTCCCAATAGTTGTTGGGAGGAAAGTGCATCCCTTGAGGCATCTCAGGGATTTCTTGATGATGAGCTTCCTCATGCATCTCTTGAGAACCGTGAAGGATCTCTCTTGCTTGCTCCATCCTCTTCTTGGTGATGGGCTTATCCTCTTCAATGGAGATGTCTCCTTCTATGATAACTCCAGCTGAGTAACATAGATGGCAAATAAGGTGGGACTTGTCGGCTATTTTGTAGATTTCATTGGAGATGACCTCATGAACTTCTACTTCCTCTCCAATCATGATGCTATGAATCATGATAGCCCGATCCACAGTAACTTCAGATCGGTTGCTAGTAGGAATGATGGAGCGTTGAATGAACTCCAACCATCCTCTAGCCACAGGCTTGAGGTCCAGTCTTCTTAGTTGAACTGGCTTGCCCTTGGAGTCTATTTTCCATTGAGCTCCTTCCACACATATGTCCATTAGGACTTGGTCTAACCTTTGATTAAAGTTGACCCTTCTAGTGTAAGGTCGTACATCTCCTTGCATCATGGGCAAGTGAAACGCCAACCTCACATTTTCCGGACTAAAATCTAAGTATTTCCCCCGAACCATTGTGAGGTAATTCTTTGGATTCGGGTTCATACTTTGATCATGGTTCCTAGTGATCCATGCAATGGCATAGAACTCTTGAACCATTAAGATTCTGACTTGTTGCATGGGGTTGGTTAAGACTTCCCAACCTCTTCTTCGGATTTCATGTCGGATCTCCGGATACTCATTTTTCTTGAGCTTAAAAGGGACCTCAGGGATCACCTTCTTCTTTGCCACAACATCATAGAAGTGGTCTTGATGGCTTTTGGAGATGAATCTTTCCATCTCCCATGACTCGGAGGTGGAAGCCTTTGTCTTCCTTTTTCTTTTTCTAGAGGATTCTCCGGCCTTATGTGCCATTGATGGTAATGGAAAAACAAAAAGCTTATGCTTTTACCACACCAAACTTAAAAGATTGCTCGCCCTCGAGCAATAGAAGAAAGAAGATAAGAAGAAGAAGAAGAAGAGAATATGGTAGAGGGGGAGAGATGTAGGTTCGGCCAAGGTGAAGGAGAGGGGGTTGTGTTGTGTGAAAATGAAGTAGAATGGAAGGGTATATATAGGGAGAGGGGAGAGTGAATGTTCGGCCATTTAGGGTGGGAGTGGGTGGGAAAATTTTTTTGAATTTTTGAAGGTAGGTGGGGTTTATGGGGAAGAGTGGATGGATGTGAGTGGTGAAGGGGGTGATTGGGAAGAGG
>NC_029773.3:31013060-31013949 GCF_000817695.3 Arachis duranensis | reverse complement strand
ACTCATCACAAAAATAGGATTAGGAGGTAAGGTGGGAATATAGTAGGTGGGGATCCTGTGGGGTCCACAGATCCTGAGGTGACAAGGAATTCCATCCCTGCACCAAATAGGCATGTAAATTGCCTTTGCACACCATTTTGGCGTTTAAACGCCGTGTGGTGCACATTCTGGGCGTTCAACGCCCATGTAAAGCATGTTTCTGGCGTTGAACGCCAGTTTGATGCTTGTTACTGGCGTTCAACGCCAGCTTTTCTTCTCTAGACACATTCCTGGCGTTCAGCACCAGAATGTTGCTTGTTTCTGGCGTTCAGCACCAGAATGATGCTCTGTTCTGGCGTTGAACGCCGGCCAGATGCATCTTACTGGCGTTGAACGCCAGCCTGTGCTTCCTCCAGGGTGTGATTTTTTTTCTTCTGCTATTTTTGATTCTGTTTTTAATTTTTATGATTTTTTTGTGTACCTAATAAAACACAAAATAAAAATAAAATAATATAAAATAAAAATTAGATAAAATTGGGTTGCCTCCCAACAAGCGCTTCTTTAATGTCAATAGCTTGACAGTGGCTCTCATGGAGCTACAAAGGTGATCAGGTCAATGTTGTATAGTCCCAACACCAAACTTAGAGTTTGGATATGGGATATTAACATCAAACTTAGAGTTTGGTTGTGGCCTTACAACACCAAACTTAGAGTTTGACTGTGGGGGCTCTTCTTGACTATGAACTGAGAGAAGCTCTTCATGCTTACTCTCTTTTGTCACAGAGGGATGGCCATGTGCCTTAAACACAAGGTAGTCCCCATTCAATTGAAGGACTAGTTCACCTCTGTTGACATCTATCACAGCTCCGGCTGTGGCTAGGAAAGGCCTTCCAAGGATGATGCATTCATC
>NC_029773.3:30987259-31012971 GCF_000817695.3 Arachis duranensis | reverse complement strand
TCCTAAATATTGAGCAACTTGCTCTCCAGTCACATCTTCATCCTCTTCAGAGGAAGAATAGCCTTCAAAGCTCATGAATGGCAGAAGGAGATTTAATGGAATCTCTATGGTCTCTGTATGAGCATTGTTGGTATGAAGCAAGCTATGGTTACCTTGTAAGCTATGGTCTCTGTATGAAGCAAGCTATGGTCTCTATGGTTCAACTTAACCAGCAAGTGTATTGGGTCATCCAAGTAATACCTTACGTGAGTAAGGGTCGATCCCACAGAGATTGTTGGTATGAAGCAAGCTATGGTTACCTTGTAAATCTCAATAGGCAGATTAAATGGTTTATGATAAGTTCGAAAATAAATAATAAACAGAAAATAAAATAGTAAATAGTTACTCATATAATTCTATGGTGGGAATTTCAGATAGGCATATGTAGATGCTGTGCTCCTCTCGAATCTCTACTTTCTTATTACATTCATCCAATCCTTCTTACTCCTTTCCATGGCAAGCTGTATGTAGGGCATCACCGTTGTCAATGGCTACATCCCATCCTCTCAGTGAAAATGGTCCTATGCTCTGTCACAGCATGGCTAATCATCTGTCGGTTCTCAATCAGGTTGGAATAGAATCTCTTGATTCTTTTGCATCTCTCACTAACGCCCAGCCTTCAGGAGTTTAAAGCTCGTCACAGTCATTCAATACCGGAATCCTACTCGGAATACCACAAACAAGGTTAGACTTTCCAGATTCCCAGAATCCTACTTGGAATACCACAGACAAGGTTAGGCTTTCCGGATTCCCATGAATGCCGCCATCTATCTAGCTTATACCACGAAGTTTCTGTTGGGGAATCTAAGAGATATGTGCCCGGCCTAAGGTAGAACGGGAGTGGTTGTCAGTCACGCGCGTTCATAGGTGAGAATAATGATGAGTGTCATGGATCATCACATTCATCAAGTTGAAGTGTAACACATATCTTGGAATGAGAATAAGGAGAATTAAATGGAAAATAATAGTAATTGTATTGAAACTTGAGGTACAGCAGAGCTCCACACCCTTAATCTATGGTGTGTAGAAACTCCACCGTTGAAAATACATAAGTGAAAGGTTCAGGCATGGCCGAATGGCCAGCCCCCAAAACGTGATCAATAGTCTCCAAAGATGAAGAAATAAAACAAAACTGAGACCAAAGATGTCTAATACAATAGTAAATTATCCTATTTATACTAGACTAGCTACTATGGTTTACATGAGTAAGTAATTGATGCATAAATCCACTTCTGGGGCCCACTTGGTGTATGTTTGGGCTAAGCTTGATCTATCCACGAGCTGAGGCTTTTATTGGAGTTGAACGCCGAGTTATAGCGTGTTTCTGGCGTTCAACTCCGGGTTGTGACGTGTTTCTGGTGTTTGACTCCAGACAGCAGCATGTACTTGGCGTTGAGCGCCACTTTACGTCGTCAATTCCCAAATAAAGTATGGACTATTATATATTGCTGGAAAGCTCTGGATGTCTAATTTCCAACGCCATTGAGAGCGCGCCATTTAGAGTTCTGTAGTTCCAGAAAATCCATTTTGAGTGCAGGGAGGTCAGATTCCAACAGCATCAGCAGTCCTTTGTCAGCCTCCTTATCAGAGTTTTGCTCAGGTCCCTCAATTTCAGCCAGAAATTACCTGAAATCACAGAAAAACACACAAACTCATAGTAAAGTCCAGAAATGTGAATTTAACATAAAAACTAATGAAAACATCCCTAAAAGTAGCTTGAACTTACTAAAAACTACCTAAAAAGAATGCCAAAAAGCGTATAAATTATCCGCTCATCACAAAGGAAATGGGGACTCAAGCAATCAAGGAGGACCCCAAGACAAAGGGACATGAGCATTCCAATAAGTAAAAGGTGGTGAAGTTCCTTTTTAGTTTTATCTCTTTCAAGCTTTAAATAAGGAAAATCATGTATGAAATAGAGCATGCTTCCATAGTAGTTTAGGATTTTCAATTCTGCCTTTAAAGCTTTATTTGCTTAGGTCTATGCTTACTAGTCTAATGTTCATGCTTCATTTTCATCTTGCTTATTGTATGCTTGTCCTTTAAGTCAATCAAAAAGAAGATGCTATGAAAAGAACAAGAGTGGAGTATCTTGTGAAGTAAATTCTGAATGTTTGTGGTAGGGTGATCAATTAGCTAAGTTGGTTCACCAACAAGGTAGGAAGGCAACTATCTACCCTGAATCATATGCTTGAAACATACCCTAGGATACTAGCTAATCGATAAGATCCTAATAAGAAAAAAGAAAGAGCAATAAAAGTCAAAAAGGAAAGAAAAATAATAAGAGATGATGCTAGGCACCAAGGGTTTGAAGATTGAGGCATGTGGCTGTGGTGTTCATGTGCAAGGGATATGTGATAAACCACTATTTTATGGTTTATCTTGTGCTCAATTGAGTGGATTTTATCAACTCTTTACCCACTTATTCATAATATTTGCATAGTTTTATATTTCCTTCCTGATTTTGTACTATGATTAAAAACGTACTTCTTTGATCTTATATTTGCTTATTATTAATCCTCTCTTATTACCATTAGATGCCTTGATATGTGTGTTAAGTGATTTCAGAGATTACAGGGCAAGAATGGCTCAGAGGATGGAAAGGAAGCATGCGAAAGTGGAAGGAATACAAGAAGTTGGAGAAATTGCTAAGTTGTCCAGCCTGACCTCTTCACACTCAAACGGCTATAACTTTAGCTACAGAGGTCAAAACGACGCCGTTCTAGTTGCGTTGGAAAGCTAACATCCGGGGTTTCGATTTGATATATAATATGTTATAGTTTCCCTGACGCTAGGCGATGCGACTGCGTGATCCATGCGGCTGCGTCGCAGTGACGGAAATCAGCGTATTTGAAATCTTCTCCAGCGATTTTTGGGCTGTTTTCGACCCAGTTTGCGACCCAGAAAACACAGACTAGAGGATATAAAGTGGGGGAATGTATCCATTCAGAGGGAGGCTCTCATAATTCACTTTTCATGTTTTAGATGTAGTTTTTAGAGAGAGAGATTCTCTCCTCTCTCTTAGTATTAGGATTTAGGATTTCTCTTAGTTTTAGGAGTGGCTCTCAATCCCAGGTTCTTTATTTATTCTATTATTTTATTTCAGTTTGTTAATGTTGGTATACGAACTTCATGTTAGAATTGATTTCTTTTATTAATGCATTTTGAGGTATTTCAGATTATGATTGTTTTATTCTGTTTAAGATTGCTTTCAATTCAATTTAGATTTATTTTTCCCTTTTGGCTTTGGTTAAATAATTGGTGACCCTTGAGTTATCAAACTCATTGTTGATTGAAAATTGGAATTCTTCAAGAATTAATTCAAGTTCCAATAACTCTAGTCCTTCCCAAGGAAAGACTAGGACCTGAGAAATCAGAATTAATTCATCCACATAACTTACCTTCATAATTAGAGGTTAACAAAGTGGGAGAAGAATCAAATTCTCTTTACAATTGATAAGGATAACCAGGATAGGACTTCCTGTTTTCGTACCTTGCCAAGAGTTTATTTTATAGTTATTTACTTATTTTATTTCTTCTTATGCAACATACTGCTCCCTAATTCTAAAACCCCTAATTTACAAACTCATAACCAATAATAAGAACATACCTCCCTGCAATTCCTTGAGAAGACGACCCGAGGTTTGAATACTCAGTTATCAATTTCAAGGGGGTTTGTTACTTGTGACAACCAAAACGTTTGTATGAAAGGACTTTTGAAGGTTTAGAAACTATACTTGCAACGAGGATTTATCCGCAAATTTCTAGACCACGCAAAAGTTCTCTCATCAAAATGGCGCCGTTGCCGGGGAATTGCAACGTGTACCTTGTTATTGGTTATTGTAAATATTTTTCTTTTTTCTTTTATTTGTAAATAATTGCTTTTTACTTGTTTATTTGTTTTTATTTTTGTTTTTATTTTTGCTTTTACGTAAATTAAGAGGTTATTGGTTTTTATTTAGTTATTAAGAAAATTTTTTTTCAAAAATTTGTTCTTGGTATTCATCTTGATTTTTAAGTTGTTCTTCGTGTTCATCTTGACCTTCAAGTTGTTCTTAATTATTTTCTTCGTTACGATCCAAAAATTTTAAGTTTGGTGTCATTTTATTGTTTTTTCTCTCTCCTCATTAAATTCAAAAATTCAAAATTTAAATCTCAATTTCAAATTTCAAATTTCAAATTTCAAAAATTCAAATTTAAAATTCAAATTTCAAAATTTAAAATCCAAAATTCAATTTTCAAAATTCAAATTTCAAAAAATTTAAAATTCAAATTTCAAAAAAAAATTTTAAATTCAAAATTTTAAATTTCAAATTTTAAAATTTAAAATTCAAATTTCAAAATTTAATTTTCAAATTCAAAATTTAAATTTCGATAACCTTTTAATTTGTTTTTATTTTCGTTTTTAATTTTTATTTGCTATTATGAGTTCTTACCACCATCGCTATGAGTCTGGTTACAATTATGTTGCAGGAAGAAGAAATTACAATGAGAACAGGCATCAAGGTTGGAACAATCAAAGATGGGAGGAGCCACAAGGATTTGATCAACCCTCATGGCAACAACCACCTCCAATGGACTATCAACAACCACCACCATGTGCCTATGAACCCTTTCCTCAACATAACTTTGGATCACCATACTCACAAGCCCCTTT
Source organism: Arachis duranensis (assembly GCF_000817695.3). Classification (NCBI taxonomy): domain Eukaryota; kingdom Viridiplantae; phylum Streptophyta; class Magnoliopsida; order Fabales; family Fabaceae; genus Arachis; species Arachis duranensis. The sequence continues at coordinate 31,008,275 of NC_029773.3, read as the reverse complement.
TCGCCATTCACCTCCATATGACCCTAATCCTTCTCCACCACACCAACCGCCATATGAACCACACCCAAAACCACCACTTCAAAATTCACCATCTCCATATCTTTATCAAGATGAACCACCTTCCTACCATGAACCCTTTCTCCCAACAAATGAACCCTCCTATCCACCCCAAACCTCCATGGAGAAAGCACTTGCCGATCTAAACTCTACTATACAAGCTTTCGTTGCCCAAATCAGACCACCAAATACCTTCAACAATCAACTCTCCAGCTCTAGTGCACTTCCTTTTCAACCATAGAATGATCTCTCCATCCCATCACCACCATCAATGGAAGAGTACCCACATCCATCAATCCAAGAGCAACATGATCCCAATGATGCTATTGACATAGAACAAGAGAGAAGGGATCATCTTTGCGAATCCATACTTCATAAAGAGCTAGAGGAGGCCCTAAAGGTGAAGGTAGTAAAGACCCTTGAAGTTGAAGGAGTGGTTGAAGAATTAGTGAAAGAAGACATTAAGGAGGAGTTTGATTTTGTCTTAGAGCAAGAGGAGGCCCAAAATGTGGAGATAGGAGAGACCCTTGAAGATGAAAGAATAGTTGAAAGGAGTTGTCATGGAAAGAAAATCATCAAGGATGAGTACGATTTTATATTAAAACTACTGGACAAAGCAGTAATTATTAAAAAGGAAAAAGTGGTTGAAGACTTGGGAGAGGTTGGTCAAGAGATGGCGATTAAAGAAGAAGAAGCACAGCCTCCCATACCCTTGGTGAGCAATGAATAAGAGATTAAATTGGAAGAAAGCTACCAAGAAGAAGAGGTTGAAAGTGAAGAAGCTTGCAAAGAGGTGGAATTTGTCAGAAAAGAGCACAAGGAAGTAAAATCTGTAACTACCTTGCCAAAGTTATTGGAGACCCCTCCCCCTAAGTTGCCATCATCCTTCACAACATTCATGTGGGTAAAATTCATATCCCTTAGCTTTCTAATTCCACTTGAATATGGGCTATTGGAGACGGATGGTCAACTTAGAGCTCTTTGTGGCATTAAGAGTAAGAGGAAGATGGCCAGTGGTAAGAATTGTCCTGCAAGGGGTATAAAGCTCAACTGAATGGGTCTAGGAAGTTATTTGGCCGCTTTAGTGAGAATTCAAATTGCTTGCCACCCGGTTGGAACAATAATGGTCAACAAGAAGACGGGTGCAAAAGCAAGGTCTGGGACCCCGGAATTCAATCTAGAAATCAATATTTCTGGGGCCTTATCACTTGTTTTAACTCACTTGAAGGCATTCTGCGCCTAGTTTGGGACCCCGGAGGTTACTGAAATTACAAACATTGGTGGAGATTCCTGGATAAGTTCAAGCACAAGCCGCCATGACAAGGAGCTCACCAAGTGTCCAACTTAAGGACCTTAACTAAAAGTGCTAGGTGGGAGACAACCCACCATGGTATGATCGTTCCTTTTCAATTATAATTTAATTTAGTTTTGTTTGTTTTTTGAATTTTATTTTATTTTGTTGAACTTGGAATCATGCACAGCATTCACATTAAGCATTGCATTCTGCATTTAAAAAAAAAGGGGATTTTGGAGCGTTAGTGACAAAGGTAAGTGTCACTAATGCTCTCGAAGCTTAGGCATGCCCACGTTAAGAGCCACGTTAACCTAGTTAACGTGAACTCTAACGTGGGGAAAGGGGGCATAATGCAACGTTATTGGAAAAGGTGATTCCCAATAACGTTTGTGAAGGATCATGAGGCAACGTTAGTGGTCATGTTAGTGCCACTAACGTTGAAGTTAACGTGGACCATTTTGGGGTTAGAACGTTAGTGAGAAAGGTGATTTCCACTAACGTTCTCGAACCCACATTTTCACTTAGCATTAACACCACTAACGTCCTAACTAACGCCCATGCCTAACTCACACTTTTCTGCAAGCTGAGCCCACTGAAGAATGTACTTGCTTCAACTCAAGATCTAAGGCCCACATCCAAGACTTGAAGAACTCACTAGAAGGTCAAGAAGAGTAGTATATATAGGAGTAGTTTTGAACTATAGAGAAGCTTGGCACTTTGGAGAACTACCCTCTGTATATTTACTTTTCTGCATTTTCTAGTTAAGCATGTATTCTTTTCTGCCATTTTCTATTCCCAGAGCTGTGAACAACTAAACCCATTTCATTGGGTTAGGGAGCTCTGTTGTAATTTGATGGATCAATTATAGTTTTCATTCTTCTTCTTCTTTCTTTTCTCTTGATTTGCTAGAAAGCTTTCGATCTTAATTCAATTGGTTAGTTGTCTTGGAAAAGAAACTCTCCATAATTGGATCTCCTTTGAGCTTTGGAAAAGGGATGAGGAGATCATGCTAGAAATGCTTTCTCATGTTGGCAATTGTTCAAGCTTAGAGAGATTGGATTGCCAAGGAATTGGGATCCAATCACTTAAGATTGCCAAGGAGATCAATGAATGCATTGATTGAGGAAGAGATGAGAATGAAGTTGATCCGGAGAATTCAACATCTCCTATGCCCAATGAATTCCCCATTTCTGATCTTACCCATTCTCTTTACTTTCTGCCATTTATTTCCATGTTCATCTCCCCAATCTCCATTTAAGATTCTGCACTTTATTTTCTGCCATTTACTTTCTCGCCATTTAATTTCCTGCAATATCAACCACCTTCTATTTAGCTCAACTAGCATACTTTTCCAACTAAAATTGCTTGACCAATTAATCCATGTGGGATTCGACCTCACTCCATTGTGAGTTTTTACTTGACGACAATTCGGTATACTTGCCGAAGGGAAATTTGTTGAGAGACAAGTTTTTGTGCATCAGCGGCGACCAAACTTTAAAGAGGTCAATCGCTTTGTCTTCGTCTAACCCGAACCTTATAGCTCGGTCCAGGGTATGAACAGTGTCCCTGCTTAAGCTTGAACCTTTCCATGAGATCGTGCTTTCTGAGCCTCGATCTCTTTGGAGAAGTCGTTGTTCAAGCATCTTGTCTGGTGTACTTCCTCCGTTCATGAGCTTCACGTCATTTAAATGCCGTTTTGGAAATGCGAAGCATTTTTGCTTTCACTTCTTAATTGCAGCATGACGTTAGTTTCTTGGGAGTGTGCGAGCATTTTTAAAGCCTATTGATTGGGCCTTTATTCATTTTGCCGTTTCTTTTCCCTCTTTGCATTTTATTTGAAATAATCACTCTCTACTTGCTCTTCGTCTTTGTTTCCTCATACCTGGAGAAAGGATTTCTTTCCTTTTGCTCTTGCTCCTTTGATTTTTCCTCAAGATTCCTACCTTTTTTCGAAGTTCCGAAGTGCTCCTCGGCGTGGATCGTTCGTGCCTCTGTTGTGCATTTGTTGCGGTTGCTCCTTCTTCATCGTAGGTTGGTGCTTTTTCTTTCTTTTGTCGTGCCTTCTATGCTTTCCTGGTTTGCTGGTTGTTCTATGTTGATTTTCGGTGGTATTGCATGTTTATTTTAAGGAAAGTTTTGATCTTTTTGCTTTGCTTGCACCCTCGAAGAAATGTTGGCGCCTGAATTTCTGTTTATGTTTCTTTTGTTGAGAGCTAGGGTTTTGGCTTGTAGCATTTCTTCCCTTCTGTATTCTGTATCGTTGCCTCCAAAAGGGCGCCCTTGGGTTTTGATGGTGGTTTTCTGGTTTTCTTGTGAACCCTTGGGCGTTCTTTTATTTGCTGTGCGCTTGCTTTGCTTTTGTTGATTCTGTCCGAGTTGCTTTGGTGGTGACATTCCTTTTATTTCCTTGCTGTAGGTGTAGTTTTCTTATGTCTTCGCGTAAGAACATTGTTGAGATGTCTACAAAAGTCCCCCTGGTATGGCTGACTGGTTAGATTCTATAGTATTGATGTGTGTTACTGTGGCCAACCCAGAGTATTGTGAAAAACTTAGGAGATTTCATAGGATCTGTAGTAGTAGGGATGATGAAAAGAACTACGAGCTGGTGTCGCCCAATCCTGAGGAGAGAGTTAGTTTCCCTCCCCTAGGTCGGGCAGAGCGACCTTTTTTCTATGCCTATGACTATTTCTTTACCCAACTAGGTATTACCCTTCCTTTTACCATATTTGAGAATGAAGTTTTGTGGAACTGTAATGTGGCCCCGTCGCAGCTTCACCCGAACTCTTGGGTTTTTATGAAGATTTTCCAGTTGTTATGCCAAGAGCTGGGTGTCCGACCTACCCTATCCCTTTTCCTTTTCTTGTTTATGCTGACCAAACTGGGGGTGGCCAAGAAGAAGGCTTCTTGGATCTCCTTTCGGGCTACCCAGGGGAGAAAAGTTTTTTTCATGTTTGATGACTCTTTTCGGGACTTTAAAATTTTTTATTTTAAAGTCCGGGCTGTTAAGGATGTTCGCCTCTTTTTTCTGGACAAAAATGATGAGCCAACTTTTCCCTTATGGTGGCAGAAAGATCCGGTAGTTCTTAAGTATCCCTGGGAGAGTTTAGATGAAGTGGAGAGGGCCTTTGTGGGTGTTTTAGAGGAGCATTGGGGGAGCCTCCTCACCTAGACACTAAAATGTTTTTAGGGGATCCCGCTTTTCTCCGTTCCTAACTAGGTAGTGTCCGACCTCTTCTTTCATAGAAAGTTTTCTTTTATTAATTGTGATCTTGTCATTATCTACTGTGTAACTGTTTTCCTGGCTTCTTTTCAGAGATGGTGTCGTTGAAGAACGAAACTCTCGCGCGATCTAGAATTTTCACAAATAAATTCCCGTTGTAAGTATAGCTTCTAGACTGACAAGAATTCCTTTCTTACAAAAGTTTTGGTTGTCACAAGTAACAAGTCCAATAAAATTTATAAACTGAAGTATTCAAACCTCGGGTCGTCTTCTCAAGGAATTGCAGAGAAGTATGATTTATTATTGGTTATGGAAAACAGTATTTTTGGGTTTTTAAAATAAGGAACAAGTAATGTAAAATAACAAGTCATTAAAATAATAACTAATAAAGCTCTTGGCAAGGTATGAGAATTGGAAATCCCATCCTAGTTATCCTTATCAGGTGTGATGAGTATTGTCCGTTGCTCCCACTTATTCAACCCTTACTAAATAAAGGAAAGTCAAGTGGACGAATTAATTTGATTTCTCAAGTCCTAGTCATCACCTAAGGAAAGATTAGCTTTAGAGGGATCCAAATCAACCAGCAAACTTCAAATATTAATCAATTGATGAGTTTGATAACTAAAGAGTTACCAATCACTCAACCAAAGCCAAAAGGAAAAAATCCAAATTATTTACATAATAAATAAAAGAAAGCAATCATAAGTCTGAAATATATCAAATTGTATTAAATAGAAGATTAATCTAAACATAAAGAGTTCATAAACCAAATTGAGAAAATAAATAAAAGGAATATTAAACCTGGAAATTGAGAAGAACAAATCCTAAATCCTTTAAGAGGAATCCTAATCCTAAATCCTAAGAGAGAGGAGAGAACCTCTCTCTCTAAAAACTACATCTAAATTATGAAAAGTGAATTATGAGTGATGTCTGATGTGTTGTATGAATGGATGGATTCCGCCACTTTATAGCCTCTAATTTGTGTTTTCTGGGCCGAAAACTGGGTCAAAAATAGCCCAGAAATCGCTGATTGCGAAATCTGCCACGCTGATTTTTGTCACTGCGACGCATCCACGTGGAGCACGCGTTCGCGTCACCTAGCTGTATGGCCACTATGGCAAATTATATATCAAATTGAAGCCCCGGACGTTAGCTTTCCAATGCAACTTAAACCGTATCATTTGGACATTTGTAGCTCAAGTTATGACCATTTGAGTGCAAAGAGGTCAAGCTGGACAGCTTAGCAACTTCTTCAACTTCTTGTATTCCTTCCACTTTTGCATGCTTCCTTTCCATCCTCTGAGCCATTCCTGCCCTGTAATCTCTGAAATCACTTAACACACATATCAAGATATCGAATGGTAATAATAGAGGATTAAATATAGCAAATTAAAGACTCTAGAAAGCAAGTTTTCAATCGTAGAATAAAATCTAGAAGGAATTGTAAAACATGCAAATAGTATGAATAAGTGTGCAAAAGCTTGATAAAAACCACTCAATTAAACACAATATAAACCATAAAATAGTGATTTATCAACCTCCACACATTAGCATGTCCTCATGCTAAGCTCAAGAGAACTAAAAGAGTGAAGAGGAATGGTATGAAATGCAACCTATGAATGCAACTAAATGCAGAATGCTTTTTCCCTACTTGGTTAAAAGTAAATAAGCTATTCAAGAAAAATCTGAACTGGATTTCACTAATTCAAATCACAAAATAAAGTATAAGTAACTTGTAAAAGAAAATAGCTCGTGAAAGCTGGGAACAAGGATCGAGCATTGAACCCTCACTGGAAGTGTATGCACTCTAATCGCTCAAGTGTTTAAGGTTCGATTCTCTCAATTCTCTACTAACCTTACTTTCTAAGACTTGCTCTTCATCTAACAATCAACAAAAATTTAATGCATCAATACACAAATCAAGAGGTCTTTTAAGGGTTGTAATGGGGTCAAGGTCAAGGTAGGATTGTATTTGGTCAAGTGGACTGAAATCTGAATCCTTAATTAACCTAAACTTCCGACCTAACTTAAGACAATCCATATAATCATAATATAAAATCAATAACTACCCATTAACTGTGTTTACTACATATTCATGCATCCTAAATTTAAGTACAACTCATATGCATTGATATTATTACTTAACTTGGGGCATTTTGTCCCCTTTTATTATTTGCTCTTTTTCTTTTTTTTTTATTTATTTTTCTTTTCTTAATAAATATTTTTTTTCAATGCATATGATTAAGGTATTGAATGCATAAACATGTTTCTTAACATTTTTCACATTTTCACACAAAGTCTAACATACTCAATTCCCAAACCAAACGTTTCCAAACCCACTTTTCCCACACTTAATTCATGAGCAATTTCACTAATCTAAGCTAATCAAGAATTCAAATTAAGGACATTATTGTTTTTCGCTTAGAGTTAGTGATGAGCTAAAGTAAAGAACAAAGGGGTAAAATAGGCTCAATATTGGTTTGCAAAGGATAATAAAAGGTAAGGCCATATGAGTATGTAAGCTCAGTTAAACAAGGCCTCAATCATGTAAGTGCATGCATACATCAAATAATGGAAATATAGAATCAAGCAAGACAAAGATCACAATTTTAGAGAGAAAAACACACATAAAAAAATAAAATATTGGTTGATAAAATGCAACCAATCAAACTTGGTTCAAAATCTCACTGGTTTTGTGTGTTCGAACTCTAAAACCTTGTTCCAAAAAAATATTTCTTCAAACAAGTTTAATAAAAAGTTTTAATTTAAATTAGTGAAATACTCTAAACAATTTTTTGGAAAAAAAAAGAAAATATTACTTTAACCAAGTGGTAAAATATGCAATCAAACATGCAAATGCAACAACTAACAAGGAAAATAAACCATTGGTGTTGAGATAGAAGAGTAACTAACCCATGGAGATCGGTATCGACCTCCCCACACTTAAAGATTGCACCGTCCTCGGTGCATGCTAAGATGTGCAGGTGGACGGGTTGCTTCAACTGATGCTTTTCTCCAAAGATTGAGTAGATGAACTTATTTGTCTCTCCATTAAGAAGCTTTTCCTCTCCCTTCGTGGTGGCCATCCTAAAAGAAGAGGGAAAAGAAGAAAAGTAATCCAAAAATAAAGATAGAAAACAAATAGAATATGCGTGTTAATGCCAAATAATAAGGGTCTCAAGTACATGGTAGCTACAGCATGCAAGTGAAAAAATAGTGGTAGCAAATGGCATATCAATAGTGCAAAAGTTGCAACAATGGAGAAGAGAGTGTGGGTAATGCAAGATAGTATAAGTGCATATCAATGCAAAAGGAATACAAGTATTATAAAAAAATTAGCATTGATTTAAATAATATTACCCAATCAGAATAAAACAAGTCATGAAGCACCAGAATAATTTAAGAAAAGATGCAAAAGTTGAAGAAGAGAATTTTAACACCAATGGAAAAGAAAAAGAAAGTAAAAAAGGAGGAAGAAAGAAATAAGAAGGAAAGAAAAGATTTAGATATGGGGAAGAAAAGATAAGATATCTTGGCTGATTTGGATAAGCTGTGCGCCGCTTGTGACGCGGACGCGTGAGTGACGCGTTCCCGCGGATAGCGCTTGTTCATACCATGGGTCAAGCTATCCGACCCGGGATGTTTAGCGACAAGCTGACCGACCTCTTCAGGTAAGACTATCCAACCTCTTCTCAAAGAACTCGGCCAAATGCCCGACCTCTTCTCAAAGAGCTCGGTCAACTCGCCAAAGGAGCCCAAAGCAGGCCCAAAACGAAGAAACACAGCCCAATCTAAAGGCAGCCAAAGCCCAGAAAGATAAAGGCGGTTCCCCTAAAGATAAGATGACCTCACTCAAAGATAAAGATAAGATAAGATAAGATAACTAACTTATCTTATCTAAAAAGGTCACTCCACACCATTATAAATACACTGGAGCACCCAGGTATAACTCATACTCTGATTCTACTCAATACCTGCTTAATACCCTTGCTAACTTAAGCATCAGAGTCCCTTGCAGGTACCCCCACCCTCCGGAGATGAAGGATCAGCAGCACCGCCAGATCCAACAGGTTGGACACAACAGCTCCTGCCACCAGCTTTAAACAGGTCGGACACAACAGCTCTGACCAGTACAGAAGATCTCATCCGAGATCGACCTTCAGTTTCAGGTAACCCTCGGAACATTGGCGCCGTTGCCGGGGAACCTGGAAGTCATCCCATCACCATGGCGGATGACCATGACAACAACCACGATTCAGATCTAGAGGATAGAACGCCGCACAAAAACGCGGACACTACACCAAAGGATACTCTTCAACTTAACAACGAAAAGGATTCTCCAAATGCGGGAGCCATGGAGGAACTTCAAGACCGTTTAAAATAACTAAAAGAAGAAGCCCTACATCAGCGAGAGGCTGAGAAAGACCTACAAAGGGAGATAAAGCGACGCAGGGAATTGGAGGACAAACTCCTAAAACTCGAAGTCGATCTCAAGGCCAAAGCTAATCGATCCTCTCATGAGGATAGCTCCTGCAAGGACCAAGATCCATTCACCAAAGAGATCAGGAAAGCTAAATTTCCAAAGGACTTCAAAGCTCCAGACATGACTCCGTACGGCGGCATCATATCCGGTCATCATCTTAGCAATTTCAGAAGAAAGATGCATCTCATGGAGGCCTCAGATGCAATCCGTTATTCTCCATCCAGAAGGACAAAGCCAAACACGCACTGATCCTATTAGGGATAAAGCAAGGAGATTGAGAGAGCTTTGCAACTACATGGAAAGATTCAACAAAACATGTCTGGGTATACAAAGTCTGCCAACAGAAGTAGCTATCAGGGGTCTCATCAATGGTCTACGAGAAGTACCTTTTAGCCATTCAATATCCAAGAAGCACCCAAACATCTCTAAATGAGGTACAAAAACGAGCAAAGAAGTATATCAATATGGAGAAAAACTCTTGACTAGGAGAGATCTCAAAAACCGAACATTCCTACTCCTCTCGTGATAAGGATAAAAAGTCCAAGAAAAAAGAAGATCAACATGGAGAGAAGCCTAGAAAATTCCACAATTACACCCCTTTGGGTGTCTCTTGTGGATGTCTACCATGAAATATGCAACACTGAGAAGATCCCACCACCTCGCCCGATCCAAAACCAAAGAGGTTGGACAAAGTTGAAGGTCCATCTCACACCAAAGTGGTCGGACAAGTTGAAGGTCCACCTCACACCAAAGAGGTCAGACGAGTCGAAACATTTCACACCAAAGAGGTCGGACGAGTTGAATGTCCACCACACACCCCAAAGAGACATGTTCATGGAGGATTCGCAGGAGGAGGGATCTCTAAATCATCTCGCAAAGGACACCTCAAAGAGGGATATTAAGGAAGGAAGAGATGTTTGAATAGGACAACGGGGTGTAAACAAGCCTTCCGAGATTTCAAAAATTCTTGGGGCAACCACCCATTCTTACCCGACCAAGGGAAAGTGAAAAGCTCATATTATACCCCGTAGTGGGAAGTCGGGCAACAGCCTCAGCACTAGTCAGAGAAGATGAAAGTGGGCAACAAACCGTCTACTTCATCAGCAAAGCTCTACAAGGGGCCAAACTAAACTATCAAAAGATAGAAAAAGTTCAACAAACCCCCTCACACTCACCTCTCAACAACTCCACCATACTTTCAAGCTCACACTATCAGAGTTAGGACCAACCCATTCATAAAAGGCATCATACAGAAAAAAAACTTAGCTAGAAGAATCCTACAGTGGACAGTCGAGTTATCCCAATTTGATCTTTGATATGAAAGCTCAGACAGCCATTAAATCACAGTATCTGGCCGACTTCATTACAGAGTACACTAACACCCCGGGAACTCCTACAAAATGGAAACTCTACATGGACGACTCTTCAAACAAAACCAAGAGTGGTGCGGGTGTAATTATAGAAAGCGATCAGGGAAGCCAAATCAAGCTAAATGACCAAGCTGAATACGAGGCACTACTGACTGGTTTAAGGCTAGCTAAGAAGGTAGAAGCTTACCATGTCCAGTGATTCACAAGTGGTCACCTCACAAATAGAAGGGAGCAACCAATCTGAGGATCCCACCATGAAAAAATACCTTGGGTAATTCGGAGGACCCTGGACAAAACCAGAGAACAGCTCGGACAATTCAGGGGGACCCTGGACAAAAATGAAAAACAGCTCAAACATTTCGGGGAATATGAAGTCTGACACATACCTCGGGAGTAGAATGCCCGAGCTGATGCACTTTCAAAATCAGCCAGCACCAACAGCTCGGACAATTCGGAGAATATGAAGTCCGACACATACGTCAGGAGCAGAATGCCTGAGCTGATGCATTTTCAAAACTAGCCAACACCAAACCAGGGGCCAATAACAGAAGCCTCATCCAGGTTACATTACAAAACCACAACAAGGAAGGAAAACAAACCCTCTCCTCAGGGTCTGGCAACACCAGCTCATAATTCTTCTCCTCATCCATATCCCTACAAATTCTACGGAACCTCCTAAATCGCACACAGTACTCAGGGTCAACCACAGTAACATGCATTAAAACTATGGAATCCAGTCAATCAGACATGCTGTCCAGGATCTTAGTAGATATCTCAGCAATATTTTTTCAAGAGGACATAGGTCAATCATGGGGTTATTACCAAACAACTCGAACAAATAAGGAAACAACTCGGACAATAACAGCAAAACATCAGATATCAGATACAACAGTAAAAGAGAAACCCCAGGTCTCACACGAAAGTCCATGGGCACCTGTTCATACCCTGGGTCAAGCGGTCCGACCCGGGATGTTTAGCGACAAGCTGACCGACCTCTTCAGGTCAGACTATCCGACCTCTTCTCAAAGAGCTTGGCCAAATGCCCGACCTTTTCTCAAAGAGCTCGGCCAACTCGCCAAAGGAGCCTAAAGCAGGCCCAAAACGAAGGAACACAGCCCAATCTAAAGGCAGCTAAAGCCTAGAAAGATAAAGGCGGTTCCCTTGAAGATAAGATGACCTCACTTAAAGATAAGATAAAGATAAGATAAGATAACTAACTTATCTTATCCACAGGAGGCCACATCTCACCATTATAAATACACTGGAGCACCCAGGTATAACTCATACTCTGATTCTACTCAATACCTACTTAATACCCTTGCTAACTTAAGTATCGGAGTCCCTGGCAGGTACCCCCACCTTTCGGGGACACAGGATCAGCACCACCACCAAGTCCAACAAATCGGACACATCAGTTCCGGCCGCCGTACACCTGCCAGACACGTCGGCTCCGACCAACACAGAAGATCTCGACCGAGATCGACCTACAGTTTCAGGTAACCCTCGGAACATTGGCGCCATTGCCGGGGAACTTGGAAGTCATCCCATCACCATGGCGGACAACCATGACAACGACCACGATTCAGATCTAGAGGATAGAACGCCGAACAAAAATGCGGACACTACACCAAAGGATACTCCTCAACTTAACAACGAAAAGGATTCTCCAAATGCGGAAGCCATGGAGGCGCTTCAAGACCGTTTAAAACAACTGGAAGAAGAAGCCCTACATCAACGAGAGGCTGAGAAAGACCTACAAAGGGAGATAAAGCGATGCTGGAAATTGGAGGACAAACTCCTAAAACTCAAAGCCGATCTCAAGGCCAAAGCTAATCGATCCTCTCATAAGGATAGCTCCTGCAAGGACCAAGATCCATTCACCAAAGAGATCATGAAAGCTAAAGGTCCCAAAGGACTTCAAAGCTCCAGACATGACCCCGTACGACGGTACATCAGATCCAAGCCATCATCTTAGCAATTTTAGAAGCAAGGTGTATTTCATGGAGGCCTCAGATGTAATCCGTTATTCTCCATCCAAAAGGACAAAGCCAAACACGCACCGAGCCTATTAGGGATCAAGCAAGGAGATCGAAAGAGCCTTCGCAACAACATGAAAAGATTCAACAAAACATGTATGGGCATACAAAGTCTGCCAACAGAAGCAGCTATCAGGGGCCTCATCATTGGTCTACGAGAAGGACCTTTTAGCCACTCAATATCCAGGAAGCACCCAAACATCTCTAAACGAGGTACAAGAATGAGCAAATCCAAGAAGCACCCAAACATCTCTGAACGAGGTACAAGAACGAGCAGAGAAGTACATCAACATGGAGGAAAACTCTCGACTAGGAGAGATCTCAAAAACAGAACATTTCTACCCCTCTCGGGATAAGGATAATGAGTCCAAGAAAAAAGAAGATCAACATGGAGAGAAGCCTAGAAAATACCACAATTACACCCCTTCGGGTGTCTCTTGTGGATGTCTACCATGAAATATGCAACACTGAGAAGATCCCACCACCTCGCCCAATCCAAAACCAAAGAGATCGGATGAGTTGAAGGTCCACCTCACACCAAAGAGGTCGGACAAAGTTGAAGGTCCACCTCACACCGAAGAGGTCGGGCGAGTTAAGGTCCACCTCACACCAAAGAGGTCGGACAAGTTGAAGGTCCACCTCACACCAAAGAGGTCGGACAAAGTTGAAGGTCCACCTCACACCAAAGTGGTCGGACGAGTTGTACCGAGAAATATGCAACACTGAGAAGATCCCATCAACTCGCCCAATCAAAAACAAAACAGGTCAGACGCGTTGAAGGTCCACCTCGCACCAAAGAGGTCGGACAAGTTGAAGGTCCACCTCACACCAAAGAGGTCGGACAAGTTGAAGGTCCACCTCACACCAAAGAGGTCGGACGCGTTGAAGGTCCACCTCACACCAAAGAGGTCAGACAAGTCAAAAGGTCAACCTCACACCAAAGAGGTCGGACAAGTCGAACGTCTCACACCAAAGTGGTCGGACAAGTCGAACGTCTCACACCAAAGAGGTCGAATGAGTTGAACGACCACCTCACACCCCTGAGAGACATGTTCATGGAGGATTCGCAGGAGGAAGGACCTCTAAATCATCTCGCAAAGGACACCTCAAAGAGGTATATTAAGGAAGGGAGAGAGGTTTGAATAGGACTACGGGGTGCAAACAAGCCTTCCGGGATTTTGAAAATTCTTGGGGCAATCACCCATTCTTTCCAGACCACGGGAAAGTGAAGAACTCATTACACCTCGCAGTGGAAAGTCAGGCAATAGCCTCAGCACTAGTCAGAGAAGATGAAAGTGGGCAACAACCCGTCTACTTCATCAGCATAACTCTACAAGGGACCGAACTAAACCATCAACAGATAGAAAAAGTTTGCCTACACCCTCATACTCACCTCTCGATGACTCCACCCATACTTTCAAGCTCACACTATCAGAGTTCGGACCAACCAGCCCATAAAAGACATCCTACAGAAAACAAACTTAGCTAGAAGAATCCTATAGAGGACAGCTCAGATAATTCGGGGAACCCTGGACAAAACCAGAAAACATCTTGGACAATTCGGGGGACCCTGGACAAAAACAGAAAACAGCTCGAACAAATCGGGGAACATGAAGTCCGACACATACCTCAGGAGCAGAATGCCCGAGCTAATGCACTTTCAAAACCAGCCAGCACCAACAGCTCGGAAAATTCGGGGATATGAGGTCCGACACATACCTCGGGAGCAGAACGCCCGAGCTGATGCATTTTCAAAACTAGCCAACACCAAACCAGGGGGCAATAACAGAAGCCTCATCCAGGCTACATCACAAGACCACAACAAGTCAATCTCAGGGATGTACTCAGGGTCAGCCACAGTAACATGCATTAAAAAACTATGGAATCCAGCCAATTAGACATGCCGTTCGGGATCTTAGTATACATCTCAAAGACATAGGTCAACTATGGGGTTACTACCAAATAACTCGGGCAACAACTCGAACAATAACAGCAAAATATCAGGTGTCAGATACAACAATAAAAGGGAAACCCCAGGACTCACACGAAGGTCCAGGGACACCCTTTGGAGGCAACAACGGAGCAAAAACCCAAATATAAAGTCAAAGCTTTACATCAAAAAGCATGCCAACTTCCACAGTGCCCCACCAGTGGAGCTCATCAGTGTAACATCACCTTGGCCGTTCGCAAAGAGGGGACTCGACCTCCTCAGACTATTTCCCCAAGGATTGGGACAAGTCAAGTTCCTCATTGTAGGGGTGTTCATAAAATGGATTGAGGCAGAGCCCCTACCTAATGTCACTGCTCAAAGAAGTCAGAAATTCTTGTACAGAAACATTATTACAGGCACCAATTCACATCTGTAGAACACCCACAAGCCAATGGACAAGCAGAAGCTGCCAACAAAGTCATACTAGCTAGGATAAAACAGAGACTACAGGATGCAAAGGGAGCTTGAGCTGAAGAGCTCCCACAAGTCCTATGGGCATATCGGACAACTCCACACTTCACCACGGGGGAATCACCCTTCCGATTGATTTACGGAATGGAGGCAATGATCCCAGTAGAGATCAAAGAAGGATCCCCCAGAATGATCTTCTACAATGAAGAGGTCAACTCCCAAATCCAAAGGAAAGAACTCGACCTACTTCCAAGAGTCCGAGAGAGAGCTCCGATCAAGGAAGAGGCATTAAAACGTCGAATGGCCTCAAGATACAATCAGAAGGTAGTACAGCAAAGCTTTGCCAACAACAACCTCATCCTAATCCGAAATGATATCGGAACAACTCGACCTGGAGAAGGAAAGCTAGCAGCCAACTGGAAAGGACCATACCAAGTTGTTCAGAAGAACTGGGGAAAGGTTGCTACAGACTGTCCAAACTCGAAGGGCAAGAGCTACCAAGGTCATGGCATGCTTGCAATCTAAAAAGGGCGCCAGGCCGAGATCCAAAAAGATTGCTCGACCTAGAAAGGTAAGTACTAACATGTACACACTCTTATCTTTATATTATTGTTTAAAAGATTGCAGATTTCCTAAAAAGTTTCCTACCAAGACGCCCGACTACGGCAGGTTGGCAAGGTGAAACACCAAAATCACCGCCCGATCACGACAAAGTCGGCAAGATGAAAACCAAACTCATCGTCCGATTACAAAGCGACAAATCGGCAAGGTGAAATCCAACTTCACCACCCGACCATGATGAAAACTAAATTCATCATTTGATTTCGACAAAGTGAAAACAAAATTCACTGCTATACCAAGACGCATTAATCTGAAACGCAAATTTCACTGCCGGATCACGACAAGGTCGGCGGGGTGAAAACCAAATTCACCGCCCGATCATGATAAAAGTCGGGAAAGATAAAACCAGAATTCATCGCCTGATTTCGACAAGGTCGGCAAAAACGTGAAAGCAGAGTTCATCGCCCGATTATAAACCAACAGATCGGCAGAAAGTGAAAAACAATTTCACTGCACGACCACGATAAAGACAACCGTCCGATAAAGGTGAAAATGCGATTCACCCAAAGGACGATCTAGAGATGACAACCACTTTCTACAA
Source organism: Arachis duranensis (assembly GCF_000817695.3). Taxonomy (NCBI): domain Eukaryota; kingdom Viridiplantae; phylum Streptophyta; class Magnoliopsida; order Fabales; family Fabaceae; genus Arachis; species Arachis duranensis. Next base: position 30,992,252 of record NC_029773.3, on the reverse strand, counting down.
ATCGGCAAAGATGAACACAGAATAATGTAAGAAGTTATCGAAAGTGATCTAAAAAAGAACCTGACGATGTCTTACGGATCGCTAAAATAATAACTTAAAGACTGGTCGAACGTTAAGAAGTCGAACCAAGTCAACCCAAGTTATAAGTAAACCCTGGAAAGAGGTCTGGCCAACCCTATTAAAGAAGATTACTTTAACTTAGAAGGGCCTGACATAACAAAGTCAGCCCAAAACAAAAAGTTATACAAGTAGTAAATCCATAAAAAAGAGATCCAACTAGGTCCAAATAAAAATGGATTACTAGAAATAACTCAAGGAAATACGACAAGAAGAAGTCGAACCAACGAAAGCTACAGCTTGGACCGACAAGAAGAAGTCGGACCAACGAAAGCTGCTGCTTGGACCGACAAAAAGAAGTCGGACCAACGAAAGCTACAGCTTGGACCAACAAGAAGAAGTCAGACTAACAAAAACGTGCGCTAAAACGGACATAGCTCCGGCCAAAAAGCCACGGCTCCACGACAAGGCTATCAAAAATTGTTCAGAGTGACTAAAAAGTGTTCTACGAGAACACTAAAAAGTCATCGAACAAGTTAGCCCCAAGGACCACCTCAACCAAGCAGAAAGTAGACAAAACCAGAAGTGATCAAAAGATGTCGGACAACAAAGTACCGACACTCTACAAAGATCCACAAAGGGGACAAAGACATCTCGCAAACGGCCAAGGAAAGTTCAAAAGACCAAAGCCAGAAGTGCTTCGCTGAAAAGTACGAAGTCTTGAAAAAAGACATTACTTAAAAAGCGAAAAGCATGGCCTCAAAGATGGCGCTAAAAGTCATCCAAACAAACTATAAAAAGTTGTCGGATTATGACTAAAAAGCTAAAAAGTCATCCAAACAAACTATAAAAAGTTGTCGGATTATGACTAAAAAGCCCGAGCAGTGAAGACAAACAAGTCGGAAGAAGGCTGAAAAGACCTCTCAACAAACTAAAAAGGGGCAACACCAGACTTGCACAAGGAGAAACTACTCAAAAACGACCGAAGACAAGATGCTTGAGCACAACTTCCCCAAAGAGATCAAATCTCTGAAAAGCACGATCTCACGGAAAGATCAAACTCAAGCAGGGGCAAAGTCATACAGGTCGACGTTAGAAGAGGCGCAAGTACGACTTCAAAAAAGAACAAGCCAAAAGGTTGGGAAACAACTTAAGGCTCAAATGTGCTTAGCCAAAAGGGATACAACTCCACTCAAAAAAGGCACAATCTCAAACAGGGCTACGAACATCATCCAAGACTAAAAAAGGTTCTATATAAAGAGAACTAAAAAGTCATCGGACAAGTCACTAAAAGCTCGGATATCAAGCCGCAAGGATAACTTTGCCAAAGCAGAAAGGTTGTCAACACAAACTTAAAGCAAGGCGTGATCTAGAAGGCAAGGGTAAAAAACCCGCACTACCACTCAAAAGAGGTTGGACTATGAAGTACCAAACCTCTAGAAAATCTGCAAAGATTACGAAGCGATGAAGAAACAAGCCAGACAGATGCTTGAGCACGACTTCCAAAGAGATCGAAGCTCTGAAAAATACGATCTCACGGAAAGATCGAACTCAAGCAGGGGCACTGTTCATACCCTGGGTCAAGCTGTCCGACCCGGGATGTTTAGCAACAAGCTGACTGACCTCTTCAGGTCAGACTATCCGACCTCTTCTCAAAGAGCTCGGCCAAATGCCCGACCTGTTCTCAAAGAGCTCGGCCAACTCGCCAAAGGAGCCCAAAGCAGGCCCAAAACGAAGGAACACAACCCAATCAAAAGGCAGCTAAAGCCTAGAAAGATAAAGGCGGTTCCCTTGAAGATAAGATGACCTCACTTAAAGATAAGATAAGATAACTAACTTATCTTATCCACAGGAGGCCACATCTCACCATTATAAATACACTGGAGCACCCAGGTATAACTCATACTCTGATTCTACTCAATACCTGCTTAATACCCTTGCTAACTTAAGCATCAGAGTCCCTGGTAGGTACCCCCCACCCTTCGGGGACACATGATTCGCACCACCACCAAGTCCAACAAATCGGACACATCAGTTCCGGCCGCCGTACACCTGCCAGACACGTCGGCTCCGACCAACACAAAAGATCTCGATCGAGATCGACCTACAGTTTCAGGTAACCCTCGGAACAGCACCCTTTGGAGGCAACAACAGGGCAAGAACACAGAGAAGAGAAGCCGACAATCTATACCCAAACAGTCCGAACACCTCTCAAACAAAAGGTCAAAATAAAAGCTAGAACTTTTGTACAAAAGGAGTCAGGCAACGATGAAAAGAAACAGGAACAGTAACCAAATCCTAAGCAAAGCACACATCCTCCTCAAAGGCGAACGACAAAAGAAAAGTCACAACAAATGATCAAAGACGCAAACTTTTTGCAGAAAGAACCAAAGTTCTTCAGATCAAAAGGGAGCTTGGGCTGAAGAGCTCCTACAAGTCCTATGGGCATATCGAACAACTCCACACTTTACCACGCGGAGTGAAGGCAATGATCCCAGTAGTGATCGAAGAAGGATCCCCCAGAATGATCTTCTACAACAAAGAGGTCAACTCCCAAAACCAAAGGGAAGAACTCGACCTACTCGAATTAGGGAGGAAGCGTTAAAGCGTCAAATGGCCTCAAGATACAATCAGAAGGTAATCCAGCGAAGTTTCGCCAACAACTACCCCCATCCTATTTTGAAATGACATTGGAACAGGTCGGTCAGGGAAAGGAAAGCTAGCAACCAACTGGAAAGAACCATACCAAGTGTTCAGAGGAACTGGGGAAAGGCTACGACAGAGTATCCGACCTCGAGGGGCAAGAACTACCAAGGTCATGGCATGCCTGCAATCTAAAAAGGGCGCCAGGCTGAGATCCAAAAAGATTGCCCGACCTAGAAGGGTAAGCACTAACATGTACACACTCTTATTCATATCTTGATTTTATTGTTTAAAAGTTCGCAGATTCCCTTAAAAGTTTCCTACCAAGACGTTCGATTACGACAGGTCGGCAAGGTGAAAACCAACTTCACCGCCCGACCACGATGAAAACTGAATTCATCATTTGATTTCGACAAAGGTCGACAAAGTGAAAACCAAATTCACTGCTCAATCAAGACGCATTAATCTGAAACATTCATCGTCCGATTATAAAGCTACAGATCAGTAGAAAGTGAAAATCAAATTCACTACGCGATCACGATAAAGACCAAAGATGAAAACCAAATTCATTAAAAGGTCGACCAAACGGGGGTTAAAACCCAATCTCTACAAAATCGGCAAAGATGAAAACAGAATAATGCAAGAAGTTATAGAAAGTGATCCATAGAAAGGACCTGACGAGGTCCTAATAAAATGGATTGCTATAAAATAACTTAAAAGACTGGCCGGCACAAAAAGTCGGACCAGCCACAACATCCCAAGTTATAAGTAAAGCCCTGGAAAGAGGTCTGGCCAACCCTATAAAAGAGGATTACTATAACTTCGAAGAGCCCGACATGATGAAGTCGGACTCCTACAAAAAAGTTACAAAGATAATCCCTGAAAGAGACCTGAACAAGGTCCAAGAAAGAGGATTATCAAGTAACTCGACAGGGCCCGACATGACGAAGTCGGCCCAGAAAGATAAAGTTACAAAAGATAATCCCTGAAAGAGACCTGAACAAAGTCCAAGAAAGATGATTATCAAGTAACTCGACAAAGCCCGACGTGACGAAGTCGGCCTAGAAAGATAAAGTTACAAAGGTAATCCCTGAAAGAGACCTGAACAAGGTCCAAAAAAGAGGATTACCAAGTAACTCGACAGGACCGACATGATGAAGTCGGCCCAAGCCGATCAATGCGACAAAAAGTTATAAAAAGAAATCCCTGAAAGAGACCTGACAAAGGTCCAATAAAGAGGATTACTAGAAATAACTTAGAAGGGACCGACAAGAAGAAGTTGGACCAACAAAAGCTACAGCTTGGACTGACAAGAAGAAGTCGGACCAACAGAAGCTACAGCTTGGACTGACAAGGAGAAGTCGAACCAACAAAGCTAAAGAAGGATCGACAAGAGAAGTCGGACCAACAAAAAACGTGCGCTAAACGGACATGGCTCTGCCCAAAAAGCCACGGCTCCACGACAAGGCCATCAAAATTCTTCAGGCTAACTAAAAAGTGTTTTACGAGAACACTAAATAGTCGTCGGACAAGTTAGCCCCAAGGACCACCTCGACCAAACAGAAAGTGGACGAAACCAGAAGTGATCAAAAGAGGTCGGACAACAAAGTACCAACACTCTACAAAGATCCACAAAAGGGACAAAGACATCTTGCAAACGGCCAGAGAAAGGCCAGGAATGCTTTGCTAAGGAACGAAGTCTTGAAAAAGAGACACTACTTAAAAGGCAAAGGCACAAATCAAAACGGCGCTAAAAAGTCATCCAAACAAACTGTAAAAAGGTTCCCCTCCGGAACACTACCTAAAAAGTTGTTGGATTATGACTAAAAAGCCCGAGCAGTGAAGACAAACAAGTCGGAGGAAAGGCTGAAAAGCCCTCTCAACAAACTAAAAAGGGCAATACCAGACTCGCACAAGGAGAAATTACTCAAGATCGACCAAAGTCAGGATGCTTGAGCACGACTTTCCCAAAAGAGATCGAAACTCTGAAAGCACGATCTCACGGAAAAATCCGAACTCAAGCAGGGGCAAAGTCATACAGGTCGACGTCAGAGGTGCAAGCACGACTTCAAAAAAGAACAAGCCAAAGGGATGGGAAACAACTTAAGGCTCAAATGTGCTTAGCCAAAAGGGATACAACTCCACTCAAAGAAGGCACAATCTCAAACAGGTTACGAACGTCATCCGAGACTAAAAAAGGTTCTATATAAAGAGCACTAAAAAGTCATTGGACAAGTCACTAAAAGCCCGGATATCAAGCCGCAAGGATAGCTTCGCCAAAGCAGAGGGTTGT
>NC_029773.3:30986088-30986342 GCF_000817695.3 Arachis duranensis | reverse complement strand
TTTTATGCCAGTTTGGGCGTTTAACTCCAAGTTTTATGCCAGTTCCAGCGTTAAACGCTGGAATTTCTGAGGCAGATTTGCCACGCCGGTTTGGGCCATCAAATCTTGGGCAAAGTATGGACTATCATATATTGTTGGAAAGCCCAGAATGTCTACTTTCCAACGCCGTTGAGAGCGCGCCAATTGGGCTTCTGTAACTCCGGAAAATCCACTTCGAGTGCAGGGAGGTCAGAATCCAACAGCATCTGCAGTCC
>NC_029773.3:30985473-30985794 GCF_000817695.3 Arachis duranensis | reverse complement strand
GTTTTGGCATCTCACTTTATCCTTTGAAGTTCAGAATGATTGGCATCTATAGGAACTCAGAACTCAGATAGTGTCATTGATTCTCCTAGTTAAGTATAATGATTCTTGAACATAGCCAGTGTATGAGTCTTGGCTGTGGCCCAAAGCACTCTGTCTTCCAGTATTACCACCGGATACATACATGCCACAGACACATAATTGGATGAACCTGTTCAGATTGTGACCCAGCTTTGCTAGAGTCTCCAATTAGAGGTGTCCAAGGTTCTTAAGCACACTCTTTTTGCCTTGGATCACAACTTTATTTCTTTCTTTTTCTTTCTC
>NC_029773.3:30984557-30985305 GCF_000817695.3 Arachis duranensis | reverse complement strand
CTAACATTCTCAAAACAACAAATTCAAGAGACATATGCACTGTTCAAGCATTCATTCGGAAAACAAAAATTACTGTCACCAAATCAAACTAATTCAACTAGTTTCAAGGATAAATTTCGAAATCCTGTACTTCTTGTTCTTTTGTGATTAAAGCATTTTTCATTTATAGCTTTAAGACATGAAAATTAAATTTTATTAATTATGAATTAAAAACAAGACTCAAAAATAGATATAAGATTGGACTAAAAAATAAAAAAAATAGAAAACAAAATAAAAGAAAAAAAAAACGCAAAAAGTAGGCTCCTAATGATAGAGGTTTTCACAAAGTTAGGACTCAACAACCTTGATTTTGAGAAGTGGATGCTCCCTCAACTCGAGAGGAGAGCTTTTGGCGTTTCAACTCTTGGAGTTCACGCCCCTGCTTCTCTTGTTCCTTCAGCAATTTGCAGAGCATGCAGTTCTGATTCTGCTGTTCTTCCTTCAGTTGCTCCATAGTCTCTTGCAACTTGTTGATAGATGCTTCTAGGCTGGTCCACTAGTCAATTCTTGGGAATTCAGGGAGGAATTCCTGCGCCTTCCTCTTGATAGAGTTGTCTTGCATTTGTCCTTCCATTGACTTCTTGGTGATTGGGTGTTCAATGGGTATGAACTCATCTACTCCCATCTTCACCCCAGCCTCTTTACAGAGCAAGGAGATCAAGCTTGGGTAAGCCAGTTTTGCTTCAGTGGAATTCTTATTTGCAATTGT
>NC_029773.3:30981953-30982809 GCF_000817695.3 Arachis duranensis | reverse complement strand
TAGGCTTTATGTTCCAGTTCTACGGGCAGATGACAGGCCTTCCCATACACCAGTTGGTATGGAGAGGTTCCTATAGGAGTCTTGAATGCTGTTCTGTATGCCCACAGAGCATCATCCAAGCTCTTTGCCCAATCCTTTCTTTGGGCCATCACAGTCCGTTCCAGGATTCTTTTTAGCTCTCTGTTAGAGACCTCAGCTTGCCCATTTGTCTGTGGATGATACGGAGTTGCCACTTTGTGGCTAATTCCATATTTAACCATAGTAGAGTATAGCTGCCTATTGCAGAAATGGGTGCCCCCGTCACTTATTAGTACTCTGGGAACACCAAACCTGCTGAAGATGTGTTTCTGGAGGAATTTTAGCACGGTCTTGGTATCATTAGTGGGTGTAGCAATTGCTTCTACCCACTTAGATACATAGTCCACTGCCACCAGAATATAAGTGTTTGAGTATGATGGTGGGAATGGCCCCAAGAAGTCAATACCCCATACATCAAAAAATTCAATCTCCAAGATCCCTTGTTGAGGCATGGCATAAATTCTATCTCTAATATCCCTTGTTGAGGCATGGCATATCCGTGAGGCAAGTTACCAGCTCTTTGGCAACTGTCACAGTTACGCACAAACTCTCGGGAATCTTTATAGAGAGTAGGCCAGTAGAAGCCACATTGGAGGACTTTAATGGCTGTTCGCTCACTTCCAAAATGTCCTCCATACTGTGATCCATGGCAATGCCATAGGATCCTTTGTGCTTCTTCTCTGGGTACACATCTGCGGATCACTCCGTCTGCACATCTCTTAAAGAGATACGATTCATCCCAGAGGTAGTACTTGGCATCTGAAATTAATTTCTTTCT
>NC_029773.3:30981506-30981674 GCF_000817695.3 Arachis duranensis | reverse complement strand
AAGCCTGGGTTTTGAATCCTGCTTTGTGAGTAAGTATTTAAGAGTAGCATGGTCAGTGTACACAACTACTTTGGATCCCACTAGATAGGATCTAAACTTGTCAATGGCATAGACCACTACAAGTAACTCTTTTTCTGTGGTTGTGTAGTTCTTCTGTGCGTCATTTAG
>NC_029773.3:30977146-30980329 GCF_000817695.3 Arachis duranensis | reverse complement strand
GGTTACTTCCCCTTTTTGTACATCAATGAGAGTTCGTCCAGTTGCTAGGAAAGGTCTTCCTAGAATGAGAGTTGCACTCTTGTGCTCCTCCATTTCCAGCACCACAAAGTCAGTTGGAAAGGCGAATGGCCCAACCTTGACAATCATGTCCTCTATTATGCCTGATGGATATTTAATGGAGCCATTAGCAAGTTGGAGGCATATCCGGGTTGGTTTGACTTCTGTAGTCAACCCAAGCTTTCTGATAGTGGTTGCAGGTATTAGATTGATGCTTGCTCCAAGGTCACATAGGGCTGTCTTGGTGCAAGCACCTTCTAATGTGCATGGTATCATAAAGCTTCCTGGATCTTGAAGCTTTTCTGGTAGGCTTTTTAGAATGATTGCACTGCATTCTTCAGTGAGAAACACTTTTTCAGTTTCTCTCCAATCCTTCTTATGACTTAAGATTTCTTTCATGAACTTAGCATAAGAAGGTATTTGCTCAAGTGCCTCTGCAAACGGAATCTTTATTTCAAGAGTCCTTAGATAGTTTGCAAAGCGGGCAAATTGCTTATCCTGTTCCGCTTGGCGGAGTTTTTGAGGATAAGGCATCTTGGCTTTATATTCTTCAACCTTAGATGCTGCAGGTTTATTCCTTACAGAAGTGGTTGAAGAAGCCTTGTTAGAGGGATTATTGTCAGCACTCTCAGGTGTCTGATCTTCCCTTGGCGTCTGAATGCCAGGATTGGGTGGAAAATGGGCGTTTAACGCCAACTTTTCCCCTTTTTCTGGCGTTTGAACGCCAGAACTGGGCAAGGAATGGGCATTTAACGCCAGCTTTCCTTCCCTCTCTGGCGTTTGAACGCCAATAACATTCCTCTCTGGGCTCTTACTGTCCTCAGAGGGATTTTGAACAGTGGTTTGGTTATCCCCTGTCAATTGTTCATTGTTTGGCTTTTTGCTACTTTGAGCAGTGTTATTCAGTGTCTTCCCACTCCTCAGTTGAACCGCTTGACATTCCTCTGTTATCTGTTTAGATATTTGCTGTTTTGCTTGATTCAACTGCAGTTCTATGTTCTTGTTAGCAACTTTAGTTTCATAGAGCATCTCTTTAAATTCTGCTAACTGTTCTGTCATCCGGAGCAATTATTGATTAAGCTCAATCATCTGTTCTTGAGGATTAGGGTCAGTGACTACTGTCATGACTTCCTCTTTTGGAGAGAGCTCATTGCTAGAGTACAAATATTGATTTCTAGCAACAGTGTCTATAAGCTCTTGAGCCTTTTCAATTGTCTTCCTCATGCGGATAGATCCACCAGCTGAGTGGTCTAAAGACATCTGAGCTTTCTCTGTAAGCCCATAGTAGAAGATGTCTAACTGTACCCACTCTGAAAACATTTCAGAGGGGCATTTTCTTAGCATACCTCTATACCTCTCCCAGGCATTATAAAGGGATTCATTATCCTCTTGTTTAAAGCCTTGGATGTCCAGCCTTAGCTGTGTCATCCTCTTTGGAGGGTAAAAGTGATTCAGGAATTTGTCTGATAACTGTTTCCATGTCTTCATGCTTGCTGTAGGTTGGTTATTCAACCACCTTTTAGCTTGATCTTTTACAGCAAATGGAAATAGTAATAGTCTGTAGACATCTACAGCAAATGGAAACAGTAATAGTCTGTAGACATCCTGATCCACCTCTTTATCATGTACTGTGTTAGCAATTTGTAAGAACTGTGCCAGAAACTCAGTAGGCTCTTCCTGTGGAAGACCGAAATACTGGCAATTTTGCTGTACTATGATAATGAGTTGAGGATTTAACTCAAAGCTGCTTGCTTTGATGGGAGGTGTACAGATGCTACTCCCATATGCAGCTGTAATGGGGTTAGCATATGACCCCAGAGTCCGTCTGGACTGATCAATTCCACTTAGGTCCATAATGGATAAAGGGAAATGATATGGATTGCAAATAGGTAAAATATTTTGTTTTTTTTTTTTGAATTAAACGAAAAAAATAAAATAAAATAAAAGGAAATTAGGATAAAAATTTGAAAATTAAAAAGAAAATAAGATCAAAGCAAATTGAGAACTGAATTAATTAGTCAATTAAAAAGATTTTAAAAATAGCAATTAAAAGATATGATTGAAAAATTTTTATGAAAAAGATTTGATTTTTGAAATGAGGAAAGAGAAAAACAACAAAATGACACCAAACTTAAAATTTTTAGAAAATCAAACACTAATTTTCGAAAATTTGTAAGGGAAAAACACAAAGGGGACACCAAACTTAGAATTTTTAAAGATCAAAAAGAGACTAAGGACATGCAAAATCGAAAAACTAAAAGAAAAGCAAAAGCATGCAATTGACACCAAACTTAAAATATGAAACTAGACTCAATTAAAAGACTCTAAACCAACAAAAACAAAACAGTCCTAATCTAAGCAACAAGATAAGCCGTCAGTTGTCCAAACTCGAACAATCCCCGGCAACGGCGCCAAAAACTTGGAGCACGAAATTGCAATCACACTTTTGCAACCCCGCACAACTAACCAACAAGTGCACTGGGTCGTCCAAGTAATACCTTACGTGAGTAAGGGTTGGCAAGCTGTATGTAGGGTTTCACCGTTGTCAATGGCTACCTCCCATCCTCTCAGTGAAAATGTTCCTATGCTCTGTCACAGCATGGCTAATCATCTGTCGGTTCTCGATCAGGCCGGAATAGAATCCGGTGATTCTTTTGCGTCTGTCACTAATGCCCCGCCTTCAGGAGTTTGAAGCTCATCACAGTCATTCAATCATTGAATCCTACTCAGAATACCACAGACAAGGTTTAGACCTTCCGGATTCTCTTGAATGCCGCCATCAGTTCTAGCTTATACCACGAAGATTCCAATTAAAGAATCCAAGAGATAACTACTTAATCTAAGGTAGAACGGAAGTGGTTGTCAGGCATGCGTTCATAGTTGAGAATGATGATGATTGTCACGGGTCATCACATTCATCCAGGTTAAGAACAAGTATTATCTTAGAATGGAAGCAAGCATGATTGAATGAGAAACAGTAGTAATTGCATTAATCCATCAAGACACAGCAGAGCTCCTCACCCCCAACCATGGGGTTTAGAGACTCAGCCGTGGAAAGTACACAGAGAAACGTGTAAAGTGTCATGAGGTCCAGAAACAATGTCAAAAGATCCTATTAATAGTAAA
>NC_029773.3:30972672-30976352 GCF_000817695.3 Arachis duranensis | reverse complement strand
CAAGTTTTATGCCAGTTCCAGCGTTAAACGCTGGAATTTCTGAGGCTGATTTGCCACGCCGGTTTGGGCCATCAAATCTTGGGCAAAGTATGGACTATCATATATTGCTGGAAAGCCCAGGATGTCTACTTTCCAACGCCGTTGAGAGCGCGCCAATTGGGCTTCTATAGCTCCGGAAAATCCACTTCGAGTGCAGGGAGGTCAGAATCCAACAGCATCTGCAGTCCTTTTCAGTCTCTGAATCAGATTTTTGCTCAGAACCCTCAATTTCAGCCAGAAAATACCTGAAATCACAGAAAAACACACAAACTCATAGTAAAGTCCAGAAAAGTGAATTTTAACTAAAAACTAATAGAAATTTACTAAAAACTAACTAGATCATACTAAAAACATACTAAAAACAATGCCAAAAAGCGTATAAATTATCCGCTCATCAGTTGTCAACACAAACTTAAAAGCAAGGCGTGATCTAGAAGGCAAGGGTAGAAAACCCACACTACCACTCAAAAGAGGTTGGACTGTGAAGTACCAAACCTCTAGAAAATCTACAAAGATTGCAAAGCAATAAAGTAAACAAGCCAAACAAATGCTTGAGCATGACTTCCAAAAAGATCGAAGCTCTGAAAAAAGCACGATCTCACGAAAAGATCAAACTCAAGCAGGGGCACTATTCATACCCTGGGTCAAGCTGTCCGACCCGAGATGTTTAGCGACAAGCTGACCGACCTTTTCAGGTAAGACTATCCGACTTCTTCTCAAAGAGCTCGGCCAAATGCCCGACCTCTTCTCAAAGAGCTCGGCCAACTCGCCAAAGGAGCCCAAAGCAGGCCCAAAACGAAGGAACACAACCCAATCTAAAGGCAGCCAAAGCCCAGAAAGATAAAGGTGGTTCCCATGAAGATAAGATGACCTCACTCAAAGATAAAGATAAGATAAGATAAGATAACTAACTTATCTTATCTAAAAAGGTCACTTCATACCATTACAAATACACTGGATCACCCAGGTATAACTCATACTCTGATTCTACTTAATACCTGCTTAATACCCTTGCTAACTTAAGCATCAGAGTCCCTTGCAGGTACCCCCACCCTCCGAGGACGAAGGATCAGCAGCACCACCAGATCCAACAGGTCGGACACAACAGCTCCGGCCACCAGCTCTAAACAGGTCAGACACAACAGCTCCGACCAGTACAGAAGATCTCATCTGAGATCGACCTTCAGTTTCAGGTAAACCTCGGAACAACGCTACTATGAAATGACGCGGACGCGGCATCCACGCGGTCGTGTGGATCGATTTGTGCCATTAGCGTGAGGGCAGCCTTGCGGTCGCGCAACTCTCTGTTTAAAACTCATATTGCCAAATTTTTGGGGTGACGCGGTCGCGTGGTGGATGCGATCGCGTGGATGGCCATGTTTTGAAAAACGGCGCGGGCGCGTGTGGCACACATTCGTGTGGTAGGGCTTGTGCTTCTAGCACGAGTCCAGCCCAATTCCAGCTCAACTTTCGGCCATACACCCTTTTTACGTCGATTTTTAGGACACGCGTTCGCGTGCGTGACGCGGACGCGTGGGAGGCATTTTTCCCACATGACGCGGACGTGTCAGCGACGCGGTCGCGTGGATCAATTTGTGCCAAAGGCACGCCTCCAGCCACGCTTTTGCGTGACTCTCTGTTCAATCTTGTTTTCTTCCCAACGCACATATGACGCGGACGCGTCAGCGACGCTTACACGTCGCGTGCGGTTTTTTTATGCAAGATGCAGTATGCAGTACGCAGATGCTGATGCAGATGTTATGCATGATTCCAGGTCCAATCAAAACTCAAAAACAAATAAAACAGACTAGAATTAAAACTAAAAAAGGGACGATCATACCATGGTGGGTTGTCTCCCATCTAGCACTTTTAGTTAAAGTCCTTAAGTTGGACATTTGGTGAGCTCCTTGTCATGGCGGCTTGTGCTTGAACTCATCCAGGAATCTCCACCAATGTTTGTACTTCCAGTAACCTCCGGGGTCCCAGATTAGGCGCATAACGCCTTCAAGCAAATGGAAGCAAGTGACAAGGCCCCAAAAGTATAGATTGCTAAACTGAATGCCGGGGTCCCAAACTTTGTTTTTGCACCCGTTTTTGTGTAGGTCATCATGATTCCATCCGGGTGGCACGCGATTGAAATTCTCACTACAGCTTCCAAACAACTTCCAAGACCCATTCAATTGAGCTCTACACCAACCTTTGCGTTTAAACTTAAATCTTCCAACCATAATGAATCTTGCAGGACAATTCTTACCACTGACCATCTTTCTCTTACTCATAATGCCACAAAGAGCTCTAAGTTGACCATCCGTCTCTAGTAGCCCATATTCAAGTGGAATTAGAAAGCTACGGAATATGAATTTTACCCACTTGAATGTTGTGAAGGATGATGGCAACTTAGGGGGAGGTGTTTCAAATGAACGTCCAAGCTCCACTCCTTTGTGCTCTTCTTTGACATCTTCCACCTCTTTGCAAGCTTCTTCAATTTCAACCTCTTCCTCTTGGTAGCTTTCTTCTGATTCAATTTCTTCTTCATTGTTCACCAAGGGCATGGGAGGTTGTGTTTCTTCTTTAATCTCCATGTCAAGTCCAATGGGAGAGGATTCAAATGTAGATAAGAATTCATCAATGATTGAATCCATCTCTTGATTGTCCCCTTCAAAGTCTTCAACCATGATATGCCTTGGAGGTTGTACACCCTCCTCAACATTAAATTCAAACTCCTTAGAAGGGGTCTCTGTGACTTGAGTTTCCCATGGAGGTTCTGCATCTCCTAAGTCTTCAACCACTTCTTCCTCTTCAATGGCAGGCGTAGCTTCTTCCAATTGTTCCAATACATAATCGTGTTGCTCACTGTCCACCAGAGTTTCTAATATATCCTTCATGCTACGTTCTTTATTAGATTGCCTACATGAAGCCATGGGGGTTCCTTGAATGTCCGAACATCGGGAAGGTAATCGATTTATTATTGGTTATGGAAAATAGTATTTTTGGGTTTTTAAAATAAGGAAAAAGTAAGGTAAAATAACAAGTCATTAAAATAATAACTAATAAAGCTCTTGGCAAGGCATGGGAATTGGAAATCCCATCCTAGTTATCTTTATCAGGTGTGATGAGTATTGACTGTTGCTCCCACTTAGTCAACCCTTACTAAATAAAGGAAAGTCAAGTAGACCAATTGATTTCATTCCTCAAGTCCTAGTAAACTACTGGTGGACGAAATTGTGATCACTTGTTCTTTTTACTTGTAGGATGTATACTCTGATGGCATTGTTTATTTTCACAACTCCGTTCAACTAACCAGCAAGTGTACTGGGTCGTCCAAGTAATAAACCTTACGTGAGTAAGGGTCGAATCCACAGAGATTGTTGGTATGAAGCAAGCTATGGTCACCTTGCAAATCTCAGTTAGGCAGATTAAAAATGGTTTATGGGTTTTCGAATAATTAATAATAAAAAGAAGAAATAATAAAAGGGATAGAACACTTATGCAGATTCATTGGTAGGAATTTCAGATAAGCGGATGGAGATGCTGTAGAGCCCAAGGACGCCTGCTCTCCTACTGCTTCTATTCAATCCTTCTTACTCCTTTCCATGGCAAGCTTTGTATAGGGGTTCACCATCAACTGTGGCTACTTTCAT
>NC_029773.3:30970594-30970965 GCF_000817695.3 Arachis duranensis | reverse complement strand
CTTGGACCTTCATGACACAAGCACATGGTTAGGGACAGCTTGATTTAGCCGCTTAGGCCTGGATTTTATTTCCTTGGGCCCTCCTATCCATTGATGCTCAAAGCCTTGGATCCTTGCTACCCTTGCCTTTTGGTTTTAAGGGCTATTGGCTTTTTCTGCTTGCTTTTTCTTTCTATATTTTTTTTTCCGCCACTTTTTTTTTTTCACTGCTTTTTCTTGCTTCAAGAATCAATTCATGAATTTTTCAGTTCATCAATAACATTTCTCTTTGTTCATCATTCTTTCAAGGGCCAACAATTTTAACACTCATAAACAACAAGATCAAAAATATGCACTGTTCAAGCATTCATTCAGAAAACAAAGAGTATTGT
>NC_029773.3:30969127-30970562 GCF_000817695.3 Arachis duranensis | reverse complement strand
TTGCCACCACATCAATATAATTAAATTAAATTCACTAATAATTTCGAAAATTATGTACTTCTTGTTCTTTTGAATTAAAACATTTTTCTTTTAAGAGAGGTGAAGGATTCATGGAATTATTCATAATCTTTAAGGCATGGTTACACACTAATGATCATGAAGTAGAGACACAAAAAGCATAAACAAACATAATACTTAAAAACAGAAAACAGAAAGAAAATAAAGAACAAGGAATGAATCCACCTCTAGTGGCGTCTTCTTCTTGAAGGACCAATGATGTTCTTCAACTCTTCTATGTCCCTTCCTTGCCTTTGTTGCTCCTCCCTCATAGCTCTTTGATCTTCTCTTATTTCTTGGAGAGTGAGGGCGTGTTCATGGTGTTCCACCCTTAGTTGTTTAACATTATGACTCAAGTCTTCCAAAGAGGTACTAAGTTGCTCCCAATAGTTGTTAGGAGGAAAGTGCATTCCATGAGGCATTTGTTGATGAACTTCCTCATGTTCTCCTTGGGGGCCGTGAGGAACTTCCCTTGTTTGCTCCATCCTCTTCTTTATGATGGGCTTGTCTTCTTCAATGGAGACAGCTCCATCTATGATAACTCCGGCTGAATAACATAGATGGCATATGAGGTGGGGGAAAGCTAGCCGTGCCATGGGACTGAAATCTAAGTATTTCCCCCGAACCATTGTGAGATAGTTCTTTGGATTCGGGTTCATACTTTGATCATGGTTCCTAGTGATCCATGCATTAGCATAGAACTCTTGAACCATCAATATTCCAACTTGTTGCATGGGGTTGGTTATGACTTCCCACCCTCTTCTTTGGATCTCATGTCGGATTTCCGGATACTCATTCTTTTTGAGCTTGAAGGGGACCTCAGGGATCACCCTCTTCTTTGCCACAACATCATAGAAGTGGTCTTGGTGGCTCTTGGAGATGAATCTCTCCTTCTCCCATGACTCGGAAGTGGAAGCTTTTGCCTTCCCTTTTCCTTTTCTTGAGGAAACTCCGGTCTTGGGTGCCATTGATGGTGAATGAAAAATAAAAAGCTTAGGCTTTTTACCACACCAAACTTAAAATTTGCTCGCCCTCGAGCAAAAATAGAAAAGAAGAGTAGAAGAAGAAGAACGGAATTTGGGTAGAGAAGGAGAGGAGGGGGTTCGGCTATAGGAGAGAAGGAGGGGTTTGTGTTGTGTGAAAATGAAGAAGAAAGGAGAGGTATTTATAGGGAGGGGGGAGGGTTAGGTTTCGGCCATTTTGGGTGGGAAAGGGTGGGAAATTGAATTTGAATGTAATGGAGGTAGGTGGGGTGTATGGGGAAGAGGAGGTTGATGTGAATGGTGAATGGGGTAATTGGGAAGAGGAATTGATGTGATTGGTGAATGTTTTTGGGAAGTGTGACATTGAAAATGAGATTTGGATTAGGAGAGTGTGA
>NC_029773.3:30968560-30968886 GCF_000817695.3 Arachis duranensis | reverse complement strand
CTTGTTTCTGGCGTTCAGCGCCAGATTGCCCTCTGTGTGCGCATCCTGGCGTTAAACGCCAGGATGTTGCTTGTTTTGGGCATTCAACGCCAGAAAGATGCTCTGTTCTGGCGTTGAACGCTAGCCAGATGCATCTTACTGGCGTTGAACGCCAATATGTCCTCCCTCCAGGGTGTGATTTTTATTCTGCTGTTTTTGATTCTGTTTTTAATTTTTATATTTTTTTCGCGACTCCACATGATCATGTACCTAATAAAACACAAAATAACAATAAAATAAAATAAAATAAAAATTAGATAAATAAAATTGGGTTGCCTCCCAACAAG
>NC_029773.3:30965306-30966356 GCF_000817695.3 Arachis duranensis | reverse complement strand
AGCTCAAAGTTATTGGCTCCAATGGCAGGAATGGAGATGCTTCTTCCATCAAACTTGGACGTTGGCTTTGTGAAGTCACCAAGCATTCTCCTTGCATTATTATTATTATTATTTTCGGCTGCCATGTCCTTCTCTTGTTCGAAAATTTCTGAAAGGTTATTTCTGGATTGTTGTAATTTAGCTTCTCTTAATTTTCTCTTCAGAGTCCTTTCAGGTTCTGGATCAACTTCAACAAGAGTGCCCTTTTCCCTGTTCCTGCTCATATGAAAGAGAAGAAAACAAGAAAAGAAAAAGGAATCCTCTATGTCACAGTATAGAGATTCCTTTATGTTAGTAGAAGAAGAAGGGGGTAGAAGAATGAAGAGGGATGGATTCGGATTTGGATGAAGAGAGGTGAAGAGAAGTGTTAGTGATTAAATAATTAAATAGAAGAAGAGAAGAGAAAGAAATTTTCGAAAATAATTTTGAAAAAGAGGTTAGTAATTTCGAAAATTAAAAACAAAATATAATTAAGATTAAAGTTTAAAATAAAAAGAATTTTTGAAAAAGAGAGGGAGAATTTTCGAAAATTAGAGTGGGAAAAGTAGTTAGGTGGTTTTGAAAAAGATAAGAAACAAACAAAAAGTTAGTTAGTTGATTGAAAAAGAGTTGAAATCAAATTTTGAAAAAGATAAGAAGATAAGAGGTTAGATAAGATATTTTGAAGTCAAATTTTAAAAAAAGACAAAATTTTTGAAAAAGATAAGATAAAAGATATATTTGAAAAAGATTTTTTTTTTGAAAAAGATTTAATTTTAAAATTACTTAACTAACAAGAAACTACAAGATAAGATTTTAGAACTTAAAGATTGAACCTTTCTTAACAAGAAAGTAACAAACTTCAAAATTTTGAACCAATCACATTACTTGTTAGTTAATTTTCGAAAATTAGATAAAAAGATAAGAAAAAGATTTTGAAAATATTTTGAAAAATAATTTTGAAATTTTCGAAAATAAAAAAAATGAAAAAGATATGATTTTTGAAAAAGATTTTGAAAAGATAAGATTTTT
>NC_029773.3:30964902-30965100 GCF_000817695.3 Arachis duranensis | reverse complement strand
GAAAAACACAAAAATGACCCAAAACATGAAAATTTTGGATCAAGACACAAGATGCATGCAAGAATGCTATGAATGTCAAGATGAACACCAAGAACACTTTGAAGATCATGATGAACATCAAGAACATATTTTTGAAAAATTTTTGATGCAAGGAAAACATGCAAGACACCAAACTTAAAAATCTTTAATGCATGGAAG
>NC_029773.3:30964169-30964832 GCF_000817695.3 Arachis duranensis | reverse complement strand
AAACAAGAAATCATCAAGATCAAACAAGAAGACTTGTCAAGAACAACTTGAAGATCATGAAGAACACTATGAATGCATGGATTTTCGAAAACAATGCAAGAAAAATTTTAAAAGCATGCAATTGACACCAAACTTAAAATTTAACACAATACTCCAACAAGAAACACAAAATATTTTTGATTTTTTTTTTGATTTTCTAATTTTTTTGTATTTTTATAAATTTTTTTCGAAAATAATGTTTGGAAAAACGAAAATAAAAAGAAAAATTTTGAAAAAGATTTTTGAAAAGAAAAGTACCTAATATGAGCAACAAGATGAACCGTCAGTTGTCCATACTCGAACAATCCCCGGCAACGGCGCCAAAAACTTGGTGGACGAAATTGTGATCACTTGTTCTTTTTACTTGTAGGATGTATACTCTGATGGCATTGTTTATTTTCACAACTCCGTTCAACTAACCAGCAAGTGTACTGGGTCGTCCAAGTAATAAACCTTACGTGAGTAAGGGTCGAATCCACAGAGATTGTTGGTATGAAGCAAGCTATGGTCACCTTGCAAATCTCAGTTAGGCAGATTAAAAATGGTTTATGGGTTTTCGAATAATTAATAATAAAAAGAAGAAATAATAAAAGGGATAGAACACTTATGCAGATTCATTGGTAG
>NC_029773.3:30961578-30963326 GCF_000817695.3 Arachis duranensis | reverse complement strand
GTTATGACGTGTTTTGGGCGTTCAACTCTGGATCATGACGTTTTTCTGGCGTTTAACTCCAGACAGCAGCGTGTACTTGGCGTTTAACGCCAAGTTACGTCGTCATTCTTCGAATAAAGTATGGACTATTATATATTGCTGGAAAGCCCTGGATGTCTACTTTCCAACGCCGTTGAGAGCGCGCCAATTGGAGTTCTGTAGCTCCAGAAAATCCATTTCGAGTGCAGGGAGGTCAGATTCCAACAGCATCAGCAGTCCTTTTGTCAGCCTTCTTCAGAGTTTTGCTCAAATCCCTCAATTTCAGTCAGAATTTACCTGAAATCACAGAAAAATACACAAACTCATAGTAAAGTCCAGAAATGTGATTTTAACATAAAAACTAATGAAAACATCCCTAAAAGTAGCTTAAACTTACTAAAAACTATATGAAAACAATGCCAAAAAGCGTATAAATTATCCGCTCATCAACTACTAAGGA
The DNA here is from genome assembly GCF_000817695.3 of Arachis duranensis. Lineage (NCBI taxonomy): Eukaryota > Viridiplantae > Streptophyta > Magnoliopsida > Fabales > Fabaceae > Arachis > Arachis duranensis. The sequence continues at coordinate 30,962,848 of NC_029773.3, read as the reverse complement.
AAGACTAGCTTTAGAGGGATCCAAATCAACTAGCAAACTTTAAATATTAATCAACTGCTGAGTTTGATAACTCAAGAGTTACCAATTACTCAACCAAACCCAAAAGGGAAAAATCCAAATTATTTATATAATAAATAAAAGAAAGCAATCATAAGTCTGAAATACCTCAAATTGTATTAAATAGAAGATTAATCTAAACATAAAGAGTTCATAAACCAAATTGAGAAAATAAATAAAAGGAACATTAAACCTGGAAATTGAGAAGAACAAATACTAAATCCTTTAAGAGGAATCCTAATCCTAAATCCTAAGAGAGAGGAGAGAACCTCTCTCTCTAAAAACTACATCTAAATTATGAAAAGTGAATTATGAGTGATGTCTGATGTGTTGTATGAATGGATGAATTTCCCCACTTTATAGCCTCTAATATGTGTTTTCTAGGCCGAAAACTGCATTTGCGTCGCCTAGCTGTACGGCCACTATGACACATTATTGGCGTACGAATTTGTAATCCGTACAACTAACCAGCAAGTGCACTGGGTCGTCCAAGTAATACCTTACGTGAGTAAGGGTCGATCCCACGGAGATTATTGGTTTGAAGCAATCTATGTTTATTTTATTAATCCTAGTCAGGATGCCAATAAGATTAATTGGATTTAATGGTAAGAAGTCAAAGTATTTGGAATAAGGAATTGTTACTTTATTAATGGAGAATATGTTGGAGTTTTGGAGATGCTTTGTCCTCTGAACTTCAACTCTTCCTTGAAATCCTTTTCCACACGCAAGGTTCCTTCCATGGCAAGCTCTATGTAGGGTGTCACCGTTGTCAATGGCTACTTCCCATCCTCTCAGTGAAAACGTTCCTATGCTCTGTCACAGCACGGCTAATCATCTGTCGGTTCTCAATCAGGTTGGAATAGAATCCATTGATTCTTTTGCGTCTGTCACTAACGCCCAGCCTTCAGGAGTTTGAAGCTCGTCACAGTCATTCAATCCCAGAATCCTACTCGGAATACCACAGACAAGGTTTAGACTTTCCGGATTCTCATGAATGCCGCCATCAATCCGGCTTATACCACGAAGATTCTGATTAAGGAATCTAAGAGATACTCATTCAATCTGATATAGAACGGAGGTGGTTGTCAGGCACACGTTCATGGATTGAGGAAGGTGATGAGTGACACGGATCATCACCTTCTTCACAATTAAGCGCGAATAAACATCTTAGATAAGAACAAGCATGTTTGAATGGAAAACAAAGGAATTGTAT
>NC_029773.3:30958732-30960930 GCF_000817695.3 Arachis duranensis | reverse complement strand
CTTTTTTTTTCACAAGCTTGTTTTTCACTGCTTTTTCTTGCTTCAAGAATCAATTTCATGATTTTTCAGATCATCAATAACATTTCTCTTATTCATCATTCTTTCAGGAGCCAACAATTTTAACATTCATAAAATTCAATATCAAAAATATGCACTGTTCAGGCATTCATTCAGAAGAAAAAAAGTATTGCCACCACATATAAATAATTAGAATTTTCCTTGTTAAGAACTCGAAAAAATATTGCCTCTTTATTCTAAGAATCTACTAATTTATTCATGTTTGATAATGATGAGAAAAATACATTATAGCTTAATTGGAGATAAAATCAAAATAGAGATACTAATTACTACTACTCCTATATAACTTCTAAGGTAAATTTCTATAAAAATACTATCACAGAGTTAAAGCTTAAAATTAGAACTTAACAACCTGATTTTTGGGAAGTGGATGTTCCTCTAGTCTGTGGGGTGCTTGGTCCTTCAAGATTCTGACGCTTCAGCTCCCTTAAGTTCACATCCTTGCTCTTCCTGTTCCCTTAGGTGCCATGATCTTGATGAGTTTTAGCTCAGTGATCATGGCAACTCACACCAAACTTAGAGGTTTGCTTGTCCTCAAGCAAAAGAAAGAAAAAAAAAAGAGAGGAATAGAGGGAGAGGCAATTTCGAAATCCAAAAGATATGATGAGTTGAAAAAGATTTGAAAAAGATTTGGATTGAAAAAAGATTTGTGTTTATGAATTAAGATACATTTGACATTTTTGAAAAAGGGATTTTAGAAATTAGTGTTTTTAGAAATTAGGATTAAAATTTTTGGAATTGAAGGATGATATTTTAAAACATGTTTATGCAAGAAATTATGAATTGAAACATAAAAATTATGCAAGAAATCATGAATTGAAACAAAAAAATTTAGAAAAAATATAAAGAAAAACGAATTTTTACCTCCTCCCACCATCCTGGCGTTAAACGCCCAAATGATGCATGTTTTGGGCATTTAACGCCCAAATGCTGCTTCTCCTGGGCGTTCAACGCCCAGCTGATGCTTCTTTCTAGCGTTGAACGCCAGGAAGTCCTTTGTCACTGGGCGTTTTTCTGAACGCCCAGGATGCTAACAATCTGGCGTTGAACGCCCAGAAGATGCTTCTTTCTGGCGTTCAACGCCCAGAAGATGCTCCTTTCTGGCGTTTAACGCCCAGATGGCTACCCTTACTGGCGTTGAACGCCCAGTGGGTGCTTCTTTTGGGCGTTCAACGCCCAAAACATTTCTTACTGGCTTTTTGATGCCAGTAAGCTTTCCAAATTTTCCTGTAACTCTGTGACTTCAATCAATTGCTACTTCACCTTTTGAAGATACTCTGGCATCTACCTGTAAAACTTGATCAATTAGAAAAAAGAACAAATAAAATTAAATTTTGTGAATGGCTGGGTTGCCTCCCAGCAAGCGCTTCTTTAATGTCATTAGCTGGACTATTACTGAGCTTTTAATCAAGTCTCAGTTTTGAGCATTCTTGCTCAAAATTGCCTTCAAGATAGTGTTTAACTCTCTGTCCATTAACAATGAAATTTTTGTTAGATTCATTATCCTGAAGCTTTACGTATCCATATGGTGATACATTTGTAATTACATATGGACCTCTCCACCGGGATTTTAATTTCCCAGGGAATACTTTGAGCCTAGAATTAAATAGCAGAACTTTCTGCCCTGGCTCAAAGACTCTGGATGACAATTTCTTATCATGCCATCTTTTCGCTTTCTCTTTGTATATTTTTGCATTCTCGAAAGCATTGAGTCTAAATTCCTCTAGCTCATTTAGCTGGAGCAATCATTTTTCTCCAGCTCTCTTGGCATCAAGATTTAAGTGACATGCCTTTCCATACACAAGCTGGTATGGAGAGGTCCCTATAGGGGTCTTGAATGCTGTTCTGTATGCCCACAGAGCATCATCCAAGCTTCTTGCCCAATCCCTTCTACGGTTAATTACAGTCCATTCCAGGATTCTTTTGAGTTCTCTATTTGAGACTTCAGCTTGCCCATTAGTCTGTGGATGGTATGGAGTGGCTACCCTATGGCTAACTCCATAACGTACCAGAGCAGAGTAAAGCTGTTTATTGCAGAAATGAGTGCCCCCATCACTGATTAATACTCTAGGGATACCAAATCTGCTGAAGATGTGTTTCTGGAGGAATTTTAACACTGT
>NC_029773.3:30956161-30956845 GCF_000817695.3 Arachis duranensis | reverse complement strand
TTCTTAGGGACAACTTGGACAGCGCACCCAGGGGCTGTCAGAAATAGGATAAATAATCCCAGCCTCTAGTAATTTAGTGACCTCCTTTTGCACCACTTCCTTCATGGCTGGGTTCAGCCGCCTTTGTGGTTGGACCACAGGCTTGGCGTCACCCTCCAATAGGATCTTGTGCATGCATCTGGCTGGACTAATGCCCTTAAGATCACTGATGGACCACCCAAGAGCTGTCTTGTGTGTCCTTAGCACTTGAATTAGTGCTTCCACTTCCTGTGGCTCTAAGGTAGAGCTTATAATTACAGGAAAGGTTTCACCTTCTCCCAGAAATGCATATTTCAGGGATGGTGGTAATGGTTTGAGTTCGGTTTTTGGAGGTTTCTCCTCTTCTTGAGGGATTTTCAGAGGTTCTATTATTTTCTCTGATTCCTCCAAATCAGGCTGAACATCTTTAAAGATGTCCTCTAGATCTGATTCGAGACTCTTAGCCATATTGACCTCTCTTACCAGAGAGTCAATAATATCAACACTCATATAGTCATTTGGGGTGTCTGGATGTTGCATGGCTTTGACAACATTCAACTTGAACTCCTCCTCATTGACTCTCAAGGTTACTTCCCCTTTTTGGACATCAATGAGGGTTCGGCCAGTTGCTAGGAAAGGTCTTCCTAGAATGAGAGTTGCACTCTT
>NC_029773.3:30948796-30955934 GCF_000817695.3 Arachis duranensis | reverse complement strand
CACTGGCATTTGAATGCCAGGGGTGGAAGCTGGAGTGGCGTTAGACGCCATCTCCCCATTTGTTACTGGCGTCTGAACGCCGGAACTATGTTCCCTTTGGGCGTTCAACGTCGGATTCATGCTTGTTTCTGGCGTTGAACGCCAGGAATGAGCATGGTCTGGGCGTTCAGTGCCAGCATTATTCCTCTCTGGGCTCTGATTGTCCTCAGAGGGATTTTGAGTAGACATCTATTCATTTCTTGGCTTCCTGCTGCTTTGAAGTGAGGTATTTAATGTTTTCCCACTTCTTAATTGAACTGCTTGGCATTCTTCTGCTATTTGTTTTGACAGTTGCTTTTCTGTTTACCTTAACTGTACTTCCATATTCCTGTTAGCCATTCTTGTTTCCTGTAATATTTCCTTGAATTCGGCTAGCTGCTGAGTTAGAAAGTCTAATTGCTGATTGAATTCATTGGCCTGATCTACAGGACTGAGTTCATCAGTTACTGTTTTAGCTTCTTCTTTCATGGAAAATTCACTACTTAGGTACAGATGTTGATTTCTGGCAACTGTATCAATAAGATCTTGAGCTTCTTCAATTGTTTTTCTCATATGTATAGATCCACCAGCTGAGTGGTCTAGAGAAATCTGAGCTTTTTCTGTAAGCCCATAGTAGAAGATGTCTAATTGCACCCACTCTGAAAACATTTTAGAGGGGCAGTTTCTCAGCATCTCTCTGTATCTCTCCCAAGCATCATAAAGGGGTTCATTATCTCCTTGTTTGAAGCCTTGGATCCTCAGCCTTAGCTGTGTCATCCGCTTAGGTTGGTTATTTAACCACCTCTTAGCTTGATCTTTTACAACAAATGGAAACAGTAATAATCTGTAGACATCCTGATCCACTTCCTTATCATGCTGTTCTTAGGCTGGTTATTTAACCACCTCTTAGCTTGATCTTTTACAGCAAATGGAAACAGTAATAATCTGTAGACATCCTGATCCACTTGTTTATCATGTACTGTGTCAGTAATTTGTAAAAATTGTGCCAGAAACTCTGTAGGTTCTTCATGTGGAAGACCAGAATACTGGCAGTTTTGCTGCACCATGATAATGAGCCGAGAATTCAACTCAAAGCTACTAACTCCAATGGAGGGTATACAGATGCTACTCCCATATGAAGCAGTAGTGGGGTTAGCATATGACCCCAGAGTCCTCCTGGACTGATCATTCCCACTTAATTCCATGATGGAATAAAAGAGATGATATGTATGTTGATATTATTTATTTTATAAAAATTAATTTTTATAAACTAAAATAAAAACAAAATAAATAAAGGAGATTGGAAATATTTTGAAATTGAAATTTGAATTTTTATATAAAATTTTCGAAAAATGTAGTTCAAAATTAGTTAGAAAGTATATATTTTTTTTTGAATTTTGAATTTTATGATGAAAGAGAAAAACACATAAAAGACACAAGACTTAAAATTTTTAGATCCAATGCTCCTTATTTTCGAAAATTTTGGAGGGAAAACACCAAGGAACACCAAACTTAAAAATTTTAAGATCAAAACACAATAAAGACTCAAAATCACCAAGAACAAAATAAAGAACACCAAACTTAAAATTTTTAGAAAACCAACATAAATTTTCGAAAGTTATGAAAAGATTAACAAGAAAACACCAAACTTAAAGTTTGGCACAATATTAAATCAAGAAGAATTATTTTTGAAAAAGATTCCAAAGAAGATACCCAATTATGAAGAACAACTACTAAAGCTCCAGCCAATTGGGCAGTAACTTCAATGTTGATTTAAAAAATGTATTATATTTATGGATAAAAGTATAAAATTTTTGAAAGTAATGTTTTGAAAAGGTACAAGAAAAACAAGAAAAGACACAAAACAAGAAAAACTCAAGATCAAACAAGAAAAATAAACAAGAACAACATGAAGATCAATGAAGAACAAAGAACACAAGTTCGAAAATTTAAAGAAAAATATAAAATATGCAATCAACACCAAACTTAGAACAAGACACTAAACTCACAAAAATTAACAATTAATTAAGAAAGATAATATTTTTGAAAAGAAATTTTTTTTTTGTTTTTGAAAAGAAACTATCCTATCAGAATTTAATGACTCTATAACAACAAAAATAAATTATTCCTAATCTAAGAAATAAAATAAACCTTTAGTTTGTTCAAACTTGAATAATCCCCGGCAACGGCGCCAAAAACTTAGCGTGAAATTTTAAGTTCACAAACTAACTGGCAAGTGCACTGGGTCGTACCAAATAATACCTTAGGTGAGTGAAGGTCAATCCCACAAGGATTGATGGATTGAGCAACAATAGTCGAAAGAATCACTTAGTCAGGCAAGCAGAAAATAGTGTTGAGGTTCAAAAGCATTAAACTACTGACGCAGAGAATGAGACAAACAAATAGTAGAATCGGTGTGAAATGTATGTGAGAAGATAGTTGAGGTTTTGGAGTTATATATTCTTCTAGATTAAGTTTTCTTGCCAACTATTTTAATCATGCAAGATTCATTTCATGGCAAATTGTAATTGACTAAACCCTAATTCCTTAGTAATTTAGTCTCCTCTAACCTAATCAACCGCGCCAATGCATTGGTCACTTAATACAGATTAGAGGGTTATGTTCAATTCTAGTTTATTGGTCACAAAAACTCTAATTATCCAAATATAAGAGAATTATATATCATGTATCCTGTTAAGTCCAAGTAATTAGCAATTTAGGAGGAATTTATTTTCAAGCTAGTATTCAAGTGAGATAACTTTTCTAAGAATCACAAGAATTCATATAGAACAAGGGTTGTTCTTCTAATATACCCAGATTCATAAGATGAAGAACGAAAGTAATCCTTGAAACTGAATCAATACATAAATTAACATAGCATAATAATAGTCTTAATCCATAGAAATAAATAGAGCTCCTAACCTTAACTAAAGAGGTTTAGTGGCTCATGGCTCAAAGAGAAAACTAGGATTCAGAAAAGGTGAAAGTGCGTAAGAGAGAAGATCCTCTGAAGGGCTAAATCTTTTCCCTTTAATATCTAATCTAATTTGATTTGAAAGCGTTTAACTCCAGACAGCAGCATGTACTTGGCGTTCAACGCCAAGTTACGTCATCTATCTTCGCGCAAAGTATGGACTATTATATATTGCTGGAAAGCCCTGGATGTCTACTTTCCAACGCCGTTGAGAGCGCGCCAATTGGACTCATGTAGCTCCAAAAAATCCATTTCGAGTGCAGGGAGGTCAGGATCCAACAACATCAGCAGTCCTTTTTCGGCCTAACTCAGATTTTTGCTCAGCTCCCTCAATTTCAGCCAGAAAATACCTGAAATCATAGAAAAACACACAAACTCATAGTGAAGTCCAGAAATATGATTTTTGCCTAAAAACTAATAATATTCTACTAAAAATTAATTAAAACATACTAAAATCTACATGAAATTACCCCCAAAAAGCGTATAAAATATCCGCTCATCAATTATATATCAAATTGAAGCCCCAGACGTTAACTTTCCAACACAACTAGAACCGCGTCATTTGGACCTCTGTAGCTCAAATTATGACCGTTTGAGTGCAAAGAGGCCAAGCTGGACAGCTTAGCAACTTCTTCAACTTCTTGTATTCCTTCCACTTTTGCATGCTTCCTTTCCATCATCTGAGCCATTCCTGCCCTGTAATCTCTGAAATCACTTAACACACATATCAAGGCATCGAATGGTAATAATAGAGGATTAAATATATCAAATTAAAGACTCTAGAAAGCAAGTTTTCAATCATAGAACAAAATCTGGAAGGAATTGTAAAACATGCGAATAGTATGAATAAGTGTGCAAATGCTTGATAAAAACCACTCAATTAAACACAATATAAACTATAAAATAGTGGTTTATCAGTTGTCTTTGAATTCGATGAAGGTTTTCCGTAAGGCAAAAAAGGAGGTGGCTGCCCAAAATTTGTCAAGAAAGACGTCGGGGGAGCGCTCTTCACAATTACCCCCGAAGAAGCCTGAATCTGATCCTCAGGGGCCGAGGAAAGCCATCCCAACCCCTCAAGTTTGGACAGTTTCTACTGATCCGCCCGTGGTGACCTCTGGGTGCTGCCTCCTCCCCTACTTCAACTAGTCCTCCTCCCAAGAAGCCGAGGACTGTCGGCCCTTATAACGAGGATGTCAAAGAATTTGATGGCGTGGCTTTTGCTGTAGATCAGATTGTCCCTTACGGTAAGGTTCCTCTTGATGATGTGTCGATCCTCCACCATCTTGAATTTAGATCAAGCAACAGTGTCCAGATGGCCAATCTCAGTGCAGCCTTGTCCCGGGTTGTCAAGGAGTCTCCGGTCCGTGCTACTAAGGCCTTTTTAGAGGAGGCCAAAGCTGATTATGATAGGATGAAGGTTTTGAAGGATGAGTTTAAGGCCAAGGTTGTTGGATTGGAGCTTTGGGTGGAGAAAGAGAAGGCCCGAGCTACTGCGGCAGAGGCAGCTACTAATCTGGCCGAGGATATGGCCAAGAAGGCTAAGGAGAGCTACACCCGAACCTATGGCGAGCTGTTGGAGACTAGGGAGAGGCTTTAGTCTGTTCAGGATGACTATGCCGAGCTTCAGGGCCATGTGGTGGGTGGTATGGCTGTGCTATATGAAAATTTGATGGCCCAGGTCCGAGTTCTTGCTCCCAATGCCGACCTTTCCTTGTTCAGCATGGATAATATTGTGGATGATGGCAAGATTGTGCCTGCCCCTGATGATGATGATGAGGCTCCTTCCATTATGTCGACAATTAAGGTTTCTACAGCTCCTCTTGCTGAGTCGTCCGCTGCTCCTTCCGCCGAGGTGGTCCCTCCGGAGCCTGAGCCCGATGTGGAGATCCTGAATGGCCCGGACGGAGTTGTTGGAGCCACCCGATCGCAGTTATTCCTCCTTCTCCTAAAAATGCAGCTACCACGGCGAATTTGGACCCCTTATGATTCTCTCTTTATATATTCTTTTATTATGTATTGGTATGGTCCGATCTGTGGACCTTTTGAACTTTGGTTTTGTAAGTCTTTTTGGATGACTTCTCTGCCACTTTTCCTAGTTGCTTCTTAGCAACTTTTGTTTTTAATCAAAACACTTTTAACTCTTGGGTTGCCATTGGGTAGCCCTTGAGCCTTTAATGTTTTAATTCTTGTGTTTTAGTTTGTCTTGGTGATGTGCCGATTTAGCTTTTGGCGAGGTGCTTTTGTTTTTAGGTTGTTCTTTCAACCCTTGTATGTTTTTTTGTGTTTTTGGCGACGTGGCCCCTTTGTGGGCTCTTTATACCCTAGGATGTAGATGTTCGGGATTCCTTGGTTCGTCGCCTTTTTACAAGTAGTGTTTCCTTTGTGAACTTCTACCTTTGCCTTTTGGATCTCGCCTTGTTTTAGTTGTGCTGACGTCGTCCTTTATGGCTTGCTGTCCGGGCTTTTTAGCCGGTTTCCGACAATTTTTTAGATAGTGCTCTCATATAGAACCTTTTCTTTGCAGTTTGTTTGGATGAATTTTTCAGCTCCATCTTGAGGTCGTGCTTTCTCTTTAAGTAGCGTCCCTTTTCAGGGCTTGTACTTTTCAGCTGAGCACTTCTGGCCTAGGTTTTTCAACCTTTTTGGCCTTTGTGTGGTGTTTGTTCCTTTTTCAGTGATCCTTTCATTGGTCTGACTTCTCTGTCGGGCCTTCTCAAGTTATTTTTAGTAATCCCATTTTTAGTCCGACCTCGTCAGGTCGCTTTATATGGGTTACTTTTTATAACTTCTTGCATTAACTTGAACTTTATCGCTTCACCTTGCCAACCTCTCTTGGTCAGGCGATGAATTTTGCATTTTTTAGCATAAATTAATACTTCTTGGTAGGAAACTTTTTTAGAGAATCTTAAAATTTTATTCAAGTAATAAGATATAAATAAGAGTGTGTACATGTGAGTGCTTACCCTTCTAGTTCGGGCAGCTTCTAGATCTTGGCCTGGCGCCTCATTTAAAAACCCTTTAGGAAAAAGAGTGCGTCTTGGCCCGAGATCTTTTTCTAGCTATAGTCCCTCCTTAGGTTACAGGCATGCCATAACCTTGGTAGCTCCCGCCCTTGGAGGTCGGCCACCCTATAGTAACCTTTTTCCTAGCACTTCAGTGACTTGGTATGGCCCTTTCCAGTTGCTTGCTAGCTTCCCTTCTCCTGACCGACCTGCTCCGATACCATTTCGAATTAGGATGAGGTCGTTAGTGGTGAAGCTTCGCTGGATTACTTTTTGGTTATACCTTAAAGCCATTCGACGTTTTAGTGCCTCTTTTCTAATCCGAACTCTTTCTCGGACTTCTGAAAGTAGGTCCAGCTCTTCCCTTTGTGCTTGGGAGTTGGTATATTCATTGTAGAGGATCACCCTAGGGGATCCTTCTTCTACTTCTATAGGAATCATTTTCCTCCATTCCATAACCAAGTCGGAAGGTTGATTCCCCGGTGGTGGAGTGTGGTGTTGTCCGGTATGCCCATAGGACTTGCGGGAGCTCTTCTGCACAAGCTCCCTTTGCGTCCTGTAGTCTCCATTTTAACCCGGCCAATATGACTTTGTTGGTAGCTTCCGCCTGTCCGTTGGTTTATGTGTGTTCTACAGAGGTGAACTGGTGCTTGATTTTCAGATCGGCTACCAAGTTCCTGAAGCCCGTGTCGGTGAACTGAGTGCCATTGTCTGTGGTGAGGGAGCATGGGACCGCAAACCTTGTGACAATATTTCTGTATAGAAACTTCCGACTTCTTTGGGTGGTGGCGGCGGCTAACGGCTCTGCCTCGATCCATTTTGTGAAATAGTCTATTCCTATAATGAGGAACTTGACTTTCCCGTATCCCTGGGAGAATGGTCCAAGGAGGTCGAGCCTCCACTTTGCGAAAGGCCGCGGTGAAGTGACGCAGATGAGCTCTTTGGGTGGTGCGATATGAAAGTTGGCATGGTTCTGGCATGGGGGCATGTTTTGAGGAACTCTGTTGCTTCATTTTGCAAGGTCGGCCAGAAAAACTAGCTCAGATTACCTTTTTAGAAAGTGCTCATGCCCCGAGGTGGTTGCCGCACATGCCACCATGGACTTCTTCTAGGACTTCCCTTGTAGCGGAGGTTGGGACGCACT
>NC_029773.3:30945761-30948760 GCF_000817695.3 Arachis duranensis | reverse complement strand
GGAGGGTTTCGGACTTGAGGTAGCTGATTGTGGGAGTCATCCACCCTTAGTCCTGGTCTGATATGCTTAGGACCTTCTTTTCCTCCGAGGTTGATGGATTTTGTAGTGTTTCTTGGATGAGGCTTCTATTGTTGCCCCCTGGTTTGATGCTGGCTAGTTTCGACAGTGCATCAGCTCGGGCATTTTGTTCCCGAGATATATGTCGAATCTCATATCCCATGAATTTTCTGAGTTGTTCTCTGGTCTTGTCTAGGTATTTCTTCATGGTGGGATCCTTGGCCTGGAAGCTCCCTTCTATTTGAGAGGTGACTACTTGTGAGTCGCTGAATATGATAAGCTTTTGAGCTCCAACTTTCCTAGCCAGCTTTAACCCAGCCAGTAGGGCTTTGTATTCGGCTTGGTTATTTGAGGCAGGAAAATCGAACCTTAAGGAGAGATTGAGTTGGGTTCCCTGATCACTTTCTAGGATCACACCCGCTCCACTCTCGACTTTGTTTGATGAGCTGTCAACGTAGAGGTCCCAGTCAGTGGGGGTGCCTGGGGTGTCGGTGTACTCTGCGGCGAAGTCGGCCAGGTATTGAGACTTGATGGCTGTCCAAGCTTCATACTTAAGGTCAAATTTGGAAAACTCAACTGCCCATTGTATGATTCTTCTAGCTAAGTCATTTTTTTGTAGGATACCTTTTATGGGTTGGTTGGTCTGTATTCTGATGGTGTGGGACTGAAAGTATGGTCGGAGTCTGGTGGACGAAATTGTGATTCATATGTTATTGCATTTTGAAAAATTCATTGCTTTTTCTTTCCCTGGCAATGGAGCCAAAAACATGATGCCAATACCATGGTTTACAACTATGTGTGGTCACAACTCCGTTCAACTTAACCAGCAAGTGTACTGGGTCATCCAAGTAATACCTTACGTGAGTAAGGGTCGATCCCACAGAGATTGTTGGTATGAAGCAAGCTATGGTCACCTTGTAAATCTCAGTTAGACAGATTAAATGGTTTATGATAAGTTCGAAAATAAATAATAAACAGAAAATAAAATAGTAAATAGTTACTCATATAATTCCATGGTGGGAATTTCAGATAGGCATATGGAGATGCTGTGCTCCTCTTGAATCTCTACTTTCTTATTACATTCATCCAATCCTTCTTAATCCTTTCCATGGCAAGCTGTATGTAGGGCATCACCGTTGTCAATGGCTACATCCCATCCTCTCAGCGAAAATGGTCCTATGCTCTGTCACAGCACGACTAATCATCTGTCGGTTCTCAATCAGGTTGGAATAGAATTCCTTGATTCTTTTGCGTCTGTCACTAACGCCCAGCCGTCAAGAGTTTGAAGCTCGTCATAGTCATTCAATACTGGAATCTTACTCGAAATACCACAGACAAGGTTAGACTTTCCAGATTCCCGGAATCCTACTCGGAATACCACAGACAAGGTTAGACTTTCCGGATTCCCATGAATGCTGCCATCTATCTAGCTTATACCATGAAGATTCTGTTGGGGAATCTAAGAGATATGTACCCGGCCTAAGGTAGAACGGAAGTGGTTGTCAGTCATGCGCGTTCATAGGTGAGAATGATGATGAGTGTCACGGATAATCACATTCATCAAGTTGAAGTGCAACGTATATCTTGGAATAAGAATAAAAGAGAATTGAATAGAAAATAATAGTAATTGTATTGAAACTTGAGGTACAGCAGAGCTCCACACCCTTAATCTATGGTGTGTAGAAACTCCACCATTGAAAATACATAAGTGAAAGGTTCAGGCATGGCCGAGAGGCCAGCCCCATGATCTGAGAACTAATCGTTCCAAGAAGATCCTAAGATTTAAAGTGATCAAAAGATGTCTAATACACTAGTAAAAAGTTCTATTTATAATAAACTAGCTACTAGGGTTTACAAGAGTAAGTAATTGATGCATAAATCCACTTCCGGGGCCCACTTGGTGTGTGTTTGGGTTGAGCTTGATCTATCCACGAGCTGAGGCTTCTTTTGGAGTTGAACGCCGAGTTATAGCGTGTTTCTGGCGTTCAACTCCGGGTCGAGACGTGTTTCTGGCGTTTGACTCCAGACAGCAGCATGTACTTGGCGTTGAGCGCCACTTTACATCCTCAATTCCCGAATAAAGTATGAACTATTATATATTGCCGGAAAGCTCTGGATGTCTACTTTCCAAAGCCGTTGAGAGCGCGCCATGTGGATTTCTGTAACTCCAGAAAATCCATTTTGAGTGCAGGGAGGTCAGATTCCAACAGCATCAGCAGTCCTTTTGTCAGCCTTTTTCAGAGTTTTGCTCAAGTCCCTCAATTTCAGCCAGAAATTACCTGAAATTACAGAAAAACACACAAACTCATAGTAAAGTCCAGAAATATGAATTTAACATAAAAACTAATGAAAACATCCCTAAAAGTAGCTTGAACTTACTAAAAACTACCTAAAAACAATGCCAAAAAGCGTATAAATTATCCGCTCATCACAACACCAAACTTAAATTGTTGCTTGTTTTCAAGCAACTGAAAATCAAATAGGATAAAAAGAAGAGAATATACTATAAATTCCAAAATATCAATGAATATTAATTCTAATTAGATGAGCGGGACTTGTAGCTTTTTCTTTCTGAACAGTTTTGGCATCTCACTTTTTCCTTTGAAGTTTAGAATGATTGGCTTCTCTAGGAACTTAGAATTTCGGATAGTGTTATTGACTTTCCTAGTTAAGTATGTTGATTCTTGAACAAAGCTACTTATGAGTCTTGGCCGTGGCCCTAAGCACTTTGTTTTCCAGTATTACCACCGGATACAAAAATGCCACAAACACATAACTGGGTGAACCTTTTCAGATTGTGACTCAACTTTGCTAAAGTCCCCAGTTAGAGGTGTCCAGAGCTCTTAAGCACACTCTTTTGCTTTGGATCACGACTTTAACCACTCAGTCTCAAGCTTTTCACTTGGACCTTCATGACACAAGCACATGGTTAGGGACAGCTT
>NC_029773.3:30935649-30943442 GCF_000817695.3 Arachis duranensis | reverse complement strand
TTGACTCTGAACTGAGAGAAGCTCTTCATGCTCACTCTCTTTTGTCACAGAGGGATGGCCATGTGCCTTAAACACAAGGTAGTCCCCATTCGATTGAAGGACTAATTCACCTCTGTTGACATCTATCACAGCTCCTGCTGTAGCTAGGAAAGGTCTTCCAAGGATGATGCATTCATCTTCTTCCTTCCCAGTGTCTAATATTATGAAATCAGCAGGGATGTAAAGGCCTTCAACCTTTACTAACACATCCTCTACTACTCCATAAGCTTGTCTTAATGACTTGTTTGCCAATTCTAATGAGAACAAGGCAGGTTGTACCTCAATGATCCCCAGCTTATCCATTACAGAGAGTGGCATAAGATTTATCCCTGACCCCAAATCACACAGAGCTTTTTCAAAGGTCATGGTGCCTATCAGATCACATAGAGCTTTTTCAAAGGTCATGGTGCCTATGGTACAAGGTATTAAGAACTTGCCAGGATCTTGTCTCTTTTGAGGTAAAATTTTCTGAATCCAGGTGTCTAGTTCACCAATGAGCAAGGGAGGTTCACTTTCCCAAGTCTCATTACCAAACAACTTAGCATTCAGCTTCATGATAGCTCCTAAATATTGAGCAACTTGCTCTCCAGTCACATCTTCATCCTCTTCAGAGGGAGAATAGTCTTTAGAGCTCATGAATGGCAGAAGGAGATTTAATGGAATCTCTATGGTCTCTATATGAGCCTCAGATTCCTTTGGATCCTTAATAGGAAACTCCCTCTTGCTTGAGAGACGTCCCAGGAGGTCTTCCTTACTAGGATTTTCGTCCTCCTCCTCCCTTGTGCATTCGGCCATATTGATTACATTAATGGCCTTGCACTCTCCTTTTGGATTCTCTTCTGTATTGCTTGGGAGAATACTGGGAGGAGTTTCAAAGACTTTCTTACTCAGTTGGCCCACTTGTGCCTCCGGATTTCTAATGGAGGATCTTGTTTCACTCATGAAACTGAAAGTGGCCTTTGACAGATCAGAGACTAGATTGGCTAAATTAGAAGTGTTTTGTTCAGAATTCTCTGTCTGTTGCTGAGAAGATGATGGAAAAGGCTTGCTATTGCTCAGCCTATTGCGTCCACCATTGTTAAAGCCTTGTTGAGGCTTTTGTTGATCCTTCCATAAGAAATTTGGATAATTTCTCCATGATGAATTATAGGTGTTTCCATAAGGTTCACCCATGTAATTAACCTCTGCCATTGCAGGGTTCTCAGGATCATAGGCTTCTTCAGAAGCTGCCTCTTTAGTACTGTTGGATGCATTTTGCCATCCATTCAGACTTTGAGAGATCATGTTGACTTGCTGAGTCAACACTTTGTTCTGAGCCAATATGGTATTCAGAGCATTAATTTCAAGAACTCCCTTCCTCTGAGGTGTCCCATTATTCACGGAATTCCTTTCAGAAGTGTACATGAATTGGTTATTTGCAACCATGTCAATGAGTTCTTGAGCTTCTGCAAGTGTTTTCTTTAGGTGGATGGATCCACCTGCAGAATGGTCCAATGACATTTTCGAAAACTCAGATAGACCGTAATAGAATATATCTAATAAGGTCCATTCTGAAAACATGTCAGATGGACACCTTTTGGTCAGCTGCTTGTATCTTTCCCAAGCTTCATAGAGGGATTCACCATCTTTTTGTCTGAAGGTCTGAACATCCACTCTAAGCTTGCTCAGCTTTTGAGGAGGAAAGAATTTGGCTAAGAAAGCTGTGACCAGTTTATCCCAAGAGTTCAGGCTATCTCTAGGTCGAGAGTCCAACCATATTCTAGCTCTGTTTCTTACAGCAAAAGGGAAAAGCATGAGCCTGTAGACTTCAGGATCTACTCCATTCGTCTTAACAGTCTCACAGATCTGCAAGAACTCAGTTAAAAACTGATAAGGATCTTCAGATGGAAGTCCATAGAACTTGCATTTTTATTGCATTAAGGCAACTAGCTGAGGTTTCAGCTCAAAATTATTGGCTCCAATGGCAGGAATGGAGATGCTTTTTCCATTAAATTTGGACGTTGGTTTTGTGAAGTCACCAAGCATTCTCCTTGCATTATTGTTGTTGGGTTCGGCTACCATCTCCTTCTCTTGTTGTAATATTTCTGAAAGGTTACCTTTAGATTGTTGTAATTTAGCTTCTCTTAGTTTTCTCTTCAGAGTCCTTTCAGGTTTAGGATCAATTTCAACAAGAGTGCCTTTTTCCTTGTTCCTGCTCATATGAAAGAGAAGAAAACAAGAAAAGAAGAGGAATCCTCTATGTCATAGTATAGAGATTCCTTTATGTTAGTAGAAGAAGAAAGGGGAGAAGAGTGAAGAAGACTATGTTCGGATTTTTAGATGAAGAGAGGTGAAGAGAAGTGTTAGTAAATAAATAATTAAATAGAATAAGAAAAGAGAGGGAGAATTTCGAAAATAATTTTGAAAAAGAGGTTAGTATTTTTGAAAATTAAAGATAAGATAAGATTAAAATTAAAATTTAAAACAAAAAGAGTTTTTTGAAAAAGAGATGAGATATTTTCGAAAATTAGAGAGGAAAAAGTAGTTAGGTGGTTTTGAAAAAGATAAGAAACAAACACAAAGTCAAAGAGTTAGTTGAAAAAGATATTAAAATCAAATTTGAAAAGATAAGAAGATAAGAAGTTAGATAAGATATTTTGAAAATAAATTTTTGAAAAAGATATGATAAGATATGTTTGAAAAAGATTTAATTTTTAAATTTAACCAAGTCAACCCAAAATTTCGAAAATTTGGAGGGAAATAAGGAAAAGATATTTTTTTGATTTTTGAAATTTTAATTATGAGAGAGAAAAATAATTAAAATTAAAACGTCATAATTGTGTTTTTCTCTTTTCTTTTTGGATCAAAACAAGGAATGCATGCAAGAACACTATGAATGTCAAGTTGAACACCAAGAACACTTTGAAGATCATGATGAACATCAAGAACATATTTTTGAAAAATTTTTGATGCAAAGAAGACATGCAAGACACCAAATTTAGAAATCTTTAATGCATGGACTCTAACAAACGAAAAATGCATATGAAAAACAACAAACAACACAAAACAAGAAAACATCAAGATCAAACAAGAAAACTTGTCAAGAACAACTTGAAGATCATGAAGAACACTATGAATGCATGGAATTTTCGAAAATAATGCATAAATTTTAAAAACATGCAATTGACACCAAACTTAAAAATTGACTTAAGACTCAAACAAGAAACTTAAAATATTTTTGATTTTTATGATTTTATGATTTTTTTGTATTTTTATTATATTTTTCGAAAATAAAGTTTGGAAAAACGAAAAAGAAAAGAAAATTTTTGAAAAAGATTTTTGAAAAGAAAATTACCTAATCTGAGAAACAAGATGAACTGTCAGTTGTTCATACTCGAACAATCCCTGGCAACGACGCCAAAAACTTGGTGGACGAAATTGTGATTCATATGTTAATGCATTTTGTAAAATTCATTGCTTTTTCTTTCCCTGGAAATGGCGCCAAAAACATGATGCCAATACCATGGTTTACAACTATGTGTGGTCACAACTCCGTTCAACTTAACCAGCAAGTGTACTGGGTCATCCAAGTAATACCTTACGTGAGCAAGGGTCGATCCCACAGAGATTGTTGGTATGAAGAAAGCTATGGTCACCTTGTAAATCTCAGTTAGGCAGATTAAATGGTTTATGATAAGTTCGAAAATAAATAATAAACAGAAAATAAAATAGTAAATAGTTACTCATATAATTCCATGGTGGGAATTTTAGATAGGCATATGGAGATACTGTGCTCCTCTTGAATCTCTACTTTCTTATTATATTCATCCAATCCTTCTTACTCCTTTCCATGGCAAGCTGTATGTAGGGCATCACCGTTGTCAATGGCTACATCCCGTCCTGTCAGTGAAAATGGTCCTATGCTCTGCCACAGCACGGCTAATCATCTGTCGGTTCTCAATCAGGTTGGAATAGAATCCCTTGATTCTTTTGCATCTGTCACTAACGCCCAGCCTTTAGGAGTTTGAAGCTCGTCACAGTCATTCAATACCAGAATCCTACTCGGAATACCACAGACAAGGTTAGACTTTCCGGATTCCCATGAATGCCGCCATCTATCTAGCTTATACCACGAAGATTCTGTTGGGGAATCTAAGAGATATGCGCCCGACCTAAGGTAGAACGGAAGTGGTTGTCAGTCACGCGCGTTCATAGGTGAGAATGATGATGAGTGTCACGGATTATCACATTCATCAAGTTGAAGTGCAACATATATCTTGGAATAAGAATAAAAGAGAATTGAATAGAAAATAATAGTAATTGTATTGAAACTTAAGGTACAGCAGAGCTCTACACCCTTAATCTATGGTGTGTAGAAACTCCACCGTTGAAAATACATGTGAAAGTTTCAGGCATGGCCGAGAGGCCAGCCCCCATGATCTGAGAACTAATCGTCCCATGATGATCCTAAGATCTAAAGTGATCAAAGATGTCTAATACACTAGTAAAAAGTTCTATTTATAATAAACTAGCTACTAGGGTTTACAGGAGTAAGTAATTGATGCATAAATCCACTTCCGGGGCCAACTTGGTGTGTGTTTGGGCTGAGCTTGATCTATCCACGAGCTGAGGCTTCTTTTGGAGTTGAACCCCGAGTTATAGCGTGTTTCTGGCGTTCAACTCCGGGTCGTGACGTGTTTCTGGCGTTTTACTCCAGACAGCAGCATGTACTTGGTGTTGAGCGCCACTTTACGTCGTCAATTCCCGAATAAAGTATGGACTATTATATATTGCTGGAAAGCTCTGGATGTCTACTTTCCAACGCTATTGAGAGAGCGCCATTTGGAGTTCTTTAGATCCAGAAAATCCATTTTGAGTGCAGGGAGGTCAGATTCCAACAGCATCAGCAGTCCTTTTGTCAGCCTTTTTCAGAGTTTTGCTCAAGTCCTTCAATTTCAGCCAGAAATTACCTGAAATTACAGAAAAACACACAAACTCATAGTAAAGTCCAGAAATGTGAATTTAACATAAAAACTAATGAAAACATCCCTAAAAGTAGCTTGAACTTACTAAAAACTACCTAAAAAAAATGCCAAAAAGCGTATAAATTATCCGCTCATCAGAGTCGTCGGGAAGTAAGTATAAGGGCATAGGTGAACTTCTCTACCTTTTGGTAGTTTAGTTCAACCCCCTGTAAAGCCTTACTGATAAAATAGATGGGTTGTTGTCCGTTCTCGTCTTCTCTGACTAGGGCTGAGGCTATCGCTCGACTTCCCACGTTAAGGTATAGGATCAATTCTTCTCCTAGCCGGGGTCAAGTTAGGATGGGTGGTTGCCCCAGGAATGTTCACATTCTGGGGTCCACTCGAACCTCTTTCCTTTCCTTAGTGTTGCATAGAAATGGAGAGATCTCAAGGCCGATCCGGCTAGGAATCTAGACAGGACAGCTAGTCTTCCATTGAGCTGTTGTAACTCGTTGACGCAGGTCGGGCTTTTCATGCTGAGTATGGCTTAGCATTTATCTGGGTTTGCTTTAATCCCTCTCTGGGTGAGCATGAAGCCCAAGAATTTGCCCGCTTCTACTGCGAAAGTGCACTTTGAGGGATTGAGTCTCATCCTGTGCTTTCTTATGGTGTCAAATACTTCGGCGAGGTAAGGTAATAGCATTTCCTCTCTTTGTGTCTTTACCAGCATGTTGTCTACGTAGACCTCCATCAGCTTTCCGACGTGGTTGGCAAAAACTTTTTTCATCATCCTCTAGTATGTAGCCCCTGTGTTCTTGAGTCCGAATGGCATGACTACATAGCAGTAGTTTGCTCTTGGGGTTAGGAACGAGGTTTTCTCTTGGTCGGGTTGATATATCGGGATTCAGTTGTACCCCAAGTAGGCATCCATGAAGGAAAGGTACTTGTATCCCGATGAGGCGTCGACTAGGGTGTCTATATTCGGGAGTGAATAGGGATCTTTTGGGCAGGCTTTCTTGAGGTCGGTGTAATCAGTGCACATCTGCCACTTTCTATTTGACTTTTTGACCAGTACGACATTGGCCAGCCATAATGGGTACTTAAACTCCCTTATGAACCCTGCCTCTAGTAAGGCCTACACCTATTCTTCCACGGCTTGCGATCTCTCTGGGCCGAGCTTTCTGCATTTCTGTTGCACTGGCCGAGATCCAGGGTACACTGCTAGTTTAAGGCACATTAGTCCGGGATCAATGCCGGGTATGTCTGTGGCCTTCCATGCAAATAAGTCGGAATTCTACCTTAGGAAATTTATCAGCAGCTCCTTTAGGTTTCCTTTTAGGTTTACCCCTATGTTTGTTGTTTTATCTTGAGTATCTTCGACTTGAACTTCTTCAGTCTCGCCTTCCGGTTGAGGGCGAAGTTTTTCGCGAGCTTGGGTTCCCCCGAGTTCTATAGTGTTAGTTTCTTTTCCTATGGAGTTGCCTTTAAGATTCAGACTTTCATTGTAACAACATCGTGAGAGTTTTTGGTCTCCTTTTATGGTGGCTATCCCTTCCGGGGTTGGGAATTTCATGCATAGGTGTGGAGTAGAGACTACTGCGGCGAGCTGATTTAACGTTGTCCGACCTAGGAGGGCGTTGTATGCAGAGCTTACGTCGACTACGATGTAGTCGATGCTTAGTGCTCTGGACATTACTCCTTTCCCAAAGGTAGTGTGTAATGGGATGTATTTGAGTGGCTAGATTGGCGCATCTGCCAGTCTGAATAGGCTGTTGGGATACGCTCTAAGCTTTTTTTCTTGTAGCCCGAGTTTATCAAAGGCAGTTTTGAATAGGATATCCGTAGAACTTCCCTGATCAACTAGTGTTCGGTGAAGGTTGGCATTGGCTAGTATGATGGTTGATGAGCTGATAATTTATACGCCTTTTGGCATTGTTTTTAGTATGTTTTTAGTATGTTTTAGTTAGTTTTTATTATATTTTTATTAGTTTTTATTTAAAATTCACTTTTCTAGACTTTACTATGAGTTTGTGTATTTTTTTGTGATTTCAGGAATTTTCTGGCTGAAATTGAGGGACCTGAGCAAAAATCTGATTCAGAGGCTGAAAAGGACTGCAGATGCTGTTGGATTCTGACCTCCCTGCACTCGAGGTGGATTTTATGGAGCTACAGAAACCCAATTGGCGCGCTCTTAATTGCATTGGAAAGTAGACATCCTGGGCTTTCCAGCAATGTATAATAGTCCATAATTTGCTCGAGATTTGATGGCTCAAACAGGCGTTCCAAGTCAGCTCAAGAATTCTGGCGTCAAACGCCGGAACTGACAAAAGAATGGGAGTTAAACGCCCAAACTGGCACAAAAGCTGGCGTTTAACTCCAAGAAAAGTCTCTACACATGAAAGCTTCAATGCTCAGCCCAAGCACACACCAAGTGGGCCCGGAAGTGGATTTTTATGTCATTTACTCATCTTTTTAAACCCTAAGCTACTAGTTCTCTACAAATAGGACCTTTTGCTATTGTATTATACATCTTTTGATCACTTTAGATCTTTAGATCATCTTTGGATGTCTAGTTCTGGTATAAGCTAGAATTGATGGCGGCATTCAAGAGAATCCGGAAGGTCTAAACCTTGTCTGTGGTATTCTGAGTAGGATTCAAGGATTGAATGACTGTGACGAGCTTCAAACTTCTGAAGGCAGGGCGTTAGTGACAGACGCAAAAGAATCACTGGATTCTATTCCAACCTGATTGAGAACCGATAGATGATTAGCCGTGCTGTGATAGAGCGCGTTGAACATTTTCACTGAGAG
>NC_029773.3:30928359-30935593 GCF_000817695.3 Arachis duranensis | reverse complement strand
AACAGTGAAACCCTACATACAGCTTGCCATGGAAAGGAGTAAGAAGGATTGGATGAAGACAGTAGGAAAGCAGAAAGACAGAAGGGACAAAGCATCTCCATACGCTTATCTGAAATTCTCACCAATGAATTGCATAAGTATCTCTATCTTTATTTTATGTTTTAATCATTAATCCTCCATAACCATTTGAATCCGCCTGACTGAGATTTACAAGATGACCATAGCTTGCTTCATACCAACAATCTCCGTGGGATCGACCCTTACTCGCGTAAGGTTTATTATTTGGATGACCCAGTGCACCTGCTGGTTAGTTGTACGAAGTTGTGATAAAGAAGTGAGATTACAATTGTGCGTACCATGTTGATGGTGCAATTGATGATCACAATTTCGTGCACCATCCTTAAAGGACTCGTCATACATAGCAAAAACTTTATGGCCCTGGGCAGACATGAAGGAAACCCAGGAAGCTTTCTTTTTTGAAGAACCGCCAGACTTGGCGGAAACAAACAAGTAAAAGAAAAGAGTTTGAGAGGGTGTTACATCTAATTCTCGGTAGAGAAGCTAAAAAATTTTAATAAAACCCCAGGAATTTGGGTGAAGCTGGGATGGGGCATGCTGAAGCTTGGCTAGCCATGTCTAATTTCTTTAGACTGAAGCTTTAGACTAACATTGCATGATTCTTGAAATTCTTATTAAATATTTTGAATCTCTTTATTTTCTTCTCCATATAATTTTCGAGAAATCTAAAAAAAATTTACAAAATCATAAAAAACCAAAAATATTTTATGTTTCTTATTGAGTCTAGTGTCTCATTTTAAGTTTGGTGTCTTGCATGCATTGTTTAGTTGATCTTAGTTTCATTTTGATTATTCCTCATTATTAAAAATCCAAAAAATTTTTAATTTGTGTCTTTTCAAGTCAATAATACAGAGAATTGAAAATTCAAAACATACAGCAGAGGAATTACACAGAAAAAGCTGGGCGATCAAAATGCCCAGTGAGGAAGAAAAACTGGCGTTTAAACGCCAGCCAGGGTGCCTGGCTGGGCGTTTAACACCCAAAAGGGTAGCATTTTGGGCCTTAAACGACAGAATGGATACCATTCTGGGCGTTTAACGCCAGGATGGCACAAGAGGGAAGATTTTGTTTTTAATTCAAATTTTTTTCAAGTTTCCATAATTTTTCAAAATCAAATCTTTTTCAAATCATATCTTTTCAATCATATATTTTCAAAATTAATTTCTTTCCATTTTCAAAAATACTTGCTAACAATTAATGATTTGATTCAACATTTCAAGTGTGTTGCCTTTTCTGTTGAGAAAGGTTTAATATTTGAATCATATCTTTTCTTGTTAGCCAAGTCATTAATTTTAAAAATCAAATCTTTTTAAATTGTTTTTCAATCATATCTCTTTAAAACCATAACTTTTCAATCATATCTTTTTAATCACTTCTTTTTCAAAATAGTTTTCAATCATATCTCTTTGATTTCCAATTTCAAAATCTTTTTCAAAATCACTTCATTTCTTTCTCAATCTTAGTTTTCGAAAATCAATTACCATTTTTTTCAAAATTTCTTTTAATTAATTCACTTTAATTTTCGAAAAATTTTTCCCCTCTTCTCACATCCTTCTATTTATGGACTAACACTCCTCCTCAATGCACAATTCGAACTCTATCTTTCTAAGTTCAAACTCTTCTACCTCTTCCTTCTATTTTTCTTTTCCTCTGACACCGCAAGGAATCTCTATACTATGACATAGAGGATTCTATATTTTCTTGTTCTCTTCTCTTTCATACGAACAGGAGCAAAGACAAAAGCATTCTTGTTGAGGCTGACCCTGAACCTGAAAGGACCTTGAAGCGAAAGCTAAGAGAAGCTAAAGCACAACTCTCTGTAGAGGACCTAACAAAAATCTTCAAACAAGAAGAAGACATGGCAGCCGAAAACAACAACAATGTCAACAATGCAAGGAAGGTGCTGGGTGACTTTACTGCACCTACTCCTGATTTCTATGGGAGAAGCATCTCTATCCCTGCCATTGGAGCAAACAACTTTGAGCTTAAGCCTCAATTAGTTTCTTTAATGCAACAGAATTGCAAGTTCCATGGACTTCCATTAGAAGATCCTCATCAGTTTTTAGCTGAATTCTTGCAAATCTGTGACACTGTCAAGACCAATGGGGTTGACCCTGAGGTCTACAAACTTATGCTATTCCCTTTTGCTGTAAGAGACAGAGCTAAGATAGGGTTGGACTCACAACCTAAAGAAAGCCTGAACCCTTGGGAAAAGCTAGTCAATGCCATCTTGGCAAAGTTCTTTCCACCTCAAAAATTGAGTAAGCTTAGAGTGGAAGTCCAAACCTTCAGACAGAAGGAAGGTGAATCCCTCTATGAAGCATGGGAAAGATACAAACAATTGATCAGAAAGTGTCCTTCTGACATGCTTTCTGAATGGAGCATCATAGGTATCTTCTATGATGGTGTATCTGAACTGTCCAAGATGTCATTGGACAGCTCTGCTGGAGGATCTCTTCATCTGAAGAAGACGCCTGCAGAAGCTCAAAAACTCATTGAAATGGTTGCAAATAACCAATTCATGTACACTTCTGAAAGGAATCCTATGAACAATGGGACGAATCAAAAGAAAGGAGTTCTTGAGATTGATACTCTGAATGCCATATTGGCTCAGAACAAAATATTGACTCAGCAAGTCAATATGATTTCTCAAGGTCTGTTTGGAATGCAAGCTGCACCAGGCAGTACTAAGGATGCTTCATCTGAAGAAGAAGCTTATGATCCTGAGAACCTATCAATGGAAGAGGTGAATTACATGGGAGAACCCTATGGAAACACCTATAATCCTTCGTGGAGAAATCATCCAAATCTCTCATGGATGGATCAACAGAGACCTCAACAAGGTTTCAACAATAATAATGGTGGAAGAAACAGGTTTAGCAATAGCAAGCCTTTTCCGTCATCTTCTCAGCAACAAACAGAGAATTCTAAGCAGAGCCACTCTGACTTAGCAACCATGGTCTCTGATCTAATCAAAACCACTCAAAGTTTCATGATTGAAACAAGATCCTCCATTAAAAACTTGGAGGCACAAGTGGGTCAGCTGAGTAAGAAAGTTACTGAACTCCCTCCTAGTACTCTGCCAAGCAATACAGAAGAGAATCCAAAAGGAGAGTGCAAGGCCATCAACATGGCCGAACTTGGAGAGGAGAAAGAGGCAGTGAGCGCCACTGAGGAAGACCTCAATGGACGTCCACTGGGCTCCAATGAGTTCCTTAATGAGGAACCATGGGAATTTGAGGCTCACACTGAAAAGAAAACCTCATTGGCGAAAAAGCTTCATTAAAGCCTAATATTCTGTAATTAGGCTGTTTAAATATGAACTCAATTATTTATTACAATGCAAATTCAAACAGTAATTTATTAATCAACAACCAACATTCAATCATTCTGGTCCTAAATGCTCACCGTTCACCTATTGAATATAGAAAAAAGTTAAATCATGAAATTACACACTGAAGCAAGCAATGAAACACATTATAAATTTGAATAGCGAGTCCTAAAGAGATTTTGCACTTTCACTTCAAAGTTCAAACACAGAGAAACGTAATCGCAAAAGTGAAATAATATAAAGAGAAGCTCCATTGTTGAATCCAATCATAGGCTACAGAAAAAAGAAAAAGAGAATGCGCATAAGAGTTACCTGCTACAACGGATTACTTACTGCGGTGGCGTCAATGGAGTCAATGAGTGCAAATGTTATAGCTCATTCAGCTCACCTTTCTTCTTCGTCTTCTACTTCTCTACTCCTTGTCTTCTTTCATTCTTTACATTCTTCACACCAGTTCTGTTTCTGGCTAACCAAGAAACTGTTCAAATTGCAAGAACTCTGTTAGAAACAGGAAGCTAAAAACAGAAAAACGGAAGCCAACTTATTCATTGAGAAATCACAGAAACAAAAGCTTATTAACGCTGCATTTGGATTCAGTCTCAGAAACAAAAATACAGAGAAAATAGACAAGCTGTATATTAAATCACAGTAAATACCACACATCTTCATCAACAACAGCATGCATGTTATCAAATTACAGTTCACAAACCCATATTTTGAGAGATTAAAAGCCCCAAATTAAAACCCCTAAAATAGGAACCCTAAGCCACTGATCAATTTCAGAAGCAAATAGAAATCAATACATACCTATTCAATGATGTGAGCACAGCAAAGACGATGATGAGAAGCACAGAGATGATGATGGTGAGAGCGGCGCAGCAACGATGGTGAGGGCTGCACAGCGATGATGGTGAGGGCGGCACAGCTTCAATCAGTGCAAGCGATGGCGAAGAGGAGTGACGACGGTCAATGTGGATACGTGCAGGTGAGCCGTGAGTGGGAGGCGACGACTCTGAATGGCGAGAGTGAGAGGGTTTTACGAGGATGAAGGTGAGTGTATGTAATTCATCCTATACAAAATTTGAAAGGAAAAAAAATCAATACAAATCCATTTGAGCTACTAGTTTTACGTTTTTCAAACTGGTTCTTTTTTTTTGGACTGGAAAACTGGTCCTTTAAGGATTAAGTTTAACCTTTTTTTTTCATCATTTACAAATTCTTTTTTTTTAATACTATTTACAAATTCTTCTTTTTTAATACTTTTTTTTTACATACAATCCTTTTATATTATCTTACTTGTTATCGAATGTTTTTAATACCAAAAGTAGGTGGTATAGAAGAGAGATGTACAAAAAAATGTTGTATATATCATTCCTCGCTATATAATGTTGGTGATTGTTATAATATCTAAAATTTAGTGCTTAACTTATTAAAAATAAAAAATTAATATTTAATTTAAAATTATTAAAAAATGAATTTTAAATATTAAATATTTAATTTAAAAAATAAGTTTTATAAATTAGACTAAACTTAGAGACAAGATAATTGACCACGTGATGTCTTACAAAGTATATTAAATATTACTGAAACATAAAAAATGTACGAGCTAGTAACTAGTAACTCATCAGTTTGCTTTCAGGAAAAAAATGAAAAAATTTACTAAGTGTTAAGTTTTTTGCTCTAGATACATTAGGCATCACTTTTAAAATGCACCCAAAACTTAACAAATAGGCTACCCTTTAAAAGCGTCTCCTTTGATACGAAAAGTGAACCTATAGATATCAACCTACGGCTACGCTTTATAAGTGATTTCTATAATACCTAAGGCTACGCTTTTTAAATGATGCCGTATTTGTGTATCCTTTTCTCTTATAAAAAGGCAACACGGGAAAAAGCGTAGCCTATTCTATGAATAGGCTACGCTTTTCAAATGTAGCCTAAAAAAGTGTGGCTGAATGGGTATTTTTCTTGTAGTGGAGATTCCATTGGATTTACTTCTGCCATTCATGAGCTTTGATGAGTATTCTTCCTCTGAAGAGGATGAAGATGCCACTGAAGAGCAAGTTGTTAAATACCTTGGAGCAATCATGAAGCTAAATGACAAGTTATTTGGTAATGAGACTTGGGAGGATGAACCCCATTTGCTCACCAAAGAAATGGATAACTTGACTAGGCAGAAATTACCTCAAAAGAGACAGGACACTGGGAAGTTCTCAATATATTGTACAGTAGGCACCATGACCTTCAAGAAGGCTCTGTGTGACCTAGGGTAAAGCATAAACCTCATGCCTCTCTCTGTAATGGAGAAGCTAGGGATTTTTGAGGTACAAGCTGCAAGAATCTCACTAGAGATGGCAGACAATTCAAGAAAACAAGCTTATGGACTTGTAGAGGATGTTCTGGTAAAGGTTGAAGACCATTACATCCCTGCTGATTTCATAGTCCTAGAGACTGGGAAGTGCATGGATGAATCCATCATCCTTGGCAGACCCTTCCTAGCCACAGCAAAGGCTGTGATTGATATTGACAGAGGAGAATTGATCATTCAAGTGAATAAAGAATCCTTCGTGTTTAAGGCTCAAGGATACCCCTCTGTAACTATGGAGAGGAAGCATGAAGAGCTTCCCTCAAAACAGAGTCAAACAGAGCCCCCACAGTCAAACTCTAAGTTTGGTGTTGGGAGGCCACAACCAACTTCTAAGTTTGGTGTTGAAACCCCACATTCAAACTCTAAGTTTGGTGTTAGGAGGTTCCAACATTGCTCTGAGTATCTGTGAGGCTCCATGAGGGCCCACTGTCAAGCTAGTGACATTAAAGAAGCGCTTGTTGGAAGGCAACCCAATGTTATATTTATCTATTTTCCTTTTGTTATTTTGTGTCTTTTATAGGTTGATGATCATGGGAAGTCACAAAATCAATTGAAAAAGCAAAAACATAATGAAAAACAGAAAGAAAAATAGCACACCCTGGAGGAAAATTTGCTGGCGTTTAAACGCTAGTAAGGGCAGCAAATGGGCGTTTAACGCCTAGTCTGGCACTATTCTGGGCGTTTAACGCCAGAAAGGGGCACCAGACTGGCGTTAAATGCCAGGATGGGGGCAAGAAGCTGGCGTTAAACGCTAGAAATGGGCACCAGCCCGGCGTTTAACGCTAGAATTGGTAGAAGGAGCATTTTTGCTCGCCACTTGGTGCATGGATGAATTTTCCTTGACACCTCAGGATCTGTGGACCCCACAGGATCCCCACCTATCCCACCACTCTCTCTCTTCTTCACCCATTCACCAATCACCTCAACACCTCTTCCCCAAAACCCCTCACCTATCAAATCCCACTATTCTCTTCACCACTCACATCCATCCTTCATAAAACCCCACCTACCTCACCATTCAAATTCAAACCACTTTCCCTTCCAAACCCACCCATACATGACCGAACCCTACACCCCCTCTCCACTCCTATATAAACCCATCTTCAATCCTTCATTTTCACACAACCTAAACACTACTTCTCCCCCTTGGCCAAACCACAAAGCCACCTCCATCTCCGCTATTTCTTCTTCTTCTACTCTCTTCTTTCTTCTTTTGCTCGAGGACGAGCAAACCTTCTAAGTTTGGTGTGGTAAAAGCATTGCTTTTTGTTTTTCCATAATGATTTATGGCATCTAAGGCCAGAGAAACCTCTAGAAAGAGGAAAGAGAAGGCAAAAGCTTCCACCTCCGAGTCATGGGAGATGGAGAGATTCATCTCAAGGGTGCATCAAGACCACTTCTATGAAGTTGTGGCCATGAAGAAGGTGATCTCCGAGGTCCCTTTCAAACTCAAAAAG
>NC_029773.3:30927123-30928328 GCF_000817695.3 Arachis duranensis | reverse complement strand
CACTAAGAAAAGGATGGAGCAAACAAGAGATCCCACTCATGGACATGAGGAAATTCCTCACCATGAAATCCCTGAGATGCCTCAAGGGATGCACTTTC
This sequence comes from Arachis duranensis, assembly GCF_000817695.3. Lineage (NCBI taxonomy): Eukaryota > Viridiplantae > Streptophyta > Magnoliopsida > Fabales > Fabaceae > Arachis > Arachis duranensis. Next base: position 30,928,230 of record NC_029773.3, on the reverse strand, counting down.
CTCCACAAAATTATTGGGAGCAAATCAACACCTCCCTAGGAGAATTGAGTTCTAACATAGGACAACTAAGGGTGGAGCACCAAGAACATTCCATCCTCCTCCATGAAATTAGAGAAGATCAAAGAATTATGAGAGAGGAGAAACAAAGGCAAGGAAGAGACATTGAGGAGCTCAAGCACTCCATAAGATCTTCAAGAGGAAGAACAAGCCGCCATTACTAAGGTGGACCCGTTCTTTAATCTCCTTGTTCTTTATTTTTCTGTTTTTCAAATTCTTATGCCTATGTTTCTCTATGTTTGCGTCTTATGATCATTAGTGTCTTAGTGTCTATTCCTTAAAGTTATGAATGTCCTATGAATCCATCACCTTTCTTAAATAAAAAAAAATTGTTCTTAATTGAAAAAGAGAAGAATTGCATGAATTTTGAATTTTATAACAGATTAATTATTTTGATGTGGTGGCAATACTTTGTTTTCTGAATGTATGCTTGAACAGTGCATATGTCTTTTGAATTTGTTGTTCATTATTGTTGGCTCTTGAAAGAATCATGAAAAAGGAGACATGTTACTGAGGATCTGAAAAATCATAAAAATGATTCTTGAAGCAAGAAAAAGCAGTGAATACAAAAAAAAAAGAAAAAGAAAAAAATAAAATCATGATCCAAGGCAAAAGGAGTGTGCTTAAGAACCCTGGACACCTCTAATTGGGGACTCTAGCAAAGTTGAGTCACAATCTGAAAAGGTTCACCCAGTTATGTGTCTGTGGCATGTATGTATCCGGTGGTAATAATGGAAGACAGAGTGCTTTGGGCCACGGCCAAGACTCATAAAGTAGCTGTGTTCAGGAATCATCATACTTAACTAGGAGAATCAATAACACTATCTGGATTCTGAGTTCTTATAGAAGCCAATCATTCTGAATTTCAAGGGATAGAGTGAGATGCCAAAACTGTTCAGAGGCAAAAAGCTACAAGCACCGCTCATCTAATTAAGACTGATCTTCATAGATGTTTTTGGAATTCATTGCATATTCTCTTCTTTTTATCTTATTTGATTTTCAGTTGCTTGGGGAAAAGCAACAATTTAAGTTTGGTGTTGTGATGAGCGG
>NC_029773.3:30920832-30927098 GCF_000817695.3 Arachis duranensis | reverse complement strand
TGTTTTTAGTATGTTTTTAGTATGTTTTAGTTAGTTTTTATTATATTTTTATTAGTTTTTAGTTAAAATTCACTTTTCTGGACTTTACTATGAGTTTGTATGTTTTTCTGTGATTTCAGGTATTTTCTGGCTGAAATTGAGGGACCTGAGCAAAAATCTGATTCAGAGGTTGAAAAGGACTGCAGATGCTGTTGGATTCTGACCTCCTTGCACTCGAAGTGAATTTTATAGAGCTACAGAAGCCCAATTGGCGCGTTCTTAATTGCTTTGGAAAGTAGACATTCTGGGCTTTCCAGCAATGTATAATAGTCCATAATTTGCCCGATATTTGATGGCCCAAACAGGCGTTCCAAGTCAGCTCAAGAATTCTGCCGTAAAACGCTGAAACTTGCACAAGAATGGGAGTTAAACGCCCAAACTGGCACAAAAGCTGGCGTTTAACTCCAAGAAAAGTCTCTACACATGAAAGCTTCAATGCTCAGCCCAAGCACACACCAAGTGGGCCCGGAAGTGGATTTTTATGTCATTTACTCATCTTTGTAAACCCTAAGCTACTAGTTCTCTACAAATAGGACCTTATGCTATTGTATTATACATCTTTTGATCACTTTAGATCTTTAGATCATCTTTGGATGTCTAGTTCTTAGATTATGGGGGCGGGCCTCTCGGCCATGCCTAGACCTTGTTCTTATGTATTTTCAATGGTGGAGTTTCTACACACCATAGATTAAGGTGTGGAGCTCTGATGTACCTCGAGTATTAATGCAATTACTATTGTTCTTCTATTCAATTAAGCTTATTCTTGTTCTAAGATATTCATTTGTATCCAAGAACATGATGAATGTGATGATTATGTGACGCTCATCATCATTCTCACTTATGAATGCGTGCCTGACAACCACTTCCGTTCTACAAGCAAACAAGGCTTGAATGTTTATCTCTTTGATTCCTTAATCAGAATCTTCGTGGTATAAGCTAGAATTGATGGCAACATTCAAGAGAATCTAGAAGGTCTAAACCTTGTCTGTAGTATTCTGAGTAGGATTCAAGGATTGAATGACTGTGACGAGCTTCAAACTCCTGAAGGCTGGGCGTTAGTGACAGACGCAAAAGAATCACTGGATTCTATTCCAACCTGATTGAGAACCAACAGATGATTAGCCGTGCTGTGACAGAGCGCGTTGAACATTTTCACTGAGAGGACGGGACTATAGCCATTGACAACGGTGATGCCCAACATACATCTTGCCATGGAAAGGAGTAAGAAGGATTGGATGAAGACAGTAGGAAAGCAGAGAGACGGAAGGGACAAAGCATCTCCATACACTTATCTAAAATTCTCACCGATGAATTACATAAGTATCTCTATCTTTATTTTATGCTTTATTCATAAATCATCTATAACCATTTGAATCTGCCTGACTGAGATTTAAAAGATGACCATAGCTTGCTTCATACCAACAATCTCCGTGGGATCGACCCTTACTCGCGTAAGGTTTATTACTTGGACGACCCAGTGCACTTGCTGGTTAGTTGTGCGAAGTTGTGATAAAGAGTTGAGATTGCAATTGTGCGTACCATGTTGATGGCGCCATTGATTATCACAATTTTGTGCACCAATGGTAATGACCACAAGGTTATCATGCCCAGGGATGATGCATGCAGCATCTTCTTTGGTGAAGGTGATAGTGGGGAGGTCAGGTGACCTGTCCCTTCCTCTGACGTGGTATACCTCTTTAAGGTGTCTTTTGCGGGATGATTTGGAGATCCCTCCTCTTGCGAATCCTCTATTGATCATCTGAACATGTCTCGTCCACCCTCTTCGTCCCTTCATCTCTTTTTTGGCTCATCTATTTTGTTGGCTAGGAACCGATCTAGTCTCCCTTCTCGGGCCAGTTTTTCTATGACATTCTTTAGGTTATAGCACTCGTTGGTAGGGTGCCCGTAGATTCGGTGGTATTCGCAATACTCTGTCTGACTTCCTCCTCTCTTGTGTTTAATTGGGCGAGAGGGTGGGATCTTCTCAATGTTGTATATTTCTCGGTAGACATCTACAAGGGACACCTGATGAGCAGATAATTTATACGCTTTTTGGCATTATTTTTAGGTAGTTTTTAGTATGATCTAGCTACTTTTAGGGATGTTTTCATTAGTTTTTATGCTAAATTCACATTTCTGGACTTTACTATGAGTTTGTGTATTTTTCTATGATTTCAAGTATTTTCTGGCTGAAATTGAGGGACCTGAGCAAAACTCTGATAGGAGGCTGACAAAGGACTACTGATGCTGTTGGAATCTGACCTCCCTACACTCGAAATGGATTTTCTGGAGCTACAGAACTCCAAATGGCGCGCTCTCAACGGCGTTAAAAATTAGACATCCAGATCTTTCCAGCAATATATAATAGCCATACTTTATTCGTGATTAGACAACGTAAACTGGCGCTCAACGCCAGTTCCATGTTGCTATCTGGAGTCAAACGCCAGAAACACGTCACGAACCGGAGTTGAACGCCCAAAACACGTTACAACTTGGCGTTCAACTCCAAAAGAAGCCTCAGCTCGTGGATAGATCAAGCTCAGCCCAAACATACACCAAGTGGGTCCTGGAAGTGGATTTATGCATCAATTACTTACTCCTGTAAACCCTAGTAGCTAGTCTAGAATAAATAGGATAGTTTACTATTGTATTAGTAATCTTTGATCATTCGGTCTTGTGACCACTTGAGGGCTGGCCATTCGGCCATGCCTGAACCTCTTTCACTTATGTATTTTCAACAGTGGAGTTTCTACACACCATAGATTAAGGGTGTGGAGCTCTGTTGTACCTCAAGTTTCAATGCAATTACTATTATTTTCTATCCTATTCGATTTATTCCTGTTCTAAGATATTCGTTGCACTTCAACTTGATGAATGTGATGATCCGTGACACTCATCATCATTCTCACCTATGAACGTGCGTGACTGACAACCACTTCCGTTCTACCTTAGACCGGGTGCATATCTCTTGGATTCCTTAATTTGAATCTTCGTAGTATAAGCTAGAATTGATGGCGGCATTCATGGGAAATTCGGAAAGTCTAACCTTGTCTGTGGTATTCCGAGTAGGATTTCAGGATTGAATGACTGTGACGAGCTTCAAACTCCTGAAGGCTGGGCGTTAGTGACAGACGCAAAAGAATCAAGGGATTCTACTCCAACCTGATTGAGAACCGACAGATGATTAGCCGTGCTGTGACAGAGCATTTGGACCATTTTCACTGAGAGGATGGGATGTAGCCATTGACAATGGTGATGCCCTACATACAGCTTGCCATGGAAAGGAGTAAGAAGGCTTGGATGAATGTAATAAGAAAGTAGAGATTCGGAAGGAACACAGCATCTCCATGCACCTATCTGAAATTCCCACCATTGAATTACATGAGTAACTTTATCTTTATTTCCTGTTTATTTTATTTGTCTTTTGAATATCTAATCCAATCATATTTGAATCCGCCTGACTGGGATTTACAAGATGACCATAGCTTACTTCATACCAACAATCTCTGTGGGATCGACCCTTACTCATGTAAGGTTTATTACTTGGACGACCTAGTACACTTGCTGGTTAGTTGTGCGAAGTTGTGAAGTTATGTTTGGACCATGGTATTGCGCACCAGGTTTTGGCGCCATCACCAGGGACAATCAATTTCGAACAACAATTTAAACACGAGTAACAATTTCGCTCACCATGTTTTTGGCGCCGTTGCCGGGGATTGTTCGAGTATGGACAACTGACGGTTCATCTTGTTGCTCAGATTAGGTAATTTTCTTTTCAAAAAGTTTTCAAAAATTTTTCAAAAATTTTTTCATTTTCGTTTTTCAAAAATATATTTTTCGAAAAAATAATAAAAATACAAAAAAATTCATAAAATCATAAAAACCAAAAATATCTTGTGTTTCTTGTTTGAGTTTTGAGTCAATTTTTAAGTTTGGTGTCAATTGCATGCTTTAAAATTTTTTCTTGCATTTTTCATAAATTCATGCATTCATAGTGTTCTTCATGATCTTCAATTTGTTCTTGGTAAGTCTTCTTGTTTGATCTTGATGCTTTTTTTGTTTTGTGTCTTTTGTTGTTTTTCATATGCATTTTTGCATTCATAATGTCCATGCATTAAAGATTTCTAAGTTTGGTGTCTTGCATATTTTCTTTGCATAAAAATTTTTTCAAAAATATGTTCTTGATGTTCATCATGATCTTCAAAGTGTTCTTGGTGTTCATCTTGACATTCATAGTGTTCTTGCATGCATCATGTGTTTTGATCCAAAATTTTCATGTTTTGGGTCATGTTTGTGTTTTTCTCTCTCTTCATTAAAAATTCAAAAATAAAAAATATATCTTTTCCTTTTTTCTCTCCTAATTTTTGAAAATTGGAGTTGACTTAATCAAAAAAATTTTAAAATTAGTTGTTTCTTACAAGTCAAGTCAAATTTTCAATTTTAAAAATCTATCTTTTCAAAACTTTTTCAAAAATCAAATCTTTTTCATTTTTATCTTATTAATTTCGAAAATTTTAAAATTATTTTCAAAATCTTTTTCTTAACTTTATTTCAAATTTTTGAAAATTATGCTAACAATTAATATGATTGATTCAAAAATTTGAAGTTTGTTACTTTCTTGTTAAGAAAGGTTCAATCTTTAAATTCTAGAATCTTATCTTTTAATTTCTTGTTAGTTAAGTAATCAATTTTAATTTTAAAAATTAAATCTTTTTCAAAATATCTTTTTCTTCAAAATCTTATCTTTTTATCATATCTTCTTATCTTATCTTTTTATCATATCTTTTTCAAAATTTTATCCTTTTCAAAAATTTGATTTCAAAATATCTTACCTAACTTCTTATCTTCTTATCTTTTCAAATTTGACTTTAATATCTTTTTCAACTAACTATTTGACTTTTTGTTTATTTCCTATCTTTTTCAAAACCACTTAACTACTTCTCTCTCTCTAATTTTCGAAAATATCTCATCCCTTTTTTAAAAATTCTTTTTAATTAATTAATTGTTTTGATTTTAATTCTATCTTATCTTTTATTTTCGAAAATCATTTAACTTCTTTTCAAATTTATTTTCGAAATTTCTTCCCTCTTCCCTTCTTCTATTTATTTATTTCTCTACTAACACTTCTCTTCACCTCTCTTCATCTCAAATTACTGCCCCTACCTATTCATTCTTCTTCACTCCTATTCCCTTTCTTCTTCTACTAACATAAAGGAATCTCTATACTATGACATAGAGGATTCCTCTTTCTTTCCTTGTTCTCTTCTTCCCTATATGAGCAGGAACAAGGAAAAAGGCATTCTTGTTGAAGCTGATCCTGAACCTGAAAGGACTCTGAAGAGGAAATTAAGAGAAGCTAAATTACAACAATCCAGAGACAACCTTTCTGAAATTTTCAAACAAGAAAAGGAGATGGCAGCCGAACCCAACAACAATAATGCAAGGAGGATGCTTGGTGATTTCACTAAACTAACTTCCAAATTTGATGGAAGAAGCATCTCAATTCCTGCCATTGGAGCAAACAATTTTGAGCTGAAACCTCAATTAGTTGCTCTAATACAACAGAACTGCAAGTTTCATGGACTTCCATCTGAAGATCCTTACCAGTTTTTAACTGAGTTCTTGCAGATTTGTGAGACTGTAAAGACGAATGGAGTAGATCCTGAAATCTACAGGCTCATGCTTTTCCCTTTTGCTATAAGAGACAGAGCTAGAACATGGTTGGACTCACAACCTAAAGATATCCTGGACTCCTGGGATAAGCTGGTCACGGCCTTCTTGGATAAATTCTTTCCTCCTCAAAAGCTGAGCAAGCTTAGAGTGGATGTTCAGACCTTCAAGCAAAAAGATGGTGAATCCCTCTATGAAGCTTGGGAAAGATACAAGCAAATGACCAAAAAGTGTCCTTCTGACATGTTTTCAGAATGGACCATATTAGATATATTCTATTATGGTCTATCTGAGTTTTCCAAGATGTCATTAGACCATTCTGCAGGTGGATCCATTCACCTAAAGAAAACGCATGCAGAAGCTCAAGAACTTATTGACATGGTTGCAAATAACCAATTCATGTACACTTCTGAGAGGAATTCCGTGAATAATGGGACGCCTCAAAGGAAGGGAGTTCTTGAAATTGATACTCTGAATGCCATATTGGCTCAGAACAAAGTGTTGACCCAACAAGTCAACATGATTTCTCAAAGTCTGAATGGATGGCAAAATGCATC
>NC_029773.3:30916716-30917217 GCF_000817695.3 Arachis duranensis | reverse complement strand
GGGGTTTTGTGAAGGATGGATGTGAGTGGTGAAGAGAAAGATGGGATTTGATAGGTGAAGGGTTTTTGGGGAAGAGGTGTTGAGGTGATTGGTGAATGGGTGAAGAAGAGAGAGAGTGATGGGGTAGGTGGGGATCCTGTGGGGTCCACAGATCCTGAGGTGTCAAGGAAAAGTCATCCCTGCACCAAGTGGCAAGCAAAAATGCGTTTTGAGCCAATTCTGGCGTTAAACGCCGGGCTGGTGCCCATTTCTTGCGTTTAACGCCGAATGCTTGCCCTTTTCTGGCGTTTAACGCCAGTCTGGTGCCCCTTTCTGGCGTTAAACGCCCAGAATGGTGCCAGACTGGGCGTTAAACGCCCAACAGCTAGCCTTACTGGCGTTTAAATGCCAGCACGCTCTCCTCCAGTGTGTGCTGTTTTCCTTTCTGTTTTTCATTCTGTTTTTGCTTTTTCAATTGATTTTGTGACTTCTCATGATCATCAACCTACAAAAGAACATAAA
>NC_029773.3:30916453-30916616 GCF_000817695.3 Arachis duranensis | reverse complement strand
GTGTGGAGGATAACTTATTCCCTGAGGTATCTCAGGGATCTCTTGATTTGCAGCCATATGTTCTAACCAACTGAGTTATTCTAGCTTATATATGAGTCTTTCCATCTCCCAAGACTCAGAGGTGGAAGCTTTTGTCTTCCCTTTGAGGTTTCTCTGGCCTTAG
>NC_029773.3:30911012-30911258 GCF_000817695.3 Arachis duranensis | reverse complement strand
AGATTGTTGGTATGAAGCAAGCTATGGTCACCTTGTAAATCTCAGTTAGGCAGATTAAAATAGTTTATGGGTTTCGAAAATTAATAAAAAAAGAAGATTAAATAAAAGGATAGAATACTTATGCAGATTCATTGGTTGGAAATTCAGATAAGCGGATGGAGATGGTGTAGAGCCCAGGGACGCCTGCTCTCCTACTGCTTCTACTCAATCCTTCTTACTCCTTTCCATGGCAAGCTTTGTATAGGG
>NC_029773.3:30909853-30910035 GCF_000817695.3 Arachis duranensis | reverse complement strand
TTTTAACATAAAAACTAATGAAAACATCCCTAAAAGTAGCTTAAACTTACTAAAAACTATATGAAAACAATGCCAAAAAGCGTATAAATTATCCGCTCATCATAGAGATACTTATGTAATTCATTGGTGGGAATTTTAGATAAGCGTATGAAGATGCTTGTCCCTTCCGTCTCTCTGCTTTC
>NC_029773.3:30908668-30908911 GCF_000817695.3 Arachis duranensis | reverse complement strand
TCTTGTGCCAGTTCCGGCGTTTAACGCTGGGAATTCTGAGGGTGACTTTGAACGCCGGTTTGGGCCATCAAATCTTGGGCAAAGTATGGACTATCATATATTGCTGGAAATCCCAGGATGTCTATTTTTCAACGCCGTTGAGAGCGCGCCAATTGGGCTTCTGTAGCTCCAGAAAATCCGATTCGAGTGCAGGGAGGTCAGAATCCAACAGCATCTGCAGTCCTTTTTAGTCTCTGAATCAGA
>NC_029773.3:30904973-30908547 GCF_000817695.3 Arachis duranensis | reverse complement strand
AGAGGAAGGGAGTTCTTGAAATTGATGCTCTGAATGCCATATTGGCTCAGAAAAAAGTGTTGACTCAGCAAGTCAACATGATCTCTCAAAGTCTGAATGGATGGCAAAATGCATCCAACAGTACTAAAGAGGTAGCTTCTGAAGAAGCTTATGATCCTGAGAACCCTGCAATAGCGGAAGTAAATTACATGGGTGAACCTTATGGAAACACATATAATTCATCATGGAGAAATCATCCAAATTTCTCATGGAAGAATCAACAAAAGCCTCAACAAGGCTTTAATAATGGTGGAAGAAACAGGCTCAGCAATAACAAGCCTTTTCCATCATCTTCTCAACAACAGACAGAGAATTCTGAGCAGAGCCCCTCTAATTTAGCAAATTTAGTCTCTGATCTATCTAAGGCCACTCTAAGTTTCATGAGTGAAACAAGGTCCTCCATTAGAAATCTGGAGGCACAAGTGGGCCAGCTGAGTAAAAAAGTCACTGAAACTCCTCCCAGTACCCTCCCAAGCAATACAGAAGAAAATCCAAGAGGAGAATGCAAGGCCATTGATGTAATCAATATGGCCGAATGCACAAGGGAGGAGAAGGACGAAAATCCTAGTGAGGAAGACCTCCTGGAACGTCTCTCAAGCAAGAATGAGTTCCCTATTGAGGACCTAAAGGAATCTGAGGCTCATATAGAGACCATAAAGATTCCACTAAATCTCCTTCTACCATTCATGAGCTCTGAGGACTATTCCTCCTCTGAAGAGGATGAAGATATGAATGGAGAGCAAGTTACTCAGTATTTAGGAGCCATCATGAAGCTGAATGCCAAGTTGTTTGGTAATGAGACTTGGGAAGGTGAACCTCCCTTGCTCATTAGTGAACTAGACACATGGGTTCAGAAAACTCTACCTCAAAAGAAATAAGATCCTGGAAAATTCTTAATACCCTGTACCATAGGCACCATGACCTTTGAAAAGGCTCTGTGTGACCTGGGGTCAGGCATAAATCTTATGCCACTCTCTGTAATGGAGAAGCTGGGGATCATTGAGGTACAGCCTATCTTATTCTCATTACAATTGGCAGACAAGTCATTAAGACAAGCTTATGGATTAGTAGAGGACGTGTTAGTAAAGGTTAAAGGCCTTTACATCCCTGCTGATTTCATAATCTTAGACACTAGGAAGGAAGAGGATGAATGCATCATCCTTGGAAGACCTTTCCTAGCCACAACAGGTGCTGTGATTGATGTTAACAGAGGAGAATTAGTCCTTCAATTGAATGGGGACTACCTTGTGTTTAAAGCACACGGCTATCCTTCTGTAACAAGGGAGAGTAAGCATGCAGAGTTTTTCTCAATACAGAGTCAAACAGAGCCCCCACAATCAAACTCTAAGTTTGGTGTTGGGAGGCCACAACCAAACTCTAAGTTTGGTGTTAAACCCCCATATCCAAACTCTAAGTTTGGTGTTGGGAGTCCACAACATTGACCTGATCACCTTTGTGGCTCCATGAGAGCCCACTGTCAAGCTATTGACATTAAAGAAGCGCTTGTTGGGAGGCAACCCAATTTTTATTTATCTAATTTTATTTTTATTTTATTGTTATTTTGTGTTTTAGTAGGTTCATGATCATGAGAAGTCACGAAAAAATATTAAAATTAAAAACAGAATAAAAAATAGCAGAGGAAAAATCACACCCTGGAGGAAGGACTTACTGGCGTTTAAACGCTAGTAAGGTGCATCTGGCTGGCGTTCAACGCCAGAACAGAGCATGGATCTGGCGCTGAACGCCAGAAACAAGCAATATCCTGGCGTTTGGATGCCAAGAATGTGCCCTGAGGAAAGCTGGCGCTGAACGACAGTAACAAGCATGGAACTGGCGTTCAACGTCAGAAATATGCTACACATGGGCATTGAACGCCCAAAACGTGCACCACTTTGGCGTTTAAACGCCAGAATGGTATGCTAAGGCATTTTACATGCCTAATTGGTGCAGGGATGTAAATCCTTGACACCTCAGGATCTGTAGACCCACAGGATCATCTCAGGATCTGTGGGCCCCACAGGATCCCCACCTAACATATTCTCCCCTATTCTCAACATTCATTCTCTCTTTCCAATAAACACTCTTCCCCAAAACTCTTCACCAATCACCTCAATCTCTCTTCCTAATTACCCCATTCACCACTCACATCCATCCACTCTTCCCCATAAACCCCACCTACCTTCAAAATTAAAAAATCTTTCCTACCCAAACCCACCCTAAATGGCCGAACCTACCCTCTCCCCCCTCCCTATATATACCCCTCCATTCTACTTCATTTTCACACAACACAACCCCCTCTTCTATACCTTGGCCGAAACCTACACCTCCCCTTCTCCTCCATCTGTTCTTCTTCTTCTTCTTCTCTTATTTCTTCTCTTGCTCGAGGGCAAGCAATATTTTAAGTTTGGTGTGGTAAAAGCATAAACTTTTTTGTTTTTCCATAACCATTGCTGGCATCCAAGGCCGAAGAATCCTCTAGGAAAGGGAAAGAAAAGACAAAAGCTTCCACCTCCGAGCCATGGAAGATGGAAAGATTCATCTCCAAAGCCCATCAAGACCACTTCTATGATGTTGTAGCCAAGAAGAAGGTGATCCCTGAGGTCCCTTTCAAGCTCAAGAAAAATGAGTATCCGAAGATCCGACATGAGATCCAAAGAAGAGGTTGGGAAGTTCTAACCAACCCCATTCAACAAGTCGGGATTTTAATGGTTCAAGAGTTTTATGCCAATGCATGGATCACTAGGAACCATGATCAAACTATGAACCCGAATCCAAAGAACTATTTTACAATGGTTCAGGGGAAATACTTAGATTTTAGTCCGAAAAATGTGAGGTTGGCATTCAACTTGCCCATGATGTAAGGAGATGAACGCCCCTACACTAGAAGGGTCAACTTTAATCAAAGGTTGGACCAAGTCCTTATGGACATATGTATGGAAGGAGCTCAATGGAAGAGAGACTCCAAAGGCAAGCCAGTTCAACTAAGAAGACTGAAAGGCAAGCCGGTTCAACTAAGAAGACTGGACCTCAAGCCTGTGGCTAGAGAATGGTTGGAGTTCATCCAACGTTCCGTCATCCCCACTAGCAACTGATCTGAAGTCACTGTGGATCGGGCCATCATGATTCATAGCATCATGATTGGAGAGGAAGTAGAAGTTCATGAAGTCATCTCCCATGAATTCTACAAAATAGCCGATAAGTCCTCTACTTTGGCAAGGCTAGCTTTTCCTCATCTTATTTGCCATCTATGTTACTCAAATGGAGTTATCATAGAAGGAGACATCCTCATTGAGGAGGACAAGCCCATCACTAAGAAAAGGATGGAGCAAACAAGAGAGCCCACTCATGGAGCCCAAGGGACGCATGAGGAAGCTCATCACCAAGAAATCCCGGAGATGCCTCAAGGAATGCACTTTCCTCCCAACAACTATTGGGAACAACTCAACACTTCCTTAGAAGATTTGAGTTACAATGTGGAACAATTAAGGGTGGAACATCAAGAGCAATCCATCATTCTCCATGAAATAAGAGAAGA
>NC_029773.3:30855505-30904802 GCF_000817695.3 Arachis duranensis | reverse complement strand
TATGCTTTATGTCTATTTATGTTTTGTGTCTCTACTTCATGATCATTAGTGTTTAGTAACTATGTCTTAAAGTTATAAATAAATTCCATGAATCCTTCACCTCTCTTAAAAGAAAAATGTTTCTAATTCAAAAGAACAAGAAGTACATAAATTTCAAAAATTCTCCTTGAATTTAATTCAATTATATTAATGTGGTGACAGTACTTTTTGTTCTCTGAATGAATGCTTGAACAGTGCATATTTTTTATCTTGTTGTTTATGAATGTTAAAATTTTTGGCCCTTGAAAGAATGATGAACTAAGAGAAATGTTATTGACAATCTGAAAAATCATGAAATTGATTCTTGAAGCAAGAAAAAGCAGTGAAAAAGCAAAAGCTTGCGAAAAAAAATGGCAAAAAAAATAGAAAGAAAAAGAAAAAGCAAGCAGAAAAAGCCAATAGCCCTGAAAACCAAAAGGCAAGGGTAAAAAGGATCCAAGGTTTTGAGCATCAATGGATAGGAGGGCCCAAGGAAATAAAATCCGGGCCTAAGCGGCTAAATCAAGCTGTCCCTAACCATGTGTTTGTGGCATGCAGGTCCAAGTGAAAAGCTTGAGACTGAGTGGTTAAAGTCGTGATCCAAAGAAAAAAGAGTGTGCTTAAGAGCTCTGGACACCTCTAACTGGGGACTCTAGCAAAGCTGAGTCACAATCTAAAAAGGTTCACCCAATCATGTGTCTGTGGCATTTATGTATCCGGTGGTAATACTGGAAAACAAAATGCTTAGGGCCACGGCCAAGACTCATAAAAGTAGCTGTGTTCAAGAATCAACATACTTAACTAGGAGAATCAATAACACTATCTGAAATTCTAAGTTCCTATAGATGCCAATCATTCTGAATTTCAAAGGAGAAAGTGAAATGCCAAAACTATTTAGAAGCAAAAAGCTACAAGCCCCGGAGCAGATAATTCATACGCTTTTTGACATTGTTTTTAGGTAGTTTTTAGTATGATCTAGCTACTTTTAGGGATGTTTTCATTAGTTTTTATGCTAAATTCACATTTCTGGACTTTACTATGAGTTTGTGTGTTTTTCTGTGATTTTAGGTATTTTCTGGCTAAAATTAAGGGACCTGAGCAAAACTCTAATAGGAGGCTGACAAAGGACTGCTGATGTTGTTGGAATCTGACCTCCCTGCACTCGAAATGGATTTTCTGGAGCTACAGAACTCTAAATGGCGCGGTCTCAACGGCATTGGAAATTATACATCCAGAGCTTTCCAGAAATATATAATAGTCCATACTTTATTCGTGATTAGATGACGTAAACTGGCACTCAACGCCAGTTCCATGTTGCTGTCTGGAGTCAAACGCCAGAAACACGTCACGAACCGGAGTTGAACGCCCAAAACACGTTACAAATTGGCGTTCAACTCCAAAAGAAGCCTCAGCTCGTGGATAGATCAAGCTCAGCCCAAACATACACCAAGTAGGCCCTAGAAGTGGATTTATGCATCAATTACTTACTCATGTAAACCTTAGTAGCTAGTCTAGTATAAATAGGATAGTTTACTATTGTATTAGTAATCTTTGATCATTCGGTCTTGTGACCACTTGGGGGCTGGCCATTCGGCCATGCCTGAACCTCTTTCACTTATGTATTTTCAATGGTGGAGTTTCTACACACCATAGATTAAGGGTGTGGAGCTCTGCTGTACCTCAAGTTTCAATGCAATTACTATTATTTTCTATCCAATTCGATTTATTCCTGTTCTAAGATATTCGTTGCACTTCAACTTGATGAATGTAATGATCTGTGACACTCATCATCATTCTCACCTATGAATGCGCGTGATTGACAACCACTTCCGTTCTACCTTAGACGGGGCGCATATCTCTTGGATTCCTTAATCAGAATCTTCGTGGTATAAGCTAGAATTGATGGCGGCATTCATGGGAATCCAAAAAGTCTAACCTTGTCTGTGGTATTCCGAGTAGGATTCCAGAATCGAATAACTGTGACGAGCTTCAAACTCCTGAAGGCTGGGCATTAGTGACAGATGCAAAAGAATTAAGGGATTCTACTCCAACCTAATTGAGAACCGACAGATGATTAGCTGTGCTGTGATAGAGCATTTGGACCATTTTCACTGAGAGGATGGGATGTAGCCATTGACAACAGTGATGCCCTACATACAGCTTTCCATGGAAAGGAGTAAGAAGGCTTGGATGAATGTAATAAGAAAGTAAAGATTCGGAAGGAACACAACATCTCCATGCACCTATCTGAAATTGCCACCATTGAATTACATGAGTAACTTTATCTTTATTTCCTGTTTATTTTATTTATCTTTTGAATATCTAATCCAATCATATTTGAATCCTCCTGACTGGGATTTACAAGATGACCATAGCTTGCTTCATACCAACAATCTCTGTGGGATCGACCCTTACCCACGTAAGGTTTATTACTTGGACCACCCAGTACACTTGCTGGTTAGTTGTGCGAAGTTGTGAAGTTATGTTTGGACCATGGTATTGCGGACCAGGTTTTGGCGCCATCACCAGGGACAATCAATTTCGAACAACAATTTAAGCATGAGTAACAATTTCGCTCACCAACACCCTAAGAGGGATGTAGTTGTGGTATTTCCTGGGTTTCTCTGCAGATTGGTCTTCTTTGTTCCTGGACTCTTTATCCTTATCCCGAGGTGGGTAGGAGAATCCGGTTTTTAAGGTTTTTCCTAATGGGGAGTTCTCCTCCATATTGATGTATTTTTCCACCCATTCTTGTACCTCGTTTAGAGATGTTGGGTGCTTCTTGGATATGGAGTGGCTAAAGGGTTCTTCTCCTAGGCCGTTGATGAGTCCCATGATGGCCGCTTCTGTAGGGAGATTTTGTATGTCAAGGCATGTTTTATTGAATCTTTCCATGTAGCTGCAAAGGCTTTCCCGATCTCCTTATTTAATTCCTAGCAGGCTTGGAGCGCGTTTGGCTTTATCCTTCTGAATGGAGAACCTGGCGAGGAACTTTTTGGCAAGGTCGTCGAAGCTTGCGATCAATCTTGGAGGCAGGCTATTGAACCACTTTATTGCCGTCTTGGTCAAAGTGGTCGGGAAGGCTTTACAAAGAGTCGCATCTGAGGCATCCGTGAGGTACATCCGGCTTCTGAAGTTGCTGTGGTGATGGCTTGGGTTGGATGTACTATCGTATGGGTTCATGTCAGGAGATTTGAAGTCTTTCAGGACCTTAGCCTTCATGATTTTCTTTGTGAACGGGTCTTGGTCCTTGTGAGGGCTATCTTTGCGGTCGGATTGAGTGGTTTTAGTTTTGAGGTCAGCTTCGAGCTTTAGGAGCTTGTCTTCCAGCTGTCGACGCCGTCTTGTTTCTCTCCGGAGATCTCGCTTGGCTTCTCGCTGACGTTCGGCTTCTTGTTCAAGCTGTTTGAGGTGATCCTGCTGTTCACGGATGGCATCTAAAAATTTTCATGTTTTGAGGTTGCTTGTCTCCCTTGGATTGGGGTGTGTCCTTTGATGTAGCATCCGTGTTCTTAAGCGGCATTTTTCCTCCAAATCAGAGTTATGGTCGTTGGCAAGGTTGTTT
Source organism: Arachis duranensis (assembly GCF_000817695.3). Taxonomy (NCBI): domain Eukaryota; kingdom Viridiplantae; phylum Streptophyta; class Magnoliopsida; order Fabales; family Fabaceae; genus Arachis; species Arachis duranensis. The sequence goes on along the minus strand of NC_029773.3, from coordinate 30,901,219 downwards.
GCCATGGTGATGGGATGACTTCCAGGTTCTACGACAACGGCGCCAATGTTCCGAGAGTTACCTGAAACGTTGAGGTCGATCTCGAACGAGATCTTTTGATGTGACCGGGATCGTCGGGTCCGATCTGTTGTAGTTTTGAGCTGCTATCGATTCTGGGTCACCGGGGGGTGGTGGTACCTGCAAAAGATTCCGATGCTTAAGTCAGTATGGGCTTTTGGCAGGTTTTTTTTGTAGAATTGAAGTATATGTGATACCTAGGTGCTCCAGCGTATTTATAGCAGTGTGGAGTGACCTTCCTTGAGATAAGGTTGTTATCTTATCTTTTGTGGGTGAGATCACCTATCTTTTGGCCAGCCACCTTCTAGTAGGCGGTGACTCTTCTTTCTAGGGCCTTTTTGGGCCTCTGTGGGGATTCGTTCGAGCTTTTTGTGAAGTTGTCGACGGCGAGCAAACTTTAAGGAGGTCGGTCGCTTTGTCTTCGTCCAACCCGGACCCTATAGCTTGGTGGATATGAACAGAAGAAATCGGCCAAGGTATGGTTTTGGTTTCTCATAAACAATATATAATGTACCGTAAAAACTTAGGCTAGTTGGTCGTAGGATAAGTTGAACTATGTGAATATATTGATGCTTAGTGATTTTTTTGTGAAAATAATGAATTATTATCATGAATGAGGTTGATGATAGTTAATTAGGATTGTGATGATTGATGATGAGGAGTAATGATAATGATATATTGATAATTTATGATTAATATTATTTGAGTATGAATTCTTTGGGTTGACATTGTCAAAATTGGATGTTGATGTGTTGTGGAAGGGATGAGCATGGCTTGGAATGATTTTGGATGAAATTGGCATTGTTCGGATTGTGAAACTTTGGTTTAGAGATGAGAATTTGGAAAAATAAAGGTTTTGAACTCTTTTGGAAAAAACATATTTTTATTGAACTTCGGCGATTCATAACTTGAGTCTTAGATTTTGGATTTGAGTGGATTATGGTCCAAATTAAAGAAAATCACAAGAGCTTTAGAACGGTTTAAAGTTTGCAAAAGTTGGAATTTTGTAGAGGAAGTTATGAACGTTGGAAGTTCAATGCAGAAAACTGATTTTTAACTACGTTGCAGAAAACCTGAAATTCTGGCGTGCGTGCATACACACACTTGTGTGCGCAAGCATAGACCAGGGCGTGAGTTTAGGCTTGTGCGTACGCACGAGGGGGTGTGGGTACGCTCACCTGGAAGATTTTGCAGGTGTGCGTACGCACACTTTGATACATTTATACTGTGCGTCTGCACGCATACATGATGTGTACGCACAACACCCTATTTTACACTAAACCTCTATTTTTCACTGTTTGACATTTCCGACAAGTCTATAAACCTCCCAAACCACTGTTTTGATATAAATTCACCATTTTTGAACTACCAACCATTCCTCTGCTTTTTCAAATCTTTGAAAACTATGTTTATAGTTCGATATCTAGGTTTTAGATTACGAAATAGGGATAAGGATGCTGATGGAGCCAGATTTGGTATCAAAGGATATTTGAGAAGTGAATGATTGATTCGATGATATGTTGAAAGTGATGAATGAGATATGATGAGAATGATTGTGATATTATGAGATGATGATGTACAAGTTTGATTGAGATGATGATGACTAATTGTGATGGAGATGTATACGACCGAGTAAGAGGCAGTGGTGGTGTCCACTTGCTCTAGGTAAGAGTTGAGGATAATGATTATGATTGAAAAGTGTAATGAGCACTAAATCCCAAGAGTGTGCTGGGAACTATATCCTTGATAGATATTGACTGTGACTATGATGAGACAAATTGAAGAATGATCATGTTAAGTTGTGATTTTACTTGTGAGATTGGTTGTGTATAATCTGTTTCGCTTTTGCATCATTTTCTCTCTGTTGTAAAGTGTGTCAGGCACTATATCCCAAGAGTGTGGCAAGCACTATATCCTAAGAGCGTAGCAGGCGCTATATCCCAAGAGTGTGGGAACACTTTATCCTGGGAAATACAACGGGTACTATATCCCATGACTGTGGCGGGCACTATATCCCAAGAGCGTGGCGGGCAGTATATCCCAAGAGTGTGGGAACACTTTATCCTGGAAAATGCGACAAGCACTATATCCCATGAGTGTTGCGGGCACTATATCCCGAGAGTGTGATGGGCATTATATCCCAAGAGTGTGGAGGCATGTTAGGGAGACGATATCCGGGTTAGCTATTGGGTGTGTCAGGTTCTAGCAAAGTAACCAATATGTGAGCTCACGACCAGTAGGATATATATGCATCATGTGCATTTGTATGCTTTGTTTGAGTGTGCATTTGTTTTGGTTTGCCTAATTGCTTATTTGTAATTAACTGCTAACTGAGCTATTTGCGATAACTACTATCTATGCTTGTGCTTTCCTTGTTTGTCTTGTATGTGTTTGCAACTAAGAGATCCCTCATGCAGGCAGAGGTGACATTGAGGGTCGTTCCACCAGTATTTCATATGATTGGGGAAACGAAAAGTGAAGGATTGAGTTACAATTAGATTTAGAACTTGAAAACCTTATATAATTGACCCTATTGCTGGTTTAGTATATCCTTTTAAGCACTAATAATTGTGTGATATGGTTAATCATTATTTTTCACATATTAAGATTCTAAGATTTATGATGAGCTTCATTTTATCCTTCTAGTAGGAATAGTTATCTCTGTTAAAGAATACAGAACGGTTGAAAAAGTGTCATTCAATGTCATTGGATGATGAGTCTACCACGGATCTTTGCTTTGTAACTTTTAGGAAGCTCAAGCCCCCCAAAAGACCAGCTCTAATGCCAATGAAATAGCTAAAAAATGAATGATAAGAGAGGTTTTAAATCGTGTTTATCACTTTCTCAAAATCCAAAATAAAGAATTTAAAAAGTTTTCCAAATCTTTAGACTTGGGTGCAACAAAAAATATTAGTGCGTGTGCACATTTGGAAGGTTTTATTTGAATTTCTGTAGAGAAACAAATTTTGAGGTATGTCATTGAAAGGAAAGTACAAAAGCAAACTTCTAACGCAATGTATGTAATAAAGTTCAAGAATAAAAAGATAAAGATACAGAAGATTCTCACAAGTGATATATCTAGTTTGACCTCAAATGCCTATTTCAACTCTGATCCTCAAAAAACTTGAGAGTTTTACAAATATAATAAGTGTACAACCAATATTCGTTTCTCAAGTCTTCTTACACTAAGACTTGACTTAGGTGGATCACAATCGAACCTACTTAGGATGGACTGCTCGATCGTCACCCTTTCATCATTTTCCAGTATGATACATACTCCCCTTATTCTTTGATTTGAGGCTCTATCCACATGTAGCTTCTAGTGTGTCACTCTTCGATAAAGATTGAGGAGTTGTCATCTTTGCTAGAAAATCAACCATTGTTTAGGTTTGATTTCGTTTCTAGGTTTTAAATAGATGTCGAATTGTGACCATTTGATAACCCAACTTAGAATTCGGATGACTTAGTCTAATCTAAGGACAATCTAATCACATTGAAACCACTATCTTAGTCTTCTCACTGACATGAGTAAGGCATAGGATAATTTTTTTCTAGTTGTATGATAGAGCTCAAAATTTTGCATTATTTTCTTAACTAGTAGTTTCTTGGAGTCTTCTTGCCATATCAGTGTTGTGCCATGGTAACATCTGTTATTGAGAGGTACAAGTAGAAGAGTTCTCTCTTTTGGGACTTTGGTAGAATAGGAGGTGCTGGGAGATCGATTTTGAAGTGATTGAAGGCCTCTTCGTGCTTCTCAATCCACTCAAAAGTTAGGGTCTTTTTTTTCATCAACTTGAAGAATAGGAGAGCCTTATGAGCCAATGTCCTCAGGAAGTGGGACAGAAGCGTCAGCCAACCTACAAGGTGCTGAACTTCCATGATGGAGCACTTTGTCGAGTTCAGGAGCGCATGTTTTTTGTCTCGACCAATCAAAGACTTCGTCGAGATCTGATATGAGGTTGTAAACTTAGAATGCACCGAGGACGGTGCAAACTTTTAAGTGTGGGGAGGTCGTCCGACCAATCGGCATTTTTGGGTGACAAATTTCTAATCCCAACACCTTCGCATTTCATTTTAGGATTTTCGATGCATATATATAATAAGCTTAGTTAAAATAATGAAATTCTCCAAGAAAAACATTCTCAATAGGGCATTGATATCCCAATTGATTTGAGTGAAAACTTTTCATTGAACTTGCTTGAATTATATATATTGTGGAACATGATTTTTGAGCTATGAACACAAGCTTGTGAGATTTTGAGCCTAATTGCGTGGTTACATCTTATAACCACTTATCTTCCTTCTTGTGTGCATTATTCTCTTTCTATGATTGTAATCATTGATTTGTTTGATTTTTTATGTCCATTATTTTGTGTATTCATACATTTATATGATTGAGGCCATCATTTCATTTAGCTCACTTACCCAAATGGCCTACCTTTTATCAACCTTTTTTAGCCTACTTTGAACCTATGATTAACCCACTTTGTTCTTTATTGTAGCACATTACAAGCCTAAAGTGAAAAACAATAAATGTCCTTAATTTGGATCTTTGATTAGCTTAGGCTAGTGTGTGTGTGTGTATCATTCAAATGTGGGAAAACTTGGGAAATTGGTTGAGGTAAAAGGGTGTTTTTGTGTTTTGTTGAAAATATTGGAAATTTGATACATACTCATGTGTTAATTAAATGTGTAAACTATATGCATTGATACCTTCGTATATAAGTACATCAAAAAGAAAAAAAAAAGAGAAAAACAAAAGAAAAATAAAAAGAAGGAAAATATAGAAAAAGAGAAAAAAATGAAAAAGGAAAGAAAAGAAAAACAAAGCAATAAAAGGGGACAAAATGCCTCAAAGTAAAGTTCAATAATAATCAATGCATATGTGCTATGAAGTGAAAAGAGAATGCATGAGTATATGAAAAAAGTGAAGAATGGGTAGTTAGGTTAGTGCTTAAATTGTATAGGTTGTCATAGGTTAGGTGGAAAGCTTAGCTTATCAAAGATTCAAATTTCAAGCTCACTTGACCATATGCATCACCTTGACCCTAGCCCCATTACAACCTATGGGAAAGACCTCATGATATTCGTATGCATGCATGAAATAATTGTTGATTGTTAGATGAAAAACAAATCCTGGAAAGCATGATTATAAGAGAATTGAGTGAATCAACCTTATACACTTGAGTGACTAGAGCAGATACACATCTGGTGAGGGTTCGATTGCTCAATTACATGTCTCCATCCATGATCGTCTCTTCTTGAAAGTTTGTAAAAAAATCTTTAATAACTCAATTCAATTGTGGATTTGATTTAATCACTATTGCTTTAACCTTTATGCTTATATATGTCTTATTGGGAATTGATTTACTTTAACTAAGTAGTTGCATTCATTTAGATAGAGTGCATGTAGATAGGTTGCATTTAGCATGAGGACATGCTATGGTTTAAGTGTGGGAAGGTTGATAAACCTTATTTTTAGGGTTTATCATGTGCTTAATTTAGGGGGTTTTATCACCTTTTTACCACATTTATTCAACGAAATAGCATTGTTTCATGATTGTCTCCTAATTTGTATTTAAGTGTAAAAACATGCTTTTTAGGCCTTTAATTAGCTAAATTTAATTCACCTTTGATTTCACTAGACACCTTGATATGTTTGTTAGTGAATTCAGATTAGAAAGGCTAGGAATGGATTAAAGGGATGAAAATGAAAAGCATGCAAGTGGAGAACTCATGGAAAAACAAGGATTTGGGATGCTGAAATCAACACGCACGCACAGCAGACGCGCACGCGTGGAAAGGGAAGTCGCATGGCGATGCGTACGCGTGACCTATGCATACGCGTCGGTGCTCGCACGTGACTTCATTAAAGTGAACACGCTGGGGGCGATTTTTGAGCAACCCAGGCCCAGATCTAACTCATTTCAGATGCTATTTAACCAAAGGATTGAAGAGGGATGAGCTAGTTAGTCATTAGGGAGTTTTAGAAGTAGTTATAGTTAGTTTCTAGAGAGAGAAACTCTCTCTTCTCTCTAGAATTAGGATTAAGTTTAGATTAAATTCTTCTTAGATCCAGGCTTTAATTCTTCTTCTCATCTACTTCTCCTTCTCAATTTCTTGTTGCTACATCTTGTTCTTTCATTCTTTTGTTGTCATCTCCTTTATTTTGTATATTTTGATGTTGATGCACTCTTGTTCCTTTTATTTTATTTTAATGCAAATTGAGGTAATTCTTGTTAATTGTGCTTTCTTGGATTGTTGTTGTTAATTCCTTACAATTAGTAGTTGTTAGATCTCATTCTTGTTATCATTTTACTATGTTTTCCTTTTATGCCTTCCAAGTGTTTGACAAAATGCTTGGAAGGATGTTAACTTAGATTTTTCTCCTCTTGACTTGAATTGAGTAATTTGTGACACTTGAGTTATCAAACTCTCTTGTTGGTTGATAATTGGAAATTGCTAACTGATTTGCATGTCCCTAAACCTAGTCTTTCCTTAGGATTTGACTAGGACTTGTGATCTCAAATTGATTGTCTCCACTTGACTTTCCTTCATAGTTAAAGGTTAACTACGTGGAGCAATGAACAATTGTTGTCACAATTGATAAGGATAACTAGGATAGGACTTCTAGTTCTCATGCCTTGCCAAGAGCATTCTTAGTTGTTAGTTTATTTCCTTTGCAATTTACATTTCTTGTTCATTATCTCAAAAACTCCAAACATACTTCATAGCCAATAACAAGAACACTTTATTGCAATTCCTAGGGAGAACGACCCGAGGTTTAAATACTTCGGTTTATTTTTATAGGGGTTTGTACTTGTGACAACCAAATATTTGATTGAAGGAATTGTTTGTTGGTTTAGAACTATACTTGCAACGAGATTTCATTTATGAAAGTCAAAATCGCACATACAAAAATCCGTTCATCAAAATGGCGCCGTTGCCGGGGAATTGCAATGGTGTTATGATATTGGTTATTGTATATATGTGAATATTGTGAATAGCTTGATTTTTGGATTGCTTGTTAGTTTTTGCTAGTTCTCAGACTTTGTTTCATTATTTTTTATTAGCTTTTGTTTCTTATTTTCTCTTTTCATTATGGATTCTCACTTTAGCTATGAGTTTGGTTCTAATTATGTTGTAGGAAATAGAGATTACAATGAAGAGATGCATCAACGATGGGATAATCAAAGGTGGGAGGAGCCATATGCATATGATCAATCCTCTTGGCAACAACCTCCACCAATGCACTATGAACAAGAGCCATTCTATAATGCATTCCAATCAAATAGCTATGGTGAATCTCCTTGTGACTATCAAGAACACCACCATATGCTTGTGAGCTATACCTTCAACATAGCCATCAATCAGACTCACAAGTACCTTTTCACCAAACACCTCCATATGACCCTAATCCATATCCCCCATACCAACCACCTTTTAAGCCATATGAGCCACACATAGAACCACTACAATATTAACACTTCCAAGAACAACCTCCTTCATACCATGACCAAGATGAACCACTTCCAATGTATGAGAATTTTTAACCACAAGATGAATTCTACTCTCCACCACCACCCTCCATGGAAGAATATCCATGTCCATCAATCCAAGAGCAATATGATCCTACATATATTAGCAATTTGGAACAAGAATCAAAGGATTGCCTCAAGGAAACAATGGATCAGCTTCAAGCAATCATCCATCAAAAGTTAGATGTATAGGATTCATATCGCATGTCCACGAATGATTGTGGAAGAGCAACCAAGGAGGGGAGTATGAAGGGGATTGTAGAATCTCAACTTGAGAAAAATGGATTGGAGTGTGTTGGCCAACAAGTAGAACAAATAGAGAACATAGAACCACCACACCCTTATTATGATGAACCACCTTCCTATTATGAACCCGTCCTCTAAGATAATGAACCCTCCTATCCACCCCAACCTCCAATGGATGACATCCTTGGTGTTCTTCTTCAAGGGCAAGAGGAGATGAAAAGGGATGTACAAAAATTCACGGACGCCTTGGACGAGGTGGTAAATCGATTAGCTTTCCAACATTAGAACACTCAAGGAACTCCCATGGCTCCATGTGGAGAATCTAATGAAGAACATAGCCTGAAGGAGAGATTGAAAGCTCCGGTGGGTAATGAGGAATGTTGCTTTGTGTTAGAACAATTGGAGGAAGATATGATTGTTGAAGAAAAGGAAGAAGTGGTTGAAGACCTAGGAGATGCGAAACCGCTATGGGAATCAAGAGTTGAAGAAAATCCCTCCAAGAAGATTGAAATTGATACTAAGGAGGAATGTGCACAACTTCCAAGGCATATCCCATATGAATAATTGGACGGGATAGAACAAGAATTGAGTTCCTTGGCAATGAAGATCAAGCATCAAATCTTTGTGGTGAAGAATTCTTTGAGCATGAAGAACCTTCTCCCGATGGATTTGAAAGCATTGTGAAGGTAGACTTCTCTCATCCTCCCAATTATAATTTGAGTAAGGGAAAAGAGTTAAATAACATTGATGTATAAAGGATTGAATTCGAGAAATCATGTGAAGAGGTGGAAGTCCTTAGAAAAAGAAGGACGGGTGTTGAACACGCTTTTTCAAGATCCTTGGAAACTTCTTTACCTAGGTTGTCATCTACTCATTTATTTTAGTGGGTAAAACTCATCTCTATTAGCTTTATTGTCCCACTTGAGTATGGCTTTCTTGAAACAGATGGTCAACTTAGGACGCTTTACGGGATGAAGCGTAAGAGAAGGATGTTTCGTGGTTGGTGTTGCAAATCAATGCTCATTTTGGTTGACACTTCAAGGATGATATACAAAGGTTGGACTAGTGCTCAATTAGATGGGTCTAGAAGGATTGTTAGGCACGTCATTAAGAATTCATCTTGTCTACCACCCAAGTGGAATCATGATGATCAATTAGAAGATGGGTGTGAAAATAAAGTTTGGGATCCCGGATCACACAATGAGGATCAACTTTGGGAGCTCCAAGCTTGTGAAGGACTCCATCAAGACTTGGTGCAACTCATGAGAAATCTTGGAGCACAATGGAGAACCAAACATTGGTGGGAGTTCCAAGAATAATTCAAGCACAAGCCACCTTGATGAGGAGCTCCCTATAAGTCCAACTTAAGGACAATAAACAAAAGTGCTAGGTGGAAAACACCCCACCATGGTAACTTCTTTTCATTTTTTTCTTTTGTAAATATTGGTAAAAATAGGTTTAATTTCATGTTTTGTTTGGTTAGTTGAGTTTATTGGGTAGTTTAGCATGTGAAATAAGGTTTTATGGTGTTTTGGGTAGCTGTTTGGAGGTTTGGAATGCTTGGTTTGGTGCAAAAACAAAGAAAAATTTTGAAAACAGAGCACCAACCCACGTGTACGCGTGCCCTAAGCATTTTGACCATCTACGTACATGCGTCACCTACGTGTATGCATGGATACAGAAGTTTCACCCCTCCATACATGAAACCGAGAGTTGTGCCCACCTCATGCCAACTTTATGCCCGATGCACAACCCTACCCACGCGTACGCGTCATTTCACGCATACACGTCGTTTCTCTGAATAACACACCACACGTACGCGTGACCCACGCTACGCGTCGCTTCCATTTCACCACCCCACGCGCACTCGTCATTCCACGCGTACGCGTGGGTCGCCTTGTTTCAACACTCCTCTTTTCTTATCTCCTTTCCATTTCTTCCCTTCTTCTTTCCTCTTCTCTTTTCTTTCCACCCTTCACCCATCGTCCAACATTACCAAACACTATCTATAACCAATTCTTTTAGTTAGTAGTTATTTAGTTAGTGTTTAATTAGTTAAATTTTCATTTTGCTTTCAGTTTTTCTTTATGAGTGTTGGATTATTAATCTTGTTCACTGTCTATTGCTTCTGAGTGCTAAACAGGATGTTATCTTAACATCATTGTGTTTATACTCATTGTTGGCTTCTTGGATTGAGGTTATATATTGTCCCTTGATTTTGAGTTCTTCATGCTTAATTTTGTGAATACCAAGTGAATGAGAATTGCCTTTCAAGCATTCTACATCTTTTTGAATTGCATGTTGTAGCTAGCCAACATGTGATTTTAATCCTTTTCTTTGATTAGGCAATTTCTTAATGGATGTTGAGCAGTTATCTTAATGCATTATGTTTCTTGATCATATGCATCCATATGTTATGTATTTGCTTGAATGCTTTCATGTCTCTTTATCGCTTATTTGGTTGTCTTAACCTACGAGTTTAAAGTATTTCAAGCACACTAGAATAAGTGAAGTCCATGCTTCTTTTGTGTAAATTGTGACAGCTTTTTATGCTAGTGTGCGTGTGTTCTTTTTTCGCGCGCAATTTAGAACTCACACACTCTTTTCTTCACTGTCACAATAATCCACTCACTTAATTCTAGTGATTTACCTCATTCCAACAATATATGCTTCCTTGCTTTCTCATTTACTTGTCTTCTTATCCTGTCTTTTATTTTTAGGCTATTTTGTTGTATGCGAAAAAAGAAACGGAAGCGGAAGGAAGAACATGCAGCAACCAGTTGACCTACCAGCTGAAGGTAGCAACTCAGAGAGTCACCGTACCCCCTTGTTCATCTTAGAATGCACCGATGACGCTGCAAAATTTTAAGTGTAGGGAGGTCGTCTGACCAATCAGCGATTTTAGGTGACAAATTTCTAATCTCAACACCTTCGCATTTCATTTTAGGATTTTCGATGCATATATATAATAAGCTTAGTTAAAATAATGAAATTCTCCAAGAAAAACATTCTCAATAGGGCATTGACATCCCAATTGATTTGAGTGAAAACTTTTCATTGAACTTGCTTAAATTATATACATTGTGGAACATGATTTTTGAGCTAAGAACACAAACTTGTGAGATTTTGAGCCTAATTGCGTAGTTACATCTTATAACCACTTATCTTCCTTCTTGTGTGCATTATTCTCTTTCTATGATTGTAATCTTCGATTTATTTGATTCTTTATATCCATTATTTTGTGTATTCATGCATTTATGTGATTGAATCCATCGTTTCATTTAGCTCACTTATCTAAATGGCCTACTGATAAACCATTATTTTATGGTTTATCTTGTGTTTAATTCAGTGGTTTCATCAAGTCTTTACCCACTTATTCATATGAACTGCATAATTTTACGATCCGTTCCTAAGTTTGTTCTATGGTTGAAAACTTGCTTCCTAGAGATCTTTAATTTGTGTATTTCAATTCTCCTTTATAACATTCGATGCCGTGATCTGTGTGTTAAGTGTTTCAGGCTTCACAGGGTAGGAATGGCTTAGAGAATGGAGAGGAAGCTTGCAAAAATGGAAGGAACACAAGAAACTAAGGAGATTACCAGCGAGCATCGACGCGCGCACATGGCTCACGCGAGCGTGCGGAATGGAGAAAGTCACAGCGACGCGTGCGCGTGCCTGACGCTGATGAATGAAATTTTGTATGTCGATATAGAATTTAATAGTGAATACAATCGTGTGTATAGTCTAATCGACACTCAAATCTTGCATCAAACAATTCTACAATCTACAATCGAGAGTATGAATCTCCTGAGTCATCCTCCCTTGGAATTGCTATAGAATGCATGTTATTGAGTAGGAATCCTTTGTTGTGGTTTTTGAAGATTGATGTACTAGTTCAAGCTAGCAAAAATGGATAACAAACAATCAATATTAAAGGACTTGGCCAAGGGTTAACATTGGAAGTTCTATCACTATAGTTTCCTTCAATGATGATAACAATTAAGTCTTGCTTCACTTAGTTGACCTATAATTATAGAGGAGATTCAAGTGAAAGTGACTAGCTTGAGTCACAAGTCCTAGCTTCACCCTAAGGGAATCTAGCTTTAGTGCACTCCAAGCTAATTGGCAATTCTTAATTCTCAATCAATAATTGACATCCACTATTCAAGTTTTTCTAATGGTTCAAACCCTAGGCCAAGTGAAAGACTTTTACTCCATAACTAGTGTTGGCATTTTATCAAACATTTGGTAAGTATTCATAAGAGGCATTATGAAATTGGAATGAAGAATTGAATTCAAGAGATCTAAATCACACAATCATCAACAATTGAACAATTACAAGTAATGGATATAAAAGTACCTCAAGTCACTAGTTCCAAGTCCAAGTAACAAAGTCAAAGCTAGATCCAAAGTGAGAGGATCAAAGAACACAAATTGAGAATAGGAGAAGAGTAGATCTACTAATTGCATCAAAATAAAAGTGTATTACAATGGATCTCACCAAGAGAATCAAAGGAGAATTGCAATGGAGAATGAAATCCTAGAGAGAGGTTGGAGGTTCTCTCTCTATCCAAAATGTAACCAACTCTAGGAAAATATCTAAGAAAGTATCCAAAATGAGTGAATCCCCTAAAACCCTCAATCCTTGGCCTTCTTAAGCTTTTTCCCGCCAAAACTCTTCCCTAAAACAGGGTTTCTAACTGCCTCAACGCGCTGGTCACGTGCCTTTTAAAAAAATCACGTGTGGCAGTCGGCGCGTACGCACACAGCACGCGTACGCGTCCCTGGGGCATTTGCAATCCGCGCGCAGGCAGAATGTGCACGGGCGCGTCCATGAGGATTATGGCTTAGCTGCTAAATGCGCCGGCTCGTAGCTTGGCTCCTGACTTTGGCTCTGGTGGCGCAATTCTGCGCGGACGCGCCATGTGCGCGCGCGCCGCCGCTGAAGTTTTCAAAGCTCAATTTTCCATGCTCCTTTCCTTTATGCATGCTCCTATTCTCTCCTCCAAGTCATCCGTGCCCTATAAACTCTGAAACCACTTAACACATGGGTCATGGTATCGAATGGTACTAGAGAAGGATTAAGAAGATATCTAATTTAGTGCAAAAGAAGCATGTTTTCATCCATGAGGCGAAATTGGGAAAGAGACACAAAATCATGTATTTTCATATGAATAAGTGCGTAGGATCATTGATAAAACCCTCGAAATCAATACAAGATAAACCCTAAAAATGGGGTTTATCAACCTCCCCACACTTAGATTATAGCATGTCCTCATGCTTAGAAAAAAACAAAAGACCAAAGGATCACAAAGGCATGAGATTCATGAGGTGCAATCTACCTATATGAATGCAACTAAGATTGGTGCTACTATCCACTTGGTTAAGAGCAAATCGATTTTCCTAAGATACATTCAAGCACATAGGGCAAGATGGTAGGCAATGCACAAAACTTACCAATTTTAATCATCAAAGTGAGATATGCGCAACTTTCTTGAAGAATGCTCATGAGAGCCGGGAACAAGGATTTGAGCTTCGAACCCTCACCGGAAGTGTTTGCACTCTATCCGCTCGGTGTATCAGGTTAATCACTCAATTCTCCCCTATTTAATGCTTTTCCAAAATTTGTTCTTCCTCTAACAATCAACAATTGTTACATGCATGCGCACATGTATCATGAGGTCTTTCTTAGGTTGTAATGGGGCTAGGGTAAAGGTGGGGTTATATATATTTGGCTAAGTGGGCTAAAAATTGGATCTTTTTGATTAACCTAAACTTCTCACCTAACCTATATAACACCCTATACAATTATACACTAGTCTAGCTACCATTCCTCACTTTTTCACATACTCATGCATTCCCTTTTGATTACCACACATATGCATTGATCTTCATTCATCTTTACTTTGGGGCTTTTTTTTCTTTTCCTTTCCATATAATTTCCCCCCCTTTTTTTTCAATTTTTATTCTTTCTTTAAAGAATATCAATGCATAAGGTCTTACATTTAATTAACGCATGAGTGTGTACCCGATTCCCAAATATAGAAATACAAAACAAAAACATCCTTTTTCCTCAACCCATGTCCCAAGTTTCTCCACTCTTTGAATGATGTTCACACACACTAGCTTAAGCTAATCAAAGATCCACATAGGGACATTCATGGTTTTTTGCTTCTTGGCTTGTAATGTGCTAACTAAGAATGAGTGGGTTAAACGTGGACTCAAAGTTGGTTGCAAGGGTTGTTCATATGGTAAGGCCATTTTGGGTAGTGGCTAAGTGAATTGATGGCCTCAATTATATACATGCATTCACACATATAACATGTACATATAGAGTCAAACAAAGTAAGGATCATAATCATAGAGAGAGAACAATGCACACAAGAAGGAAGATAAATGACTATAAGATGTAGTCACGCAACAAGGCTCAAAACTCACTTGCTTGTGTTCTTAACTCAAAAATCCATGTTCCCTAGTACAAACTTCAAACAAGCTTAGCATCAAAAGTTTTTTTCAAATTGGTAAGGTTGCCCTAAAATCTTAGTTTCCTAGGAGAGAATTCATTACTCCAACCAAGTACACTTATCATGCAAATGGTGTCAAAGAAAACCTAATCATGTAACCTATCCTAACTAATAAAGAGATTCAAAACTTTATTCGGGTGTTACCTACGGAGATCGGTCGGCTGACCTCCCCACACTTAAAACTTAGCATGGTCCTCCGTGCTATAAGTGATGCGCAATGGGTTGCCGGATCCGGAATGTCCTTCATCTCCTTCATCAGTACTATCTCCACTTGAGGTTGCGGTGGACGTGGAGATATCCACTTCCTCCATAGGTGCAGTGACAATACTTAGAAGCTTCTTCACGTGAGCATATCGGCGTTGGTTTCGCTGCTCATAACGGTCCAACTTCCTGTGAAGGTCTTCAAGGCGTTGGTTGAACGATTTCGGTGGTACAGATGAAGTAGTAGGGTTGCAAGGGAGAATGGCCATGCCAAGGTCCTCAGTAACCACCGGGGGTTTGAGGTACCTCTTGGTCGGAACAACATCACCTTCGACCGGGATTGAGGCCCTCCAGTCCTCGGTCTCGCAGTGAACACCGGCCGCTGCGACTAATTCGGTTACCATAGCGGGAAAGGGCAAATTTCCTTTAACATGAATACATCCCATAGCTTGTCGGATGGCATGCAAGATGTCGCCCGGTTTGTCGGTTAGGGTGCACCAAACCAATAAGGCAAGCTCAGCGGTAATGGATGACCCATGGGTGCTTGGAAGCACGTAGTGAGCTAGGATTTGGGCCCATGCTGCGGCTTCTGGAGTGAGGAAACGTACGTCGATGCCCTTAGGCCGTTGCTTCATACTCCCTTGAATCCAAGAGGCTTCGGGTATGGCTATTACTCAAAGAATCGCATCCCAATTGAACCCACGTTCGTAGCATGCTGATAAAACTTCTTGATAGGCGTCATACCCGTCCGCTAATGGCTCGGTCTTAAGCACTTCCTGCATGGCTTCCCCCATGATCGGGACTTGCTTTTGGCGCACAAAAATTGATGTGATAAGGGGTGAGTAGTAGTTGGAGTAAAACTCCACCACCTAGGATAAGTTGGCCTCCTTTGGTTGTCTCATTAGAAACCCCTATTGCCTCCGCTCAATGCGGGGCATCACCATCGGAGCGATGTGAGCCGGAAGGACTAGAAGGGGCTCCGGGTCATAGTTCTGCTCAGTCATTATGAGGTAGACAAGTTTGCAGTAGCGGTTAGGGAACTTGCTTGAGTCCCTTGGAGGATTGTCCTTCTCTAATGCATCAATGTTGGCGGTGCCCCTTTCCTTCTTGAGGAGGGGCTGTTCTTGGCATGCTCTAGTGGCGGTTGGTTTCGTCGGGGCTTTTCTCTTGTCCTTCTTGATGACCATCCTTTAAAAGTGGAAAGGTGAGAAACATCAAACCCAAAGGAACACCAATAAGTGGGAAGCATGCGAGTGAGAGATTATGCCATAAAGGAATATGCATCTTTACTACATGACAGCTGCAACATGTAGCCAAGACAATATTTGTAAACAAGGCAAGTCACTAGCATGTGATGTAAGGGAGGTATAAGCATGCAAGTAAGAGGCATGAGAAGTGTACACCCAAATATCAATAATGGAAAGCAAGTCATAATGAGGTGGGCAAGTAAAAATGTGAAATGCGAAGAGTGGCATGCCCGATGCACAAAGAAAAACCCAAGTTAGTGGAGAAGAGCACTAATTGGAAAGCATTGAGTCAAAATGAGCTCAAAAGGTCATATGTGCTCTTCATCAAACACTTGGCATGCATCCTTTTTGCAATGAACAAGTGGAGGGAGTGGAGCAATGTAACATCCCACAAAGCAACATTAGTCATCATCATGACCCACAACACCCATGAAGAAGTAGAAAAGTAAAAACAAAGACAAACAAGCAAGGAAGAACGAAAAAGAAGAGAAGCTCTTAAAAAAACAAAATCAACTAACTAAGGGAGGGAGAAGAGATAAGCAAACAAAGAGAGGAGTAGGTGAAAGTACCTTGGGGGAGGAGAGGTAATGGGGGTATAGGTGAGAGAGGGGAGTGGAAGAAAAGTGGAGAAATAGAAGAGAGAAAATATGGGGGCCGCCGGAGGTGGGCGGTCGCCAGAGGTAGTGCCGCCGGTGGGGCTGAGAGGGGGGTTGGGGTGGTATAGAGGAGAAGATGGAAGAAAGAAGATGGAGAATGGTAGAAGGCATAGGAAATTGAAATGTGGGTCTGCTGGTTTATGTCTCACGCCACAGGATTGACGCGTGCATGCATTGTGCACGATCGCGCAGGTGGGCAAGGGCAGGAAGGACGCGGGCGTGCACCTGGGGTGGTTGTGCCAGTAGCACAATGTTAGCCCAGGAGTTGCGTAACTCTCTGAACTTCATACCAGAAGTTGGCTGCAGGACTGCTGGCGTGCGCGCGCACAGGGTGCAAACGCGCAGAGGCTGTGGTGATCAGATTGGTGCGCGCGCGGCATGTGCGCGGGTGTGGCAGTGGTGTTGTGCCTCTGGCTCAAAGCGGGCCTAGGTATGGCGCAACTCTCTGGAAAATGAACCAGAGGTGCGGCCGGGCAATCGACGTGGGTGCAGCATGTGCGCTTGCGCGTCGATTCACGAGGTGGCAGATCGGTGCGTGCGCGCCAGAAGTGCGCACACGCAAAGGGGGTTGGGCGCGGGGCATGAGGCTAGCTCGGAGTTGGTGCAACTCTCGGGTACTTGGCCTGGAAATTACGGTAGCAAATCGGCACGGACACGGCATGTGCGCGGTCGCGCGCATTTTGTTTTGAGCATATGGACGCGCTGGCGCACGGTGCGCGTCAGTGCGAATGAAGTTGTGCTGGGGGCCTAACGTTGGCGCGAGAATGTTCCAACTCTTTGGAAAATGTATGGGCCTGCATCCGCGCTATGGACTCGTGCGCGCACAGCGTGCCCTCATGTCCCTACCCCCTTTTTTTCATGAGAATGAAGAATGCACATCTCATCACAAATTCAGCAGGTAGCTAGCCAAGGGCCAGAAAAAAACACCTAAAACTTCATGTAGGACCTAGAAATAGGGTGTTTTCTACCATTCAAGTAATCCATAGTCCAAACTTCTATGAACAATAAAATCAAGTCTAGATAAACAAGTCAAGGACTAAACAATCACAAATCAAAGAAGAGTTCAATGGCTATATACAAAGAGGGCAAAAAGGATAGATCTCACCATGGTGGGGTGTCTCCCACCTAGTACTTTTGTTTAACGTCCTTAAGTTGGATTTCCACTAGTTCAATGCTCTTTGTCAAGAGGTACATCTTCCAAAAGGAATACCTCAATCTCCTTGGTGCTCTTCCTTTGCTCACCATGATACAATTTGAGACGGTTCCTATTTACCTTGAAAATATCTGGACTTGAGGGATGGCTCAAATGGTAGACTCCATAAGGTTCCGCTTTCTCTACTTGATAGGGCCCCTCCCATCTTGATCTTAGCTTTCCGGGCAATAATCTCAACCTTGAGTTGTAAAGGAGGACTAGTTCATCGGGTCTATATTTCCTTCTCCTAATGTTCTTTTCATGGATGGCTTTCATTTTTTCTTTGTAAAGCCTAGAGTTTTCATAGGCTTCTAATCTCAAACATTCTAATTCCGCCAATTGAAGCTTCCTCTCAACTCCGGCCCCACCCAAATTTAGATTGCATTCCTTGACGGCCCAATATGCTTTGTGTTCAATTTCTACCGGTAAGTGGCAAGCTTTACCATACACCAACCGAAAGGGACTCATGCCAATCGGTGTTTTGTATGCCGTTCGGTATGCCCAAAGTGCATCGGTAAGCTTGACACTCCAATCTTTTCTACTAGGCTTCACAATCCTTTCCAATACATGCTTGATTTTTCGATTGGAAACCTCGGCTTGGCCATTCGTTTGGGGGTGATAGGCCGTGGCAACTTTATGTATGATGTCGTACTTCTTCATGAGCCCTTCCATTCTTTTGTTGCAAAAGTGTGAACCTTGGTCACTTACAATTGCTCGCGGTGACCCAAAGCGACAAATTATTTATTCCTCACAAAAGAGAGAACTACATTAGTATCGTCTGTCCGGGTGGGTATCGCTTCCACCCATTTGGACACATAATCGATGGCTAGTAGAATGTAGAGAAAACCATTAGAGTTTGGGAATGGCCCCATGAAGTCGATACTCCATACATCAAAGATTTCACAAAAAAGTATGTTTTGTTAGGGGATTTCATCCTTCTTAGAGATATTACCAAATCTAAGGCATTGAAAACAAGATTTGCAATAAAGAGAAGAGTCTTTAAGAAAGGTTGGCCACCAAAATCTACAATCAATGACCTTTCTTGCCATCCTTTGAGGTCCATAATGTCCACCTCCCTCGGAGGAATGGCAAGCGTCCAAGATTGCTTGGAATTCAGTTTGGGGGATGCACCTTCAGACTACTTGGTCCGCTCCACATCTCCAAAGGTAGGGATCATCCCATACATAATATTTGGATTCGCTTTTTAGCTTATCCTTTTGATGTTTGGAGAGGTTAGGAGGAAAGGTGCATGAAACCAAGTAGTTTGCCATTGGAGCATATCAAGGAATAACTTCCGAGATTGAATGCAAGCCATCAAGGGGAAAAGAATCATTGATAGGAGCGGTATCGCCGTTGGTGTGTTCAAGGCGACTTAAGTGATCTGCCACTAGGTTTTGCGAACCAATCCTATCTTTGATTTCCAAATCAAATTCTTGCAACAATAAAACCCATCTAATCAATCTCAGTTTGGATTCCTTCTTAACCAACAAATATTTTAATGCCCATGATCTGAGTACACTACTACCTTAGAACCAAGAAGATAGGCTCAGAATTTATCTAAAGCAAAAACTAGCCAAGAGTTCCTTCTCGGTAGTAGTGTAATTGGATTGGGCTCCATCTAGTGTTTTTGATGCATAGGCTATGACATATGGATTCTTACCCTCGCGTTGTGCTAACGCGGCTCCCACCACATAGTTTGAAGTATCGCACATTATTTCAAACGGCCGACTCCAATCCGGCTGACGTGGCAGAAATTGGCGAGTTAAGAAATTATTAACAGAAATACGTTGCAAGTACAGTCCTTAACCAGCCGAAAATCCGCTTATCAATTTAGAAGGGTTGTCACAATATTGAAAATAAAATACTGGGAGTATGAATCCCAGGTCATCACCCAACGAGTTGCAGATAGATGTGCTATTTTATCAATCAGGTGTTTTCAAAAATGGTTGAGTTGATAAACAGGAAATTAATTTAGAGAATTTAATTAATTTTAAATAAAAGCCTTGACTGGGAGTAGATTAGTTGGAAGCCCTATTCTTGTTGAAGTACTCTCAAGATTAATTAATAATTGGAAGTTGCTCTGCTTAGTTATCCCTTACTGGGTAAAGGAAAGTTAAGCAAGTTGGAAAGCTGTTTCTAGTCACAAGTTTTAATCCTCTCCCTTGGGAGGGACTAGTGTCAATGATTAGAGGTTGATCCAACAATAAACCCAATTATAATTTCTCTCTTGAGTAATTCAACTCAAGGTTTCCTTTCAATCATCTCCCAATCAAGTTATAGAATGACTCACTCATCATAATTATAAACTTCACAGAATCAATGGAGAAAATAAAAGAAGACATAATAAATAATAATGAAGGGGATTAATTGAAAATAAAAATAGTCTATATTAATAAATTGTGAAAATAATCCAATGTCAACTCTGGGGGGATTAAGAATATGGAAGAATAAATGGAAAGTAAATAACAGAATATAATGACTAGTACCGGAGGTAGACACTTCTCAAAAGCTAAAGCCAAATCTTCAAAATCCTAATTATGAATATTCAAGTGAGTAAACCTAGGGGAGGAGTAAATTCAAATCTAAAAACTAAAAATTATGCGGAATGAATGTTCTTCTCTGTCTCTGCATGTTCCCTAGCTCTAATCTGTGTTTCTGGGTTGAAAACTGGGTTAAAATCCGGCCAAGAAACTCTGCCAGCGACTTTTGAAATTCTACAGATCGCGCACGTCACGCGGCCGCGTCGTCCACGTGTTCGCGTCACTGGCGTTTCTCGTACCATGCGTGCGCGTCATCCACGCATTCGCGTCGTTCATGCAGCTTCCAATCCGCGCGGTTGTGTCAGGCACACGAGCGCGTCACTGTTGTTTCTTCCATTTCGCGCGGTGGCGTCAGCCATGTGACCGCGTGACTTCTCGCTGGTTATCTCCTCAATTCTTTGTGTTCCTTCTATTTTTGCATGCTTCCTTTCCATCCTTTAAGCCATTCCTGCCCTGTAATTCCTGAAATCACTTAACACACATATCAAGGCATCTAATGGTAATAAGAGAGGATTAAATAAAAGAAAATAAAAGCCAAAGAAGCATGTTTTCAATCATAGAGTATTTTTAGGAAGGAGTTGTAGTTACATACAAATCATATGAATAAATGGGCAAAGACTTGATAAAACCACACAATTAAACACAATATGAATCATAAAATAGTGGTTTATCAACCTCCCCACACTTAAACATTAGCATGTCCTCATGCTAAATTGAAGGAGATAAACATGAATGAACAGGAACATGCAAGACTCATGCAATGCAATGTAACCTATATGCATATGAATGCAACTATATGAGTTGGTCTACATGATTAAAAATAGATAAGCTCTCTAAGACAAAATATGGGGCAGATTTCACTAATTTAGAGCATATTGTAAAAGCAGATAAATTTGTAAGAAGATAGCTTGTGAAAGCAGGGAATACAGGACTGAGCATTGAACCCTTACTGTCGGTGCATGTGCACTTTAATCATCTCTAGCATATGGGGTAATCACTCTAGCCTTCTCTAATCATGCTTTCAAAAAAAATTTTGTTTTTCACCTAATCAATCAACAATTTTAAAATGCCAATGCAAACATCATGAGGTCTTTTCATGGTTGTAATGGGGCTAAGGTAAAGGTGAGGATACACATAATGCTAAGTGAGCTTATATATTGAATCTTTAATTAACCCAAGCTCCTACCTAACATACATATACTCTATATAATTTCAACATTCATCTTAGCTACCCAGAATTTCCTTTTCACATTCCATATTCATGTAACAACCTTTATTTTAATTTTATCATGTGCGCATTGATTATTAAATTCTGACTTATCATTGGGGTGATTTTGTCCCCTTATTCACTAAAACAAAGAAAATATATTATTATTATTATTTATTTATTTATTTATTTATTTTTGTATAGCTTACCAATGCACATAGATTTGTAATTTCCTTTTATGGTTCCACATGAATAGGTACCCAAATTTCCTTCATTCTATTATAATATATTTTCTATTACCCTTTATTCCCACAATTTTCCCATACTCAATTATGACACAAATTCTATCTTAAGCTAACCAAAGATTCAATTGGGATTTTCAATTGTTTTCCGCTTAAGGCTAGTAACGTGGTACAATATGGAACGAATAGGATTAAAAATAGCTCAAAGTGGTTAACAAAGGTAGTTAAAAAAGGTTGGCTTATTTGGGATATGTGAGTTAAACAAACAATGGCCTCAATCATATGCATGCAAATAACACATTAATTTTGGACATATAGGATAAAACAAAATTCAGATTACAATCACAGAGAAGTAAACACACAAAGAAAGTGGTTGAAGACTTAGGAGATGCGGAACCTCCATGGGAAAGTCAAGTCATAGAGCCTCCTTCCAAGACGTTTGAAATTGATGTTGAGGAGGGTGTACAACCTCCAAGGCATATCATAGTTGAAGACTTGGAAGAGGTTGATCAAGAGATGGAGATTCAAGAAGAAGAGGCACAACCTCCCATGTCCTTGGTGAGCAATGAAGAAGAGATTGAATTGGAAGAAAGCTACCAAGAGGAAGAGGTTGATATTGAAGAAGCTTGCAAAGATGTGGAAGTTGTCAAAGAAGAGCACAAGGGAGTGGAGCTTGAAAGTTCATTAGAGACACCTCTCCCAAGGCCATCACCGTCCAACACAACATTCAAGTGGGTAAAATTCTTATCCTTGACCTTTACCTTCCCACTTGAATATGGGCTACTAGAGACGGATGGTCAACTTAGAGCTCTTTGTGGCATTAAGAGTAAGAGAAAGATGGTTAGTGGTGGGCAACACAGTCCTAGGTTCATTATGGTTGAAAGCTCAAAGTTTAAACGCAAAGGTTGGTGTCGAACTTGATTGAATGGGTCTAGGAAGATGTTTCGGTGCTTACATGAGAATTCTAAAGCTGAACCACCCGAATGGAATCATGATAATCAACTTGAAGACGGCTGTAGAAACAAGATTTGGAATCCAGGAATATATGAGGATCAAATTTGGGAGCTCATAGCTTGTGAAGAACTCCATCAAAGCTTAAGAAATTCACTTGTTATTGATAGAGCTTATTGGAAGTCCAAGCATTGGTGGAAGTTTCAGGATGAGTTCAAGCACAAGCCGCCATGACAAGGAGCTCACCAAATGTCCAACTTAAGGACTTTAACTAAAAGTGCTAGGTGGGAGACAACCCACCATGGTATGATCGTTCCTTTTTCAATTATAATTTTATTTAGTTTTGTTTTTTTTTGAGTTTTATTGAACCTGAAATTATTCATAACATCTGCATCAGCATCTGCATACTACATTTTGCATTTTGCATAAAAAAAGGGGGTGAACAACGCGCACATGCCATTTGTGTAGCGAAACTGAATAGAGAGTTGCACGAGAGACGCGCGGGAGTGGTGCGTGGCACACATGCCACACCATGCGTATGCGTGCCTCACACGTACGTGCCTCCTGCAAAAAAGTTCAACCCACCCGTAAGCGTTACCGACGCGTACGCGTGGGTGTGTAAATCGGCGTTATTGGGGTTTCGCACAGAGAGTTGTGTTGGAGTGCGGATGGCTTCATGCGTTTTGCATGATCCCTAATCGCGCGTGCGCATGATGGACGCTCTCGCGTCCGCGTGCGTGACGCGTTCGCGCCGTCAGCGCCGTGCACCTTGCACGCAGTGCGCCACCTAATCAGTTTTCTTTTCTTCTCTTTTCAAATCTTATTTTTTTCTTCTTCTCCTCCCTCTTCTCTTCTTCATTCTTCTTTTACCTTTTGCACTTTTCTCTCCTCCCCTCTCATCCATATTCTCTTTCACTTTCTTCTACTTAATTTATTTGCATACTTTCATTCATCTTTTAATTACTGCATTTACTTATTTTTCTTTCTTCTTAATTTTCTTTTTAGCATAATTATTTATGGTCTCTTTTTCTTTCTTTTTCATGCATTTTTATGTTGGTGTTGGAACTTTATTTGGGTCTTATACTATTGCTTGTGGATTATTATGGAGTTGTTTGAAAATTCATATTAATTGTTTTTGGAATGTTTGCATGTTGCAATTTCATTCTCCCCCTATCATATTAAACATGCATACTAAGTGTTTGTGAAAAAGCCCGTATGGCATTGTGCATTCTTCATTATTCTATCCCTTTATTTTAATGCCTGTTTTTCACAAAACCCTTTCCACATTTTATTAATTAATTATAATTGTCAATACAAATTAACACACAAATTCCCACAATTTTCCCATACTCAATTAACACATAAATTCTATCTTAAGCTAACTAAAGATTCAATTGGGATTTTCAATTGTTTTCTGCTTAAGGCTAGTAATGTGGTACAATATGGAACGAATGGGATTAAAAACAGCTCAAAGTGGTTAACAAAGGTAGTTAAAAAGGGTTGGCTTATTTGGGATATATGAGTTAAACAAACAATGGCCTCAATCATATGCATGCACATAACACATTAATTTTGGACATATAGGATAAAACAAAATTCAGATTACATTCACAGAGAAGTAAACACACAAGAAAAAAATGTTTATGGTTAAATAGTGTAACCATGTATTTAGGCTCAAGGTCTCACGGGTTGTGTGTTCTTTTTAGCTCAAAAGTTCTATTCCAATTTCAAATTCAAACAAATTTAACATAAATATTTTGATTTAAATTAGTAAAATTTTGCAAAATATATGGTCTTAAAAGAAACTTATTGTCTTTTCAATCAGGTAGAACATGCATGCGATTACCTACTAATATGCAATCTATCCTATTCTAAAGAAGAAGAAATTGGTGTTAGGGGGAAAAGAATTACCTCCGGAAGTCAGGTACTGACTGACCTCCCCACACTTAAGGCTTTGCACCATCCTCGGTGCCATCTGTCAGGAACAATGGTGGGCTGGTGGCAGTATCTCTACAGTCGAGACCGTCATGGCTCCCTGTGCTAGTAAAGGAAGTGGAGTCCGGAGTGCCTGGGTCCTCGTCAGGTCTGTGATTGCCTGTGAGTAGCTCCTTGAGGTATTTGAAATGGCGGTGGTTGCGGCGCTCTCGGAGCTTTGCTTTCTTGTCTTGTTGGTCCAATCGCTTCAGTATTTGATGCAGTAGCTGACTAGTAGATGGTGGAGGAACTACAACATCCTCTGTGGACTGGTTGGTAGTGGCAAGTGGTGGCTTGAGATATCTCCCATTAGGGACGTACTGATCATCCCGTGGAAGTATGACTTTGGTGTCTCCAGCTCTGTATGAGACTCCGGCTGCTGAGACAAGATCAGAGACCAAGGTGGGAAAAGGTAGGTTGCCCGCGATTTGCACGTGTCCCATAGCATTCTGGATATTTCTCGGTAAATTTAGAGGCTGGTCAGTGAGGATGCACCATAGTAGAATGGCCATGTCTGCGGTGAAGGAGGACTCATGAGTGCTTGAAAAGACATAATGGGACATAATCTATGCCCATACGTGAGCCTTTAAGGTACGTGCGGAAGCCGAAATTCCCTTAGGACGGGAACGATGGTATCCGAAGATCCATTTGCTGCCAGGTTGAGCGATAACTCTGAGAACAGCGTCCCAGTCAAAGTTGTATGCCTGGCGCTTGAGTGCGGCTTCTTGAAAAATGTCCAATCCTTCTGGAGCAGGGGGAAGATCTAAGGCTCGCTGAATGGCCTCTTCTGTAATGGGGACTTGCTTCTGACGTATATAAACAAACTACAGGGTTGGCAGGTGAAAGTTGGAGTAGAATTCAACTACCCAAGAAAGATTGACCTGTCGTGGCTGTCTTTGTAGGAATTCCCAATGTCTTTGTGCAATTTGCTGCTCAACAAAGTTGGCAATTCGAGGTAGAAGGATAAGAAGGTGTTCATTGTTGTAATTTCGAGCTGCCAGGATAGGAAACATCTGCTCATAGTAGCGATTTGGAAATCGTGCAGTGTCCTTTGATGGGAAGGCTCTTTCCTTTTCATCAATCTTTATAATCCTTTTAATTCTTTTTGTTAAGGGCTTGATTGCAGTTGAAGAAGGTTCTGCCACTAATGTTCTTTTTGTTCCTTTTCTTACTATGGATTTAGAGGTAGCTTTCTCTTTGCCTTTCTTGGTGGCCATTCTGAAAGGGAACGAAGAAAGTCATTAGCATACAAGGGTTATAGCAAGGAAAAGAATAGGAAGGGTGGTAATCAATGCATATGTATGGATAATGATGTGAACACATGGTCATGACTACATGTGGCAAATCAACAATGGAAATATAGCAAGTGCATAGGAGGAAAATTGAATGCAAGGTGTTTATTGGCATGCTGATAAAGGGCACGAGTAGCATAGATCAAGCATTCAATGTCCAAATTAGATTACCAAGTCGCTCAAATTAATAAGATATTTGTAAAAACAATTATATATAAGTAATAAAATAGAAAAGGGGTTTTGTGAAAAGCAGGCATATAGAGTAGTAGATTTAAAAGAAATCTAAAAATAGTGCAAAATGCCATATGGGCGTTTTCACAAACACATAGCATGCATATTAAATAAGGTATAGAAAATACTAATTAGAACATGCAAGTGACCCCATAAAAATAAGATATAATTGTTTAAACAAATCCCAAACAATCTATAAGCAACATATAAAAATAATGACCCAAATAAAATTCCAACACCAATAGGAGGAACAGGAAAAGAAAAAGAAAACATAGTTAGGGAAAGTAGAAGAGAAAGAAAAAGAAAATATGATAAGAAAAAGAAGAATGAAAAAGTAAAGAGGGAAGAAGAGAGAAGAAAAACCTTGATAATGGTGATGGAAAAGAGGGGATGGAAGAGAGAAAGAAGGGAGGGAGAAGGAAGAGGGGAGAAGGAAATAAGATTGGGGGAAAGAAAAGATAAAGCAGGCTGGCAGATTTGAATGAGTTGGGCGACACAAACGGTGCGGACGCATGGGGCACGTGGTCACGTGGAAAGCCCTTAAGTGAGGTGACGCGGACGCGTCGGTCACGCGGACACGTGATGTGATTTGCGCTAGTGGCGCGAGGGCAGCTTTGCACTCGCACAACTCTCTGTTTAAATTGTATTTTGCCAGAAAAATTAAAGATCAACAAAAAAAATCAACAAGAACAACTTGAAGATCGAAGAGCACAAATTCGAAAATTTAAAGGGAAAATATAAAATATGTAATTGACACCAAACTTAGAATAAAACACTAAACTCACGAAAATTAAAATTTTGATCAAGAAAAATAATATTTTTGAAAAATTTTTGAAAAGGGAATAAAGGACTCAGAATTTAATGACTCTATAGCAACAAAAATAAATTATTCTTAATCTAAGCAATAAAATAAACCTTGAGTTGTTCAAACTTGAATAATCTCCGGCAACGGCAACAAAAACTTGGTGCACGAAATTTTAATCCTAATATCAAAATCAAGATTTCTTATGATTTCGTACCACTAACCAGCAAGTGCACTGGGTCGTCCAAGTAATACCTTACGTGAGTAAGGGTCGATCCTACGGAGATTATTGGTTTGAAGCAAGATATGTTTATTTTATTATTCTTAGTTAGGATATCAATTATAATTATCAGTTTGACTTATTAGAAAAATAAAAGAGTGCGAAATAATTACTTGTTGTGCAGTGATGGAGAATATGTTGGAGTTTTGGAGATGCGTTGTCTTCTAAATTCTTGTAATGTAATATTCAACTCAATAGCAAAATGTAAAGTTCCTTCCATGGAAAGCTCTATGTAGGGTGTCGCCGTTGTCAATGGCTACTTCCCATCCTCTCAGTGAAAATGATCCAAATGCTCTGTCACAGCACGACTAATCAGCTGTTCGTTATCGATCATGTCGGAATAGAATCCATTGATTCTTTTGCGTTTGTCATCACGCCCAACAATAGCGAGTTTGAAGCTCATCACAGTCATCCAATCCCAGAATCCTACTCGGAATACCACAGACAAGGTTTAGACTTTCTGGATTCTCATGAATGCCACCATCAATCTGGCTTATACCACAAAGATTCTGGTTAAGGAATCTAAGAGATACTTATTCAATCTGATGTAGAACGGAGGTGGTTGTCAGGCACACATTCATGGATTGAGGAAGGTGATGAGTGTCACGGATCACCACCTTCTCCATAATTAAGCGCGAATGAACATCTTAGATAGGAACACGCATGTTTGAATGGAAAAACATAAACAATTGCATTAATTCATCGAGACGCTGCAGAGCTCCTCACCCCCAACAATGGAGTTTAGAGACTCATGCTGTCAAAGAGTATATAATTCAGATCTAAAAATATCATGAGGTACCAAATAAGTCTCTAAAAGTTGTTTAAATACTAAACTAGTAACCTAGGTTTACAGAGAATGAGTAAACTAAGATAATTGGTGCAGAGATCCACTTCTGGGGCCCACTTGGTGTGTGCTGGGGCTGAGACTTAAGCCTCTCACGTGCTTGGGCTGTTTCTGGATTTGAACGCCAGGTTGTAATGTGTTTTGGGCGTTGAACTCCAACTTGTAACCTATTTCTGGCGCTGGATGCCAGACTGCAACATGGAACTGGAGTTGAATGCCAGTTTACGTCATCTATCTTCGTACAAAGTATGAACTATTATATATTTCTGGAAAGCCCTGGATGTCTACTTTCCATCCCAATTGAGAGCATGTCAATTAGACTCCTGTAGCTCCAAAAAATCCATTCCGAGTGCATAGAGTTCAGGATCCAACAGCATCAGCAGTCCTTTTTACGCCTAACTCAGATTTTTGCTCAGCTCCCTCAATTTCAGCCAGAAAATACCTGAAATCACAGAAAAACACACAAACTCATAGTAAAGTACAGAAATATGATTTTTGCTTAAAAACTAATAAAATTCTATAAAAAACTAATAAAAACATGTTAAAATCTATATGAAATTACCCCCAAAAAGCATATAAAATATCCGCTCATCACTCAACCAAACTTAAACTGTTGCTTGTCCTCAAGCAACTAGATAAATAAAAGAGGATAAAAAGAAATAATGAAGCAATAATATCTCAGAGTTTTAAGTGAAGCTCAGATTCTAATTAGATGAGCGGGGCTAATAGCTTTTTGCTTCCAAACAGTTTTGGCATCTCACTTTATCCTTTGAAATTCAGAATGATTGGCATCCATAGGAACTTAGAATTCAGATAGTATTATTGATTCTCCTAGTTTAGTATGTTGATTCTTGAACACAGCTACTTTATGAGTCTTGGCCATGGCCCTAAGCACATGCATGCCACAAGCACATGGTTAGGGACAGCTTGATTTAGCCGCTTAAGCCTGGATTTATTTCCTTGGGACCTCCTATCCATTGATGCTCAAAGCCTTGGATCCTTTTCACCCTTGCCTTTTAGTTTAAAGGGCTATTGGCTTTTTCTGCTTGCCTTTTTTTGCAAAATTTTTTTTTTCACTACCTTTTCTTGCTTCAGGAATCAATTTCATGATTTTTCAGATCAGCAATAATATTTCTCTTGTTCATCATTCTTTCAGGAGCCAACAATTTTAACATTCATGAAATTCAATATAAAAAATATGCACTGTTCAAGCATTCATTCAGAAGACAAAAAGTATTGCCACCACATATAAATAATTAGAATTTTCCTTATTAAGAACTCGAAATTAAATTGCCTCTTTATTCTAAAAATCTACTATTTTATTCATGTTTGATGATGATGAGAAAAATAATTTATAGCTTAATTGGAAATAAAATCAAAATAGAGATACTAATTACTACTACTAATATATAACTTCTAAGGTAAATTCCTAATAAGAACAGTTATCATAGAGTTAAGGCAGAGATTAGGACTCAACAACCTTTATTTTGGGAAGTAGATGCTCCTCTAGTATGTGGGGTGCTTAGTCCTTCAAAAGATAATTTCTGACGCTTCAGTTCCTTCAAGTCACATCCTTGCTTTTCCTGTTCCCTTAGGTGCCATGATCTTCATGAGTTTTAGCTCAGTGATCATGGTGAATCACACCAAACATAGAGGTTTACTTGTCCTCAAGCAAAAGAAAGGAAATGAGAGGAATAGTAGGAGAGGCAAATTTTAAATTCAAAAGATATGATGAGTTGAAAAAGATATGAGAAGAATTTAAAAAGATTTGAAAAGAATTAAAAAAGATAGATGAGTTTTGAAAAAGGTTTGAAAAGAAATTAAAGAAAAATCAAGAAATATGTTTCGGATAAAAAAATTTTTGAAATTGAAGTTGAAAGATGAGAGTTTGTAACATGTTTATGCAATAAATCATGAATTGAAACGTGAAAATTGGAAAAAATTTGAATTGAAAACGAAATTACCTCCTCCCTACAATCCTGGCGTTAAACGCCCAAACGCTGCATGTTTTGGGCGTTTAACGCCCAATTGCTGCTTCTCCTGGGCGTTCAACAACCAGCTGTTGCTTCTTTCTGGCGTTGAACGCCAGGAAGTCCTTTGTCACTAGGCATTTTTCTAAACGCCCAGGATGCTGTAATTCTGGCATTAAACGCCCAGAAGGAGCTTCTTTCTGGCGTTCAACACCTAGATGGCTATCCTTACTGGCATTAAACGCCCAGTGGATGCTTCTTTTAGGCATTCAACGCCCAAAATATTTCTTACTGGCTTTTTCACGCCAGTGAGCCTCCAAATTTTTTTGTAACTCTGTGAATTCAATCAATTGCTATTTTACCTTGAAGATACTTGACATATACCTGTAAAAATCAATTAATTAACTAATAAACTTTGTAAATGGCTGGGTTGCCTCCCAGCAAGCGCTTCTTTATTGTCTTTAGCTGGACTATTACTGAGCTTTAATCAAGCCTCAGTTTTGAGCACTCTTGCTCAAAATTACCTTCAAGATAATGTTTGACTCTCTGTCCATTAACAATGAACTTTTTATTAGAATCATTATCCTGAAGCTCTACATATCCATATGGTGACACGCTTGTAATCACATATGGTCCTCTCCACTGGGATTTTAATTTTTCGGGGAATAATCTGAGCCTAGAATTAAATAGCAGAACTTTCTGCCCTGGCTCAAAGACTCTGGATGACAATTTCTTATCATGCCATCTTTTTGCTTTCTCTTTGTAAATTTTTGCATTCTCGAAAGCATTGAGTCTAAATTCTTCTAACTCATTTAACTGGAGCAATCGTTTTTCTCCAGCTAACTTGGCATCAAGGTTCAGGAATCTGGTTGCCAGTAGGCCTTATGTTCCAGTTCCACTGGCAAGTGACATGCCTTTCCATACACAAGCTGGTATGGAGAGGTCCCTATAGGGGTCTTGAATGCTGTTCTGTATGCCCACAGAGCATCATCCAAGCTTCTTGCCCAATCCCTTCTACGATTAATTACAGTCCGTTCCAAGATTCTTTTGAGTTCTCTATTTGAGACTTCAGCTTGCCCATTTGTCTGTGGGTGATATGGAGTGGCCACCATGTGGCTAACTCCATAACGAACCAAAGCAGAGTAAAGTTGTTTATTGCAGAAATGAGTGCCCCCATCACTGATTAGTACTCTAGGGGTGCCAAATCTGCTGAAGATGTGTTTCTGGAGGAATTTTAACAATGTCTTAGTGTCATTAGTGGGTGTAGCAATAGCTTCCACCCATTTGGATACATAATCCACTGCCACCAGAATATAAGTGTTTGAGTATGATGGTGGGAAAGGCCCCATAAAGTCAATACCCCATACATTAAAAAACTCATTCTCCAAGATTCCTTGTTGAGGCATGGCATAATTGTGAGGCAAATTACCAGATCTTTGGCAACTGTCACAATTAAATACAAACACTCGGGAATCTTTATAGAGAGTAGGCCAGTAGAAGCCACATTGGAGGACTCTTGTGGCTGTTCGCTCACTTCCAAAATGTCCTCCATATTGTGATCCATGGCAAAGCCATAGGATCTTCTGTGCTTCTTCTTTAGGCACACATCTACGGATTACTCCGACTGCACATCTTTTGAATCGAATCCATTGATTCTTTTGCATTTGTCATCATGCCCAACACTCGCGAGTTTAAAGCTCGTCATAGTCATCCAATCACAGAATCCAACTCCGAATACCACAGACAAGGTTTAGACTTTCCGGATTCTCATGAATTCCGCCATCAATCTGGCTTATACCACGAAGATTCTGGTTAAGGAATCTAAGAGATACTCATTCAATCTGATGTAGAACGGAGGTGGTTGTCAGGCACACATTCATGGATTGAGAAAGGTAATGAGTGTCACGGGTCACCACCTTCTCCATAATTAAGCGCGAATGAACATCTTAGATAGGAACACGCATGTTTGAATGGAAAAACATAAACAATTGCATTAATTCATCGAGATGTTGCAGAGCTCCTTACCCCCAACAATGGAGTTTAGAGACTCATGCTGTCAAAGAGTATATAATTCAGATCTAAAAATGTCATGAGGTAACAAATAAGTCTCTAAAAGTTGTTTAAATACTAAACTAGTAACCTAGGTTTACAGAGAATGAGTAAACTAAGATAATTGGTGCAGAGATCCACTTATAGGGCCCACTTGGTGTGTGCTGGGGCTGAGACTTAACCTCTCACGTGCTTGGGCTGTTTCTGGAGTTGAACGTCAGGTTGTAACGTGTTTTGGGCGTTGAACTTCAACTTGTAACCTGTTTCTGGCGCTGGATGCCAGACTGCAACATGGAACTGGCGTTGAATGCCAGTTTATGTTGTCTATCTTCGTGCAAAGTATGGACTATTACATATTGCTGGAAAGCCCTGGATGTCTACTTTCCAACCCAATTAAGAGTGCGTCAATTGGACTCCTGTAGCTCCAAAAAATCCATTCCGAGTGCAGAGAGTTCAGGATCCAACAGCATCAGCAGTCCTTTTTAAGCCTAACTCAGATTTTTGCTCAGCTCCCTCAATTTCAGCTAGAAAATACCTGAAATCACAGAAAAACACACAAACTCATAGTAAAGTCCAGAAATATGATTTTTGCTTAAAAACTAATAAAATTCTATAAAAAACTAATAAAAACATGTTAAAATCTATATGAAATTACCCCCCAAAAAGCGTATAAAATATCCGCTCATCACTCACCCATTCACTGTCTGAGATGGGGTAGATAATATCTGTCTGTAATAGTCTGGTCACTTCCTTCTTGACAACCTCTAAGATAGTGGGGTTCAGTCTTCTTTAGGGTTGACGAACGGGTCTTGCTCTTTCTTCTAAAAATATTCTGTGCTCACAAACTTGAGGGTCGATGCCTACTATGTTTGCCAAACTCCACCCAATTGCTTTCTTGTGCCTCCTCAGCACACTAAGTAATTGCTCTTCCTGTTGAGAAGTGAGGTCCCGTGCAATGATAACTGGAAACTTCTACTTGTCCTCGAGGTAAGCATATTTGAGGTGTGGAGGGAGGGGTTTCAACTCTAACTTCTGTTCATGGTCACGCTCTGGATTGTCTGGAGCTGGTGGTAGTGGTAGATTACTTTCATTGTCCTCAAAATTCCCCACACTTGGACCTTGTCCTATGTACTTCTTTTCAAACTCCTCCTGGTGAACTTCAGCTATGGTCTCATCTATGATGTCACACTGGAAGATAGAATGATCTTCTGGAGGATGCTTCATAACTCTATTCAGATTGAAGCTTACTACTCGGCCGTCTATTTCAAAAGAGTATGTTCTTGCAAAAGCATCTAATTTGAACTTTGAGGTCTTCAAGAAAGGTCTTCCGAGTAGGATTGATGATGGTTTCTCTGAGTCATTTTGGGGCATCTCCAGGATGTAAAAATCAATGGGAAAAGTGAGACCTTTAGTGCCCACTAATACATTTTCAGCAACTCCAGCCACTGTAATAATACTTTTATCTGCTAACACAAAACGAGCTGCCGACCTTTTTAAGGGAGGAAGCCTCAAAATATCATATACAGATAAAGGCATTATACTAACACATGCTCCTAAATCACACATGCAGTCAGAAAATATCACACCTCCAATGGTACAGTTAACCATGCATAGACCTGGGTCACTACATTTTTCAGGTAAATTTCCTATTAAAGCAGATATAGAACTACCTAAAGGAATAGTTTATAATTCATTAATTTTGTCTTTATGTATGCAAAATCCTTTAGAAAATTTGCGTATTTAGGTACCTGTTGAATAACATCAAAAAGGGAAACAGTTACCTCAACCTTTTTGAATATTTCTACCATTTTGGGATCAGGTTCCAACTACTTTCTGGGCTTCCTTGCAAGTTGTGGAAATGGAATAGGAATGGCATTTTCTACAGTGTCTGCGTCCCTTGGTACTTCTTTCTGTGATCTAGCGTCTTCTTCCTAAGCCATGTCCTGTATATCCTGTTCTTCCTCAACATCTTCTATTTCCACTACCTCTTCAGCTGAGGCATGTTCAGGTAGGTTTGGCTCTTCCTGATTCCTCTCTTGCAATGTGGTTCCAGACCTTAGGGTGATGGCATTAATTCCACCCTTTGGATTGGATAATGGTTGAGAGGGGAGTCCACCAGAGCTTGAGGACTGGTTGTTGGAGCTGTTCAATGATCCAATCTGTGAGACAAGGGCTTGTAAAGTAAAATTCAGACCATTCAGAGTAGAAGTGAGGTTGTTTTCCATGGCCTATTATCTTCGATCAATAGATTGTAGTAACTCATCATTAAGAGATGAAGAGGGATAAGTGATCTGAGAGGTCTGCTGAGATGCTTGAGGCTGTCTTAAATGAGGTGTTCTGTAGGCCTGATTCTGATTCTGCTGCCTGAAGTTGTTATTGTTATTCCACCTCTGATTTTCATTGTTATCTCTGCCTCCTCTGTTATGATTGTCCCTCCAACCCTGGTTAGAATTATCTCTCCAGCCTTGGTTAGAGTTATCCTGCCATCCATGGTTATAGCTGCCACCTTGATTGTACCCTTGATTGGGGCGGTCATAGAAGTTATGAATGGCTGCTACAGTGTGGTCTTCCGGTTGGAGTTGCAGACACTCATCTGTGTAATGACTGTAATTTGCACAGATTCCACATACTCTTTGTGGAACCAACTGCTGGCTGTGCTGTGGTGGAGAAGACTGAACTTGCTGAGGCTATTATTGACTTAGCTGCATCTGCTTCAACAAGTTAGTCATTTCACATAAGCTCTGAGCTATAGCAGCAGTCTCTTTGCTAGTGGATACTTCTGCAACAGCTCTTGACCGACTTTTTTTCTGCCTGTGATTCCTAGTAGATTCGGCTAAGTCGCTGATCAATTGCCATGCTTCTTCCGTAGTCTTGTACTTTTTCATAGACCCATTGCTAGCACCTTCCAATGTGGTCCTATATTGAGATTTCATGCCCTGTGTAAAGTAGCCTAGTAACACTATCTTGTCAATCATATGGTGTGGACATGCTTCTAGAAGATTATTGAAGCATTCCAAGTATTCATAGAGAGTTTCAGATTCATCCTGAACGATCATGGACATGTGTTTCCTCAGTTTATTGACAACCTCAGCTGGAAAGAATTTCTCCAAAAATTCTCTTCTAAGCGTATTCCAGTTGGAAACAGTCGTTCCGGGTTGAGTGTAGTACCACTCTCTTGCCTTTCCTTCAAGAGAGAATGGGAAGGCTTTTAACAGAATGGAGATTTCATCAATGCCATCACGCTTAATAGTAGAACAGGCAGTCTGAAAATCCCTAAGGTGCTTGATGGGTCTTGAGCAGGTAAGCCATGAAACTTGGGCATCAAGTTGAGTAGTGAAGACTTTATTTCAAAATCCACACCCACTGCTGGGTGGTGTGCCTGGAATGATTGTGGTGTAAAATCAGGGGCTTCTTCCTCCTGGATAGTGACTCTTGTAGGTGCTGCCATGTCACCTGTACGTAAATCAACTAGATTAGTAGAGAGGGAGCTTGTTTCTTCCTTAGACGACGTTTTAGGTTTGTTCTTTCAATCTCAGGGTTAAATACTAGCAAGCTTGGATCAGGAAGTGAACGCATCATTTAACGAAAGAAACGTGCAGCTCATAGTAACAAAATAAAAAGAAAAAAAATTGCAATTAAATAAATGCCAATCAATAAATTAGCAAACTGTTGCAACTCCCCAGCAACGGCGCCAAAAATTGACGTGGCGGAGATTGGCGAGTTAAGAAATTATTAACAGAAATACGTTGCAAGTACAGTCCTTAACCAGCCGAAAATCTGCTTATCAATTTAGAAGGGTTGTCACAATATTGAAATTAAAATACTAGGAGTATGAATCCCAAGTCGTCTCCCAACGAGTTGCAGAGAGATGTGCTATTTTATCAATCAGGTGTTTTCAAAAATGGTTGAGTTGATAAACAGGAAATTAATTTAGAGAATTTAATTAATTTTAAATAAAAGCCTTGACTGGGAGTAGATTAATTGGAAGCCCTATTCTTGTTGAAGTACTCTCAAGATTAATTAATAATGGAAGTTGCTCTGCTTAGTTATCCCTTACCGGGTAAAAGAAAGTCAAGCAAGTTGGAAAGCTGTTTCTAGTCACAAGTTCTAATCCTCTCCCATGGTAGGGTCCATTGTCAATGATTAGAGGTTGATCCAACAATAAACCCAATTATAATTTCTCTCTTGAGTAATTCAACTCAAGGTTTCCTTTCAATCATCTCCCAATCAAGTTATGGAACTACTCACTCATCATAATTATAAACTTCACAGAATCAATGGAGAAAATAAAAGAAGACATAATAAATAATAATGAAGGGGATTAATTGAAAATAAAAATAGTCTATATTAATAACTTGTGAAAATAATCCAATGTCAATTCTGGGGGGATTAAGAATATGGAAGAATAAATGGAAAGTAAATAACAGAATATAATGACTACTACCGGAGGTAGACTCTTCTCAAAAGCTAAAGCCAAATCTTCAAAATCCTAATTATGAATATTTAAGTGAGTAAACCTAGGGGAGGAGTAAATTCAGATCTAAAAACTAAAAATTATGCGGAATGAATGTTCTTCTCTGTCTCTGCATGTTCTCTGGCTCTAATCTGTGTTTTTGGGCCAAAAACCGGGTTAAAATCCGGCCCAGAAACCCTGCCAGTAACTTCTGAAATTCTGCAGATCGTGCACGTCACGCGGCCGCGTCGTCCACGCGTTCGTGTCACTCGACATTTCTCGTACCACGCATGCACGTCGTCCATGCATTCGCGTCATTCATGCCACTTCCAATCCATGCGGTTGCGTCAGGCACGCGAGCGCGTCACTGTCGTTTCTTCCATTTCGCGCGGTCGCGTCAGCCATGCGACCGCGTGACTTCTCGTTGGTTATCTCCTCAATTCTTTGTGTTCCTTCCATTTTTGCATGCTTCCTTTCCATCCTTTATGCCATTCCTGCCCTGTAATTCCTAAAATCACTTAACACACATGTCAAGACATCTAATGGTAATAAGAGAGGATTAAATAAAAGAAAATAAAAGCCAAAGAAGCATGTTTTCAATCATAGAGTATTTTTAGGAAGGAGTTGTAGTTACATGCAAATCATATGAATAAATGGGCAAAGACTTGATAAAACCACACAATTAAACACAATATGAATCATAAAATAGTGGTTTATCACCGGCCCTCTTATGATAGGAGCTTGTGTCAATGCCACTTTAAGCTTGTCGAAAGCTTCTATGCACTCCTTGCTTATATCAAACTCAATGTCCTTTTGCAATAGTCGAGATAGAGGCAATGCTACCTTGCTAAAGTCCTTGATAAATCTCCAGTAAAATCCTGCACGTCCAAGGAACGAACGGACTTCCCTCTCGGAGGAGGGGTAAGGCAAGCTAGAGATAACATTGATTTTTGCCAGATCTACGAAAATACCTTCTTTGAAAACAATATGTCCTAAAACAATGCCTTGCCTAACCATGAAATGGCACTTTTAAAAATTTAAGACAAGGTTTGATTTAGTGCATCTTTCCAAAACTTTTTCAAGATTATCCAACTAATGATCAAAAGAATCACCATACACACTAAAATCATCCATGAAAACTTCCATGCATTGCTCTAGAAAATCCACAAATATGCTCATTATGCACCTTTAGAAAGTTGCTAGTGCATTGCATAAGCCGAATGGCATGCGCTTATAGGCATAGGTTCCAAGGGGGCAAGTAAATGTTGTTTTTTCTTGGTCTTCTAGAACAATGTGTATTTGAAAGTACCCCGAATAACCATCTAGAAAACAATAATGAGATTTACCGGCTAATCGATCAAGCATTTGGTCGATGAACGGTAGTGGGAAATGATCTTTTCTAATGGCCGTATTCAACCTTCGGTAGTCGATGCACACCCTCCAAGAGTTTTGCACCCTTGTTGCTATAAGCTCCCCGCTCTCATTCTTGATTGTGGTCACCCCGAATTTC
Organism: Arachis duranensis; assembly: GCF_000817695.3. Taxonomy (NCBI): domain Eukaryota; kingdom Viridiplantae; phylum Streptophyta; class Magnoliopsida; order Fabales; family Fabaceae; genus Arachis; species Arachis duranensis. The sequence continues at coordinate 30,863,213 of NC_029773.3, read as the reverse complement.
TTTGGCACTACTTGGACCGGGCTCACCCATTCACTATCCGAAATGGGGTAGATGATGTCCGCTTCTAGTAGCTGGGTGACCTCTTTTTTCACAACCTCTAGAATGGTAGGGTTGAGTCGTCTTTGAGGTTGTCGAACGGGTCTAGTTCCTTCTTCGAGGAATATTCGGTACTCGCATACTTGGGGGCTTATTCCCACTAGATCCGCCAAGCTCCACACTATGGCCCTTTTGTTCTTCCTCAAGATACATAGCAACTTTTTTCTTGTTAAGGATTTAGTTCCCTTACAATAATCACGGGAAACTTGTGGGCTTCATCAAGATATGAGTACTTTAGGTGGGGTGGTAGTGGCTTTAATTCTACCTTTTGGTCTTGACTTGAGGTTTGAACTTCCGGATGATCCGGATGGGGTAATGCGTTCGCTTCACTTGGATTTTCACTTGTGTCTTCAATCATATGCTTCTCATCTAACTTTGCAAGATGCACTTCGGCCACAATGTTGTCAATTGGGTCACACTGGAATAGAGAATGATTCTCCGGTGGGTGTTTCATTGCTCCTTCTAGGCTAAAACTCACGACTCTCCCATCTATTTCAAACGAATAGGTTCCCGAGTAGGCATCTAACTTGAATCTAGAGGTCCTCAAAAATGGTCTCCCAAGTAGGATAGATGATGCCCTCTCGGACTTGCTTCATGGCATCTCAAGAACGTAAAAATCAATCGGGAACACCAACCCTTTTATATTCACCAATACATCTTCCGCAACACCCGTCACGGTTATTATGCTCTTGTCCGCCAAAACAAATCTTGCCGTTGACCTCTTCAATGGTGGTAGCCTCAATATACGGTAGACGGAAAGAGGTATAATGCTAACGCATGCACCGAGATCACACATACAATCTAGAAATTGAACCCCATCTACGGTGCAAGTGACCATGCACGGTCCCAGATCATCACACTTCTCGGATAATGCTCCCATTAAAGCGGAAATAGAACTCCCCAATGGAATAGTTTCTAACTCAAGAATTCTATCCTTGTTCATGCATAAATCCTTAAGGAATTTTGCATATTTAGGTACTTGATGGATAGCATCAAAGAGGGGGATGGTTACCTCAACTTTCTTGAACATCTTTACCATTTTGGGGTCAAGTTCCATACGCTTCCTAGCTTTCTTTGCAACTGTAGGAAATGCGATTGGTTGAGCAATTTCTTCTTCCACAGCTCCTTTATTCTTGGGGACCTCACTTGTTGGTTGAGTCTCTTCATCTTCAACTATGACTTGTGCCTCCTCCTCCTCCTCTTCTATTTCTTCTATCTCGATTCCCTCCTCCTCTTGAGTGATTATGATCGGACTTTGGTTCTTTACCTTCTTCTCTTTCAATTGAGTTTTGGATCTCAAGGTAATGGCGTTAATGCCACCTTTGGGATTGGGTTGAGGTTGAGAGGGAATGGCACTAGAATTTGGGGCTTGAGGAGCTGAATTAGAGGGTGGGTCCATGCGTGCAAGAAGAGCTTGTAGAGTAGATGTAAGACCGATGAGGCCGGAAGCAAGTATGGTTTGAAGCTCTTTTTGGCCTTGGAGAATAGTCCGGAGTGTATCATCTTGACTGGGAGAAGTGGAAGGGTATGTGATTTAAGGGGCTTGTGATTGATTGGGTTGAGGTGGTGGTCATTGATGTGGTGGTTGATAGGTTTGGTAGTTTCTTCCTTGGCTTTGTTGGGTGTATGGTTGGCTTTGGGAGTATGGTCGGTTTTGTGAGTTGTTGTTGTTCCATCTTTGATTGTCTCCATTGTTGTTGTTGTCCCTACCTCCTTGTTGGTAATTATCCCTCCATTGGTTGGAGTTGTCCCTCCAATTTTGATTAGAATTACCACCCCCTTGATTGTAGTTTCCTCCTTGTTGAGGGTACCCTTGGTTGAAATTGCCGTCTTGTTGGTAGTATCCTTGATTCGGGCAGTCATAAAAGTTGTGGGTAGCCGCCAAGGTGTTGTCTTCTTGAAGACTTGGGCACTCATCCGTGTAGTGAGAATAGCAAGAACAAATGCCACACACTTTTTGGGGGACCAATTGTTGACTATATTGTTGAAGAGGTGGTGGAGGGTGTTGTTGATGAGGTTGTTGTTGACCCAATTGGAGTTGCTTTAGGATGTTTGTCATCTCGCCCAAGGATTTGGCAGGAGCAGTGGCCTCGCTACTAGAGGATACTTCATTCACGGTCTTTGGGCGGTCGACTCTCCGTCTAGCATGTTGGTTGGACTCGGCCAAGTCGCCAATGAGTTGCCATGCTTCCTCCGCCGTCTTATATTTAGACAAAGAACTATTGCTAGAGGAATCCAAAAGAGTCCTATCTTGTTCTCGCATCCCTTGGCATATGTAGCCGAGCAACACTTGAGTGTCAATCATGTGGTTGGGGCATGCGTCAAGAAGTTTGTGAAATTGCTCCCAATACTCGCATAGGGGTTGATGACAAGTCATCATATACCCATTTTTCAAGCTAATTTCACTTGTTTTATTAGTCTTTATACACTTTCTTGTATCATAAGTAAGTGATTTGGAGTGAAAATGCATAACTTCTTTAAATCAAACAATCACCATGAAATTGATGTTAACTCATGAGGTTTAAGCTAATTTTAATTGAATTTTAATTGATTTATAAGCCTTATGAATTTAGTGATACTTGGAGTGGTTGTTTTGGTTTATTTTAGGTGAAGAAAAGAATAAAAGAGAAAAGCGTGGCCTAAGAAAGCGTGACCCAAGGAGAAGGAAGCGTGGTCAAAGGAAGGAAAAGTGTGTCGCATGCAATGGGGGAGGCAAGCATTGCCCTCCACAAGGGCACACTGCCCTCTAGGAGGGCAACATAAGGGAACAAGGCATAAAAGGCAACTCTGCCCTATACCTCTTTTTTCTTCCTTCTTTCACTTGGTGAACCAACATGTGAGTCTCTTTGCTTTATTCTTTCTCCCACCTGAAATCCCCCGATCGGGAGAGGAAGCGCCCTATTTACCTCTACTCTACTCAGACGGCTCGGGGACTGTGAATGAAGTACTACAAGATGAACGATTACCACTAACAGTAAGAAAGGAACGTGCCCACTACAAGGGCAGAGCACAAATTTGTGCCTTGGAATCAAGAAGAAGAAAATGTTGCCCTGCCCTCCACAAGGGCAGTATCGGGCTCACCAAGGAAGAAAATCAAAGGAAAAATGCCTATAATGCTTGCCACAAGAGTTGAACACGGGACCATGAGGAAGCAAGGAACTAGGCCCCATTATGGTGCCAAGAAAGCCAAGGAAATTGAATAGCGTGTGTTTCTGCCAGGATTCGAACTCGGGACTTCAGTTTGGAAACACTGCCCTGCCCTCCGCGAGGGCAGGGCAGCATTTTGTTGTGGCATGAATCTGGCACACCAAGGCTCAATTCTGGCGCACCACGGCATGATTCTGGCAGCACCAACACGCACCATCACAATTCTGGCGCACCAACTTTTTCTGCCCTGCCCTCCGCGAGGGCAGGGCAGCGTTCTGCGCACCAAGGCACGATCCTGGTAGCACCAGCGCGCACCACAGCTCGATTCTGGCAGCACCAACGCGCACCACATCACAATTTCTGGCGCACCAATTTTTTCTGCCCTGCCCTCCGCGAGGGCAGGGCAGCATCCTGCGCACCAGCCCGCACCAAGCCGCACCACACATCAATTTTCTGCCCTGCCTTCCACAAGGGCAGGGCAGCCTCCTAGAGGCTATTATTTTGGGCCAAAAATTTAATTAAAATTCCAATTTAATTCATTTCTTCACCGAATCAAAAGCCCATCCAAATCCCAAAATCCAAGAATAGAAAGTGTATAAATAGGAGCTAGTTTGATGTAATTAGGAACCTTTTGCTTTGCTTTTGAATTTGGCACTTTCTTTGAGCTTTGAATTTTATTTTTGCACTTTGGAACTTCTCTTGGTGTCTTCACTGAGATTTCAGAGAATTAGGGAGGAGAATTGATCTCTCTTCTTCCTCGTTCTTGCTTGGGCACTTTTAAATTTTCTTGTTTTGAGTCTTGGGGGTTAAGAATTGAGGATATTCTGTCTCAATCTCCACTCAAGAACTCTTTAGTTCCTTTTCTGCATAATTGAATCCATTTAAATTCTCTTTACTGCTTCGTCTTCAATTCCTTGTCAATTGCTTTGTGAACTTGGATCTGGGAAGGCAAATTGAGATCTAGACTTTGCTTTCTAGTCTCTTGAGACCTGAGATCCCATTTTCCTTGTTGGTTCTTCTGTGAACCCTACTGCACTTTACTTTCAAGTTCTGTTTGAGTTCTAATTGTTTCTAATTCAATTTCTGCTTTATTAACTGTGGCAATTCAATTTCTCTTTGTTTAGCTTCTGCAATCCCAGTCCTCAAATCCCTTTTATATTCAAGCAGTTTACATTCCTTGCCATTTAAGTTACTGCAATTTACATTTCTTGCACTTTAAGTTTCAGTCATTTACTTTCTTGTTCTTTAAGTTTCTGCAATTTTACTTTCCTGTTCTCCAATTTACTGCACTTTTCCCTTCTCCCTTTACATTTACTGTCATTTACTTCTTGTTAAACACAAATCACTCAACCAAAACTTGATTCGCTTGACTAAATCAACCACTAAACTAAAATTGCTCAATCCTTCAATCCCTGTGGGATCGACCTCACTCATGTGAGTTATTATTACTTGATGCGACCCGGTACACTTGCCGGTGAGTTTTGTGTTGGATCGCTTTCCACACATCAAGTTTTTGGCGCCGTTGCCGGGGATTGAAATAGATTGACAATGATTAAGTGAAGTGGAGGTCTAGATCAAGCACTTTTTCTTTTCTGTTATTCTAATTTTGACTAACACACTAACTGTTTGAATTTTTGCTTAAACTAACTAAAACTTCATTCTAGCTATAGATTGAAGTTTCATTGGTTTTCTGGATCTGTGTGTTTATTGTTGTGTGTTTGTATGACAGGTACAGGAAGATCTTCCCCTATCATCTCTGAAATAGATCAAAGAACTCTTCGGAGAATAAAAAGAGCCGAAAGAGGGAAGAACATTGTTGGAGAAGGGTGAAAACCAATGGTGTGCCTCCTGATAGCTACAAGTTGTTGCTCTTTCCATTTTCTCTCAGAGATAAAGCCACTCAATGGCTAGAGACTTTTCCAAAAGAAAGCATCAACACTTGGGATGACTTAGTGAGCAAATTCCTTGCCAAATTTTATCCTCCTCAAAGAATCCTAATATTGAAGACTGAGGTGCAGACATTCACTCAAATGGAGGCTGAAAACTTATATGAAGCATGGGAAAGATATAAGGCACTATTGAGGAAATGTCCACCAGAGATGTTCACTGAGTGGGATAAGTTGCAGAACTTCTATGAGGGACTCACTCTTAAGGCTCAAGAAGCACTTGATCACTCAGCTGGAGGCTCCTTGCAACTCATGAAGACCACAAAGGAAGCTCAAAACCTCATTGATATGGTGGCCAACAACCAATATTTCTTTGCTCATCAAAGACAACGCCAACCATCACAGAGAAGAGGAGTAATGGAGTTGGAAGGAGTGGACTCAATTCTAGCTCAAAACAAGATAATGCAGCAGCAGATTCAACAACAGTTTGAACAAATGGCCAAAAGAATTGATGGCTTGCAAGTTGCATCAGTGAGTGCCACAAGCCAACCACCAACTACTTGGGTGCAAAGTGAAGAAACTCAAGAGGAGCAACAGCAAGAGCAAGTCCAATACATGCACAACCAAAATCCTGGAACAAATGAAGTCTATGGTGATACTTACAATCCATCTTGGAAGAACCATTCCAACCTCAGGTGGGGAGACAACCATAATCAAAACCAACAACCATGGCAAAGGAACACAAGTCAGAATAATTGGAAAAGCACAAACCACAACCCCCAGCCAAACACTAACCAAAATACATACAGAAAACCACAAAATAACTACCCCAACTCTAACCATTATCCACCCAATAACCACCCAACAAATCAAAACACCTATCATCATCCATCAACACCCCAAAACCAACCAACTTCACAAGAATCACAGAGGATCACTAATCTAGAGCTGCTCATGGATTTCACAAGAATCCCAGAGGATCACAAATCTAGAAATGCTCATGGAGAAAATGATGAAGAACCAAGAATTGACAACAAAGAACCAAGAAGCTTCCATGAAGAACTTAGAAAGGCAAATTGGGCAAATCTCCAAACAAATTTCTGTTGAAAAACCATCAAGTTCACTGCCAAGTGACACCATTCCCAACCCAAAGGAAGAATGCAAGGTCGTGCAACTAAGAAGTGGAAAAGTGTTAGTGGATGGTACCCAAGGAGCAACCAAGACCAATGACAATGAGCTAACAAAGAATGATGAAGCCATCAATAAGGACATGATAAGCAAGAATGTCCCAGAAAAACTCACAGAGGAAGACAACAAACCACAGAATCTAAAGAAAGGAAAGCAGATCATTGAAGAAGCAAATCCAAAACAACATCAAGTGGAGAAGAGCTCAACACCACTACTACCGTATCCACAAAGATTTCACAAAGAGACAAAGGATCAGCATTTCCACAAATTTCTTGAGACTTTCAAGAAGCTGAAAATCAACATACCTTTGGCCGAGGCTTTGGAGCAAATGCCTCTGTATGCCAAGTTCTTGAAAGAGCTCATCAACAAGAAAAGAAGTTAGAATGAAAAGGAAACTGTAATGCTTAGTGAAGAATGCAGTGCACTCATTAAAAAGGGACTCCCTCCCAAGCTTGAAGATCCTGGAGGTTTCTTCCTACCATGCACTATTGGAAATCTATTCATCAACAAGGGAATGTGTGATTTAGGAGCAAGCATAAATCTAATCCCATCTGTGATTTAGGAGCAAGCATAAATCTAATTCCATATTCCTTAGTGAAAAAACTTGGCATAGAGGAGGTGAAACCAATACAGATGTCCTTAGAGTTGGTGGACCAATCAGTGGTATATCCTAAAGGGCTGATTGAGAACCTTTTAGTTAAGGTTGACAAGTTCATTTATCCTGCGGATTTTGTGGTCCTGGATTCTTTAGAAAATGGAAATGACTCCATAATACTTGGTCGACCATTTTTAGCCACTGCTAGAGCCATTGTGGATATAGAGCAGGGAGAGTTAACCCTCAGGATGCATGAGGAGAGAATCATCTTGAAAGTCTTTCCAGAATTGCAAAGGAATGAAGAAACAAGCAGAACAAGTGATGACTTTCTTCCAAAGCAAGCAACCGACAAGGCAGTAGAACAGAAAAACAAGCAGGTACAAGGAGAAAAAGGAATTCAAAAGGAAGCAGGGGTGATAAACAAGAAGGGAGGTATCACAACCCAAGTCACTGACAAGAAAGAAAGATCAACAAGAAAGAAAAAGATGAAGAGCAAGAACAAGGCTCACAAAGGGTGGAAGAACAAGAAAATTCCAACTGAGGGATTTTCTAAAGGTGATAAGGTGCAACTAGTATATCAACAGCTGGGAACAGAAGATTATTACACTGTCAACCAAGTACTGTCTCTTGAGCATATGGAAATTGAGCATCAAGGCACACAGAGAAAGCTGACAGTGAGAGGTGACAAGTTGAGACATCACCAACATCAACCACCCTAAAGGGAGTTCAATGTCAAGCTAGTGACAATAAAAGAGCGCTTCATAGGAGGCAACCCATGATTTAAGATTTCTGTCCT
>NC_029773.3:30852203-30855448 GCF_000817695.3 Arachis duranensis | reverse complement strand
TTTTTTTTAAATGCATCAATTGTGAAGAACGGTTTGCATTGTTAAGCCGTCCCCTCAATAAAAGATAAGTTTGGCGTTCACCAACTTTTAGCATTTTTTATTTAGGGACACAATTGATCATAAAAAAAAATTCAAATAAATAATAAACAGAACAAAACAAATCTTTTATTACAAATCAATTGCCAACGATTATGTTAATGATTTAAGGCTAGCTGTCTTGATTCTTGCAGGAGAAAAGGATTGAGACAAAAGCAAGGAGGGGCCACGGCTAGGAGAAGCAATGTGAGGATGGTCACATGTGCCTAGAAGAATGCGCTCATAGGGAAGCAGAATTTGTATGCATGCATGCATCATTGAACGCCTAAATGCATGCAGCCAATGGGAGGAGGATCCTCGTCAAGCCTCAACAATGCATGCAGACCGTCCATTCCATGAATCCTTTAGATGAACGACTCAATCTCAACCCTTCATGAGCACTAACGAGTTCCTTCTCCATTCATTGTGGTTTTATTGGAAAGCTTGAAGAATCTGCCTATTAATAGCCGTAGCACTAAACGGTTTACACACTCATTCAAGCTACCTTCATAGGAAAATCATAATCCTCTTTACTCCTAAAACCAACATAATTCCCTTGTCTCACAACAGAACCGAACCAAAACTCTTCCCAAACACAACACAAACTTCTTCTTTTCTCACTTCCTCTTTCTTTTCACCTCAAATTCAATGGCCTCTTTAAGTTCAAAAAGAAGGCCGGGAAAGGAACCTATGGTGGCCGAACCCCCATCATTTGATGCAAACAAATTTAGATCTCAATTCCATGAAGGGAGATATCATAGGTTCATGGAGGCAAAGAATATCATCTATGAGAAAAGCCTTGAGTTGAGGGAAGGAGAATATCCCATCATGAGGCAAATTACTAGAGAAAGAAGGTGGGAACTCTTGTGTGCTCCTCTAGTTGACATCAGTGCAGTTATGATCAGGGAATTCTATGCAAATGCTGTGAAAGAAAACAAAGATAGTGCTTCTTACACAAGTTATGTCAGAGGAGTTGAAGTGAGCTTCAGTCCAGCAGCCATCACTAGGGCTCTAAAGTTGAGAACCATAACTTATGCAGAGCCAGCACTCTTGACATACTGCATCTTGCATGGAGGTGAGATCAATATTGCACAACTCATAGCCGACAGTATTCAAGAAATGGCCGATAGCACAAGCAAAGCAAAAGGTCTTGGACATCCAAGCACCATCCAAAGGCTATGTGACAAAGCTGGAGTAATCTTTGAAGATGAGGATACAGAAAAAGTGAAGAAAGGGAAATGGATTACCAAGAAGAGCATGGAGGGAACGAATGAAGAAGAAGACCAAGAAGGGGTAGTAGCTCCTAGACAAAGGAGATCACAAAGAGAGGAAGGACGAAATCAAGCTCATGATGCCATAGACATGAGCCAGTTACAAAGATCAATTGAAGAACTATCTCAGCAACTCATGCAGGCTCAACAAGGTCAAAATCAGGGGGGCCAAGAGAAATATCTAGAGCCCCATCCTGAATTTATGGAGCAATTTTTGAAAGAAAAAGAGGAACGAGAGGCTTGGCAGCATCAAATGGAGGAAAAACAAGAGAAATGGCAGCAACAAATGATGACTCAGCAGCAAGAATTTCAAGCACAGATTCTTGAAGGGCAAAAAGAGCAATACAAAGAATTCAAAGAATCATATGTTAAGCTGTATTTTAGTCAAGCTAAAGTAGGGGAAATATAGTCACAACCTGTATCAATGGAAGAATATTCATCACACCATGGGAGAAGTTAGATATGCGCAAAGAATGGAGAATGATGAAAACATGCAAGCAAGGTTGGAGTACTTGACCCACAATTTGCCAACACTCAATCCTGAGATCAAGCCATTTGAGCAATGCCCTGAATTCTTAGCCAAGCAACAAGCAAAATCTCATCAATACACTGAGTCAACCTTTAAAAGATTGGAAGATTTTGGGCTCTCAGGACTCCTAGATTCTGTTTGGGGTAGAAGATGTCCTGGTGAAGAGATCCGAGATTATTCCAAGACAGGGAAGAGAAAGAAGAAGAAGGGAGAATCAAGCAGCAGCCACGACCATTAGAAGGTGGCAAAGTTCTTTCATATTTCCTCTTTCATGTCTCTAATAAGGAGATGCATGTCTGAAACATGATGTGCCTCCATCATTTAGTTCTTTTACTTCATGCAATTTTTGTTCTTTGTTTTTCATTTTAGTTAGTTAATAAATAGCTAGAAAAATGCTAAATCTGCACAATGCTTGTCATCCACCACTTAGCTTGAAAATTGTTTTGTTTCCCATATGCTTAAATAAAAGAGTTTGGTTTGAATTGAAAAGTAAAATATCCAATGTTGCATAAGTATGAATGGAAGTTGGTGGTGGTATATGTGTTTGATTAAATGCATGACTCATGAAATAATTGTTGCATAATATCATTCTCATTCAATTGTGAGTTAGCTTGCTGTTGTAAAGACTCTTCTCAATAATGAAAAAAAGTCCTTGGTAACAAAAACAGAAAGAAAAGGGAAGAAAAAGCCAAAATGGCAAGAAAAACAAAGAATAAAGGTTGGACACCAATAGCTTGGACCCTAGGACATATGCCTGTGATGTTCTTGTATTGAGATATGCTTGGATGAGTAAATTCTAAGGGGTATTTTAAAACCCGGTCACTTAGATCAACTGATTTGGGATGGCCAATTGAAAATCCACAATAAAGAGCAACTTAGATACAGAACATTTAGTTATCCAAAGAGATGCTGGGCATCAATGATCCTAGGAAGAATTAGTGAGCCATGTGGCTGTGGTGGAAAGATGTTGAGCAAAAGAAAAGAAAATAAAGCCAAAGGCTACTACTGCAACATTTGACACCAAACCTCCAAAAGAATAATAAGCTTTTTAAGCATTATAAGCCAAGAGAAGTTAGCAAGGGAGTAATTAAAAAGTGAGTCTTCTAATAGCAAGTTTAGCAAGCCTTCGAGGAAAGATGTATATTATGTAACAGCAACAATAATTGAGTTATCATTGTCTGCATAAAGACTCCATAAATCAAGTTCTGCTATATGCCTAATAAGGATATGTGTTCTTTTCTTATTCATTTCATTTACTCTTAGTTTTGATGCTTGCTTGGGGACAAGCAAGATTTAAGTTTGGTGTTGTGATGACAAGTCATCATATACCCATTTTTCAAGCTAATTTCACTTGTTTTATTAGTCTTTAT
>NC_029773.3:30850728-30852065 GCF_000817695.3 Arachis duranensis | reverse complement strand
CAAAGCATGAAAGGAAACTCTGCCCTGCCCACTACAAGGGCAGAGAACAAATTTGTGCCTTGGAATCAAGAAGAAGAAAATGTTGCCCTGCCCTCCACAAGGGCAGTATCGGGCTCACCAAGGAAGAAAATCAAAGGAAAAATGCCTATAATGCTTGCCACAAGAGTTGAACACGGGACCATGAGGAAGCAAGGAACTAGGCCCCATTATGGTGCCAAGAAAGCCAAGGAAATTGAATAGCGTGTGTTTCTGCCAGGATTCGAACTCGGGACTTCAGTTTGGAAACACTGCCCTACCCTCCGCGAGGGCAGGGCAGCATTTTGTTGTGGCATGAATCTGGCGCACCAAGGCTCAATTCTGGCACACCACGGCATGATTCTGGCAGCACCAGCACGCACCATCACAATTCTGGCGCACCAACTTTTTCTGTCCTGCCCTCCGCGAGGGCAGGGCAGCGTTCTGCGCACCAAGGCACGATCCTGACAGCACCAGCGCGCACCACAGCTCGATTCTGGCAGCACCAACGCGCACCACATCACAATTTCTGGTGCACCAATTTTTTCTGCCTGCCCTCCGCGAGGGCAGGGCAGCATCCTGCGCACCAGCCTGCACCAAACCGCACCACACATCAATTTTCTGCCCTGCCCTCCACAAGGGCAGGGCAGCCTCCTGGAAGCTATTATTTTGGGCCGAAAATTTAATTAAAATTCCAATTCAATTCATTTCTTCACCAAATCAAAAGCCCATCCAAATCCCAAAATCCAAGAATAGAAAGTGTATAAATAGGAGCTAGTTTGATGTAATTAGGAACCTTTTGCTTTGCTTTTGAATTTGGCACTTTCTTTGAGCTTTGAATTTTATTTTTGCACTTTGGAACTTCTCTTGGTGTCTTCACTGAGATTTCAGAGAATTGGGGAGGAGAATTGATCTCTCTTCTTCCTCGTTCTTGCTTGGGCATTTTTAATTTTCTTGTTTTGATTCTTGGGTGTTAAGAATTGAGGAAATTCTGTCTCAATCTCCACTCAAGAACTCTTTAGTTCCTTTTCTGCATAATTGAATCCATTTACATTCTCTTTCCTGCTTCTTCTTCAATTCCTTGTCAATTGCTTTGTGAACTTGGATCTGGGAAGGCAAATTGAGATCTAGACTTTGCTTTCTAGTCTCTTGAGACCTGAGATCCCATTTTACTTTTGGTTCTCCTGTGAACCCTGCTGCACTTTACTTTCAGTTTCTGTTTGAATTCTCATTGCTTCCAATTCAATTTCTGCTCTATTAATTGTTGCAATTTACTTTATCTTTGTTTAGATTCTGCAATCCCAGTCCTCAAATCCCTTTTA
>NC_029773.3:30840866-30850651 GCF_000817695.3 Arachis duranensis | reverse complement strand
TTGTAATTTACATTTCTTGCACTTTAAGTTTCAGTCATTTACTTTCTTTTTTCTTTAAGATTCAGCAAGTTTATTTTCCTGTTCTTTAATTTACTGCAATTCTCCCTTCTCCCTTTATATTCCAAGCAATTTAGCTTCTGTTAAACACAACCCACTCAACCAAAACTTGATTCGCTTGACTAAATCAACTACTAAACTAAAATTGCTCAATCCTTCAATCCCTGTGGGATCGACCTCACTCATGTGAGTTATTATTACTTGATGCGACCCGGTACACTTGCCGGTGAGTTTTGTGTTGGATCGTTTTCCACACATCAATCGCGGTTCCGTTTCGCCTTGCACAATGCATGAAATCTCCTTCCTTAGCTTGTCCATCCTTTCCAGGGCAAGAATTTTTATAAGAACCCTCTTCTAAGCAAGTCCCAATCGGAAATAACATCACTAGGTAGAGTGTAAAACCACTCTTTAGCTTTATCCTCAAGAGAGAATGGGAAAGCAAACAACCATATAGCAACTTCATCGGATCCTTCCCGTCTAGTTGTTTAGCATATACTATGAAAATCCTTGAGGTGTCGAATAGGATCTTGTGCAGGAAGTCCATGGAATTTAGGTAGGAGGTGAATTAAAGCAGTCTTGAGTTCAAAATTCGCATTCAAGTTTGGATGAAGCACATGAACGGGTTAAAGAATATTAAAGGACTTAGCCAAGGGTTAACATTGGAAGTTCTATCACTATAGTTTCCTTCAATGATGATAACAATTAAGTCTTGCTTCACTTAGTTGACCTCTAATTATAGAGGAGATTCAAGTGAAAGTGACTAGCTTGAGTCACAAGTCTTAGCTTCACCCTAAGAGAATCTAGCTTTAATGCACTCCAAGCCAATTGGCAATTCTTAATTCTCAATCAACAATTGACATCCACTATTGAAGTTTTTCTAATGGTTCAAACCCTAGGCCAAGTGAAAGACTTTTACTCCATAACTAGTGTTGGCATTTTATCAAACATTTGGTAAGCATTCATAAGAGGCATTATGAAATTGGAATAAGGAATTGAATTCAAGAGATCTAAATCACACAATCATCAACAATTAAACAATTACAAGTAATGGATATGAAAGTACCTCAAGTCACTAGTTCCAAATCCAAGTAACAAAGTCAAAGCTAGATCCAAAGTGAGAGGATCAAAGAACACAAATTGAGAATAGGAGAAGAGTAGATCTACTAATTGTATCAAAATAAAAGTGTATTACGATGGATCTCACCAAGAGAATCAAAGGAGAATTGCACTGGAGAATGAAATCCTAGAGAGAGGTTTGAGGTTCTCTCTCTATCCAAAATGTAACCAACTCTAGGAAAATATCTAAGAAAGTATCCAAAATGAGTGAATCCCCTAAAACCCTCAATCCTTGGCCTTCTTAAGCTTTTTCCCACCAAAACTCTCCCCAAAACAGGGTTTCTAACTGCCTCCACGCGCTGGTCACGTGCCTTTTAAAAAAATCACGTGTGGCAGTTAGCGCGTACGCATCCCTGGGGCATTTGCAATCCGCGTGCAGGCGGAAAGTGCGCGGGCACGTCCATGAGAATGATGGCTTAGCCGCTAAATGTACCAGCTCATAGCTTGGCTCCTGGGTTTGGCTCTAGTGGCGCAATTCTGCGCGGACGCGCCATGTGCGTGCGTGCGCTGCTGTTGAAGTTTCCAAAGCTCAATTTTCCATGCTCCTTTCCTTTATGCATGCTCCCATTCTCTCCTCCAAGTCATCCGTGCCCTATAAACTCTGAAATCACTTAACACACGGGTCACAGTATCGAATGGTACTAGAGGAGGATTAAGAAGATATCTAATTTAGTGCAAAAGAAGCATGTTTTCATCCATGAGGCAGAATTGGGAAAGGAACACCAAATCATGTATTTTCATATGAATAAGTGCATAGGATCATTGATAAAATGATAAACCACTATTTTATGGTTTATCTTGTGCTTAATTGAGTGGATTTTATCAACTCTTCACCCACTTATTCATACTATTTGCATGGTTTTACATTTGCCTTCCTAATTATGTGCTTTGATTGAAAACATGCTTCTTTGGCCTTAAGTTCCCTATCTTTATATCCTCTCTTATTACCATTAGATGCCTTGATATGTGTGTTAAGTGTTTTCAGATATTATAGGGCATGAATGGCTCAGAGGATGGAAAGAAAGAATGCGAAAATGGAAGGAAAGCATAAAACGGAGTTTGTGAAGAAACTAGAGCGACGCGACCGCATGGACGACGCGGCCGCATGCCAAGCGGGAAGAAGAAGCGACGCGGCCGCATGACTGACACGACCATGCACCTAAAGAAGAACACCTATGACGTGGTCGCATGACTGACGCGACTGCGCGACGAGGAAGACTCCAATTGACGCGACCGCGTGACCCACGCGGACGCGTGACAGAGGCCACGCACTAGAAATTGCAGAAAACACTCATAGCGGATTTTGAAGCCCTTTTTGGCCCAAATCCAAGTCCAGAAGGCATAGACCAGAGGTTATAAAGTGGGGGAATACATCCATTCAGGGGATGCTTTCATAATTCACTTTCCATGATTTAGGTTTAGTTTTGAGAGAGGTTCTCTCCTCTCTCTTTAGGATTAGGATTTAGGACTTCTCTTACTTTTAGGAGTGACTCTCAATCCTAGGTTCAATGTTCTTTTACTTTACATTTATCTCTTTCTTTCAGATACTTGAATGCTTATATTAGTTATGTTGCCTATTTGGCTTATGCCACATTCATGATGATTTTCTTATTTAATGATATTTGAGGTATTTCAGTTTAATATTGCTTTCTTTTGTTTATGCTATTGATTATTCCCAATCTGAAGACATTTTTTTATTCCAGTAGATTTAATTTCTTTTCCTTTTGGTCTTGGTTAAGAAATCAGTAACTCAGGAGTTATCTTAGCTCAACATAATTGATAACTGTTATCTTTGCTAATTGAACTGAACTTCAATAATCCCAACCTTTTCTTAGGAAATAAATAGTATTCGAAGGTCGACTAATTAGTCCCTTGACTTTCCTTTGCTTTAGCAAAGGTTAACTAAGTAGAATTAAGATTCAACTTTCATTATTATTGATAAGAATAACTAAGTCTGGACTTCCAATTTCTCATACCTTGCCAAAGGGTTTGCTTTATAGTATTTATTTATTTTAATTGCCATTTAAATTATCTGCCATATTCATTCCTCACTCTCAACCCCAAAATACACTTTTTCATAACCAACAATAAGAACATACCTCCCTGCAATTCCTTAAGAAGACGAACCGAGGTTTAAATACTCGGTTATCAATTTATTTAGGGGTTTGTTACTTGTGACAACCAAAACATTTGTATGAAAGGACTTTTGTTAGTTTAGAAGCTATACTTGCAACGGGAATTTATTCTGAATTCTAGACCATGCAAAAATCCTCTCATCATAAAACACTCGAAATCAATACAAGATAAACCTTAAAAATGGGGTTTATCAGACGCGTACGCGTGACCTACGCGATCTGCAAAAATAACAGAAAATGCTGGTGGCGATTTTGGGCCACGTTTTGACCCAGTCTTCGGCCCAGAAACCCAGAATAAAGCCAGGAAACGTGAAGAGACTAAAGATACATCAACACACATTCTCATTAGGATAGTTTTAGGATTTTAAGATCTAAAGAGAAACTACTCTTCCTCTAGGTTCTCTTTACATTCATAGTTTATTAGTTCTATGCTTTTTGCTTTGGATATTGAAGAGTCATCACCTCCGTTGAAGATACTATTCTAGTTTGTTTTCTTACTTGCTTTTTATTTATTCCATAATCTTAATTCTTGTTTAAAGTGGTAATTAGATTATTTTCATGGATTGTTGATAAAGAGGATTACTTTTATTTTTAATTAATTTTTAGTTTCTATTTTATTTAATTTATTATGTCTTCTTGTTATATTTTTCTGAGTATTATATTCATGTCAATGGAGTAGGTTCCCTACTTGACATGGGGGTTGATTAAAAGGAGACACTTGAGTTGGAAGGCTTAAGTGGAGATTAAACTGGAAGTTGTTGGTTAGTTCTGTATTTACTAACGCTAGACCTTCACAAGGGAGAGGACTAGGATTTGCGAATAAGAGTTAGCTCAATCACTTGACTTTCCTTTATTTAGTAAGGGTTAACTAAGTGAAAACAACAACCCTTTTGATACTACACCTAAGAGATCCCAACAAGGATAGAACTTCCAATTGATCATTCCCCTAGTCAAGGCCTTTTTTATTTAGAATATTAATAATCATTCTTAGTTTTTATTTCTTTAATTTACAACTATTTAATTTCTCATTATCCAAACTCAAACTCTCTTGAAAACCCCTAATTAATAAATTAGCATCCTTTCTAGCAACTCGTTGGGAGACGACCTGGGACTCATACTCCCAGTATTTTTCATTCTAATTTTGTGACACCCTTTCTAAATTGATACGTGGAATCTTCATTGGTTAAGAGCTATACTTACAATGCCGTTTTCTCTATAAACTCTTAATCGGTGATTTTCTGCCACGTCAATTTTTGGTGCCGTTGCCGGGGAGTTGCAATAGTGTGCTAATTTATTGGTTGGATTTTTTTATTTGCACTTTATTTTATTTTATTTTATTACCTTGAGCTGTATGTTTCTTTCATTGAATGATGCATTCACTACCTGATCCGAGTCCACCCGTATTTGATCCTGAAATTGAAAGAACTATCTCACGTATAAGGCGGGCTCGGCGTCGGTTAGTCCTTTCTGAGGACGAATTTGAAACGTCATTTAAGGAAGAAACAGGCTTCCTTTCTACTGATTTGGTTGATTCGAACGTAGAGGATATGGCAGCTCCTAAGAGGGTTACTCTTCAGGAGGCGGGAGCTCCGGACTTTACACTACCACCTTCCTAAGCGCGTCATCCAAATCTAGGTGCAAATATTGAACTAAAGACTGCACTAATTAATCTACTGTTAGGCGTAATGGTGCGACTGAGACTTCTATTCTGCTAGCCACTTCTCTGTTTTCTCTTGAGGGGAAGGTGAGAGAGTGGTACTACACTCAACCTAAAGCAGTTGTTACTAACTGGGACACCCTCAGGAGAGAATTCTTGGAAAAATACTTTCCAGCTGAAGTTACCGATAGACTGAGGAAAAAAACTTCAATGATTATTCAAGGCAAATCTGAGACTCTTTATGAATATTGGAAGCGCTTCAATAATCTCCTAGACGCATGCCCCCACCACATGATTGACAAGTTGGTATTGATCAACTACTTCACACAAGGCATGAAGCCTCAGGATAAGACCACATTGGATGGTGCAAGTAATGGGTCTCTAAAAAAGTACAAGACTACAGATGAAGCATGACAACTGATTGCTGACTTGGCTGAATCTGCTCGGAACCACAAGCATAGGAACAACCATCCTTAGGTTATTACAGAGGTTTCTTCTAGCAGTGAGACTACTACTGTCACACAGGCTACATGTGAAATGACTAACCTACTAAAGTAGATGCAGTTGAATCAACAGCAGCCTCAACCACCTCCCTCACAACAGAGTCATCAACTAGTTCCTCAGAGAGTATGTGGAATATGTGTGGATTACAGTCATTACACGGATGAATGTCCACAGCTCCAACAGGAGGACAATACCTTGGCAGCTACTTACAATTTCTATGACCGCCGGAATCAAGGATACTATCAACAAAACGGCAACTATAACCAAGGTGGAAACTACAATCAAGGGTGGCAGGACAACTCCAACCAGGGTTGGAGAGATAATTCCAACCATGGCTGGAGGAACAACTATAATAGAGGAGGTAGAGACAACAATAGAAATCAGAGGTGGAATAATAACAACAGACAGTAGAATCAGAACCATCCTTATAGAGCACCTCACCAAAGGTAGTCTCAAGCACCTCAGAACAACCAACAATAGACCCCTCAGATTACTTACCTCCCTTTCTCTTCCAATGACGAGTTGCTACACTCTATTGATCAAAGGCATAAGACCATGGAGAACAACCTCACTTCTACCTTGAATGGTCTGAACTCTACCTTGCAAGCTCTTATCTCACAGATTGGATCACTGAATAATCCCACCAACCAGCCTTTAAGCTCCAGTGGAATTCCTTCTCAACCCTAACCTAACCCCAAAGGTGGCATCAATGTGACAAACCCCATTTTGAGTGTTTATCTTGTGCTAATTTCAAGGGTTTTATCAATGATTCCACACACTTTCTGTATGAAAATACAAGGATTTGCATTCCTTTCCTAGTTTTGCACCATGGATGAAAACATACTTATTTTGCACTAAAATAGATACATTTCTAATCCTCTCTCGATGCCATTCGATGCCGTGACCCGTGTGTTAAGTGGTTCCAGAATACAGGGCAGGAGTGGACCGGAAGAGAGAAGGAAGATGGGAGCAAAGGAAGGGAGCAAGAGAATCAAGCCTTGGAAATCTCGGCAGGGGCGCGTGCGCGCACTTGACGCGTCTGCGTGGATAGAACAACTAGAAGCCGAAGCCAAAAGTCAAGCCACGAGTCGGCTTGTGTAGCGGCTAAGCCATGATCTTCTTAGGCGCGCACGCGTACATCTCGCCTCCGCGTACACTCCAAAATGCATCCATGGCGCGCGCGCGTACCTTGCGCGTACGCGCCGATGTTCGAATGTGATTTTTTAAGAAGTCACGTGACTCAGGCGTGGAGTTGGTTGGAGATCCTAATTTTTGGGGAGTGTATTGGCGGGAAAAGTTTAAGAAGACCAGGGGAGCAAGGGTCAAGGACACTTAGTTCATTTTCTAGTTTTAGATATTTTTTGGGGGAGAGTTTTTTCACTCTTGTGGGAAGAGAGAGAGGACTCAAGTTCTTACTAGGGTTCTTCTTCATCAAAATTCTGAATTTTCACCCACTCTTTGGTGAGATCCACTGCAATTTTCACTTCACTTTGTTCATGTAATAGGTTTTCTTCTCCAATTTCAAGTTGTAGTTGTAATTGCTAAAATCCCTTAGATCTAGGATTCAACTCTATGATTTTGGGATTCCATGAATACTTTGAGATTTTGATTCTCATTGTTGATCTTTGACATTTGTTGTTGATTCCTAATTATTGCTCTTTGACAATTGTTGTTAATTCCTCGTATTGCAATACCTTTAATTCTACTTTTCTTCTCATTTTACTATGACTTTCTTTCTTGCTCATCACATGTTTGATAAAATGTCAACACTAGTTATGGAGTAGAAAACTCTCACTTGGCATAGGGTTGGATCATTAGAAGAAGTTGAATAGTTATGTCAATTGTTGATTTGGAAGTAGGGAGTGCTAATTGACTTGGAGTGCACAAAAGCTAGATTCCCATGAGGTGAAGCTAGGACTTGTGACTCAAGTTGATTACCGTCATTTGATTTTCCTCTACACCTAGGGGATAACTAAATGAGGCATGGCCTAATTGCTATCTTCATTGAAAGAACTATAAGGATATGCATTCAATTGCCAACCCTAAGCCAAGTCCTTTAATGATTGATTGCTTGTTCCCTACTACGTTGCTAAAACTTTCAAAGAACCTTAACAAATCCGAATCCGAGCTTAGTCCCTTTTGATCCGGAAATAGAACGAACTTTATTTCATATTAGACAAGCTCGGAGGCTGCTAAAGTTTGGGAAAGGTGAAGAGGTTTTCACCTCCGCAACCACCTTACTAAAAGCGAACATTGAACCGTCACTCAAAGAAGGCATTAGTCATACTCCCACCAATCTCTCTAAC
Organism: Arachis duranensis; assembly: GCF_000817695.3. NCBI lineage: Eukaryota > Viridiplantae > Streptophyta > Magnoliopsida > Fabales > Fabaceae > Arachis > Arachis duranensis. Next base: position 30,842,876 of record NC_029773.3, on the reverse strand, counting down.
AATTCTTCTTTTGTTTTAGGTACTAATACCATGGATGTTCCGAGGAGAGTTACCATCAAGGAAGCGGGTGCACCGGATTATGTCCTTCAACCCCTTCATGTAACTCACCCCAACTTGAATGCTAACTTTGAATTAAAGACCGCTTTGATCAACCTCCTACCTAAGTTTCATGGGCTTCCCACACAAGACCCTATTCGACATCTCAAGGACTTCCATCGCATATGCTCAACTACTAGACGGGAAGGGTCCGATGAGGTTGCCATATGGTTGTTTGCTTTCCCTTTCTCTCTTGAAGACAAGGCTAAAGAATGGTTCTACACTCTATCTAGTGAAGTTACCTCCGATTGGGACCTACTTAGAAGAGGATTCTTGGATAAATTCTTGCCTCCGGAGAAGATGGATAGGCTAAGGAAGGAAATGTCTTGTATTGTGCAAGGTAAGACGGAACCACTCTACGAGTATTGGGAACAATGTCTTGTATTGTGCAAGGTGAGACGGAACCACTCTATGAGTATTGGGAACGGTTTCGCAAACTACTAGACGCATGCCCTAATCACATGATTGATACTCAAGTATTGCTCGGATACATATGTCAAGGGATACGAGAACAAGATAGAACCCTCCTGGACACCTCTAGCAATGGGTCTTTGTCCAAATATAAAACAGCGGAGGAGGCATGGCAACTTATCATTGACTTAGCCGAATCCAATCAACATATGAGACGAAGAGTCAACCGTCCAAGAACCGTGAATGAGGTATCAACTAGTAGTGAAACCACCGCTCTAACTCAATCCTTGAGTGAAATGACATCCATCTTGAGGCAACTCCAATTGAACCAACAACAACCACAACAACCTCAATCATACCAACAACAACATCCTCCACCACTTCAACAACACAACCAACAATTGGTCCCTCAAAGAGTATGTGGCATTTGCTCTTGCTACTCTCACTACACGGATGAGTGCCCAAGCCTTCAAGAAGACAATACCTTGGCGGCTACCCACAATTTCTATGATCGCCCCAACCAAGGATACTACGCCCAAATCAAGCATACTACCAAGGCGGTAATTCTAACCAAGGGAACCCTTATCAAGGAGGAAGCTACAATCAAGGGGGAGGGTACCATAATCAAAATTGGAGAGACAATCACCAACAAGGAAATAGGGACAACAACAATAACGGAGGAGGTCAAAGATGGAACAACAACTCACAAAATTTCTCACAAAACCGGCCACCATACAACCAACAAAACCCACAAAGAAACTACCAAACATACCAACCACCACATCAAAGACCACCACCCAACCAATCACAAGCTCCTCAACTCACATATACAACCACTCCCTCCAACCAAGACGAAACACTCCGGACCATTATTCAAGGCCAAAAGGAACTACAAAACACACTTGCTTCCGGTCTCACCGGCCTCACCTCTACACTACAAGCTCTTCTTGCACGCATGGATACACCATCAAATTCCAGTCCTCAACCCCCAATCCAAAGCGTCATTCCCTCTCAACCTCAACCCAATCCGAAGGGGGGTATTAATGCTATCACCCTTAGATCCGGAACACAATTAAAAGAGAAGGAAGCAAGGGACTCCAATCCCATCACAACCACCCAAGAGGATGAGAGAATAGATATGGAAGAGGTAGAGGAAGAGGAGACACCACAAGTCATAGTTGAGGATGAAGCCCAACCAACAAGAGAGATAGCCAAGCCCAAGAGAACTTTGGAAGAAGAAGAAATTGCTCAACCACTTCCATTTCCAACACTTGCAAAGAAAGCTAGGAAGCGCATAGAACTCGATCCAAAAATGGTAGAAATGTTCAAGAAAGTTGAGGTAACCATCCCCCTCTTTGATGCTATCCATCAAGTTCCTAGATATGTGAAATTCCTCAAAGATCTATGCATCAACAAGGATATAATTCTTGAATTGGAAACCATCCCATTGGGGAGTTCTATTTCCGCTTTAATGGGAGCACTGCCCGAGAAGTGTGATGATCC